>NC_134870.1:50679786-51037286 GCF_049852395.1 Peromyscus maniculatus bairdii | reverse complement strand
AGGTTGGCAGAACCATTACACAGATGAGATTTTAAATCCCATCAAGTTTTCCAGCAGTCCATAGAACTAAAGACATTTTAGGACATCGATCTGGGATAGTTTATCTTTATTTTTAAAATTTTAACATTTACTTTATTTTATGTGTGTGCATGTGTGTGTGTGTGTGTGTGTGTGTGTGTGTGTGTGTGTGTGTGTGTGTGTGTGTGTGTGGTGTGCATGTGGAGACAGGGAACCACTTTTAGAAGCTGGTGGGCTCCTTCTACCATGTGGCCACCAGGTGGCTACATGGGTTCCAGAGCTTGAACTCACATTGTCAGACTTGGTGGCAAGTGCTTTCACTTACCAGACCCCACTCAGGCTTGGGTTGTTTTTTGCTTCAAATATTCACAATTGATCTGCATAGTTGAACATGAACGGCTCTAGAATAGTCCCACCACCTCTAATGATGCTTGTTTCAGCTGTGGGTGAGCAATAGCTGCTTTTTCAAAGGGTGATGTTTGTAACCATCTTACCTGAGAGCAGAGAGACTGGCAAGCAATCACATTCACGGTGAAAGAAACAAATACTTTTACTGTTCTCTTCCTTCTTTGAAGATTATTAGAAGCTATTAAAATTTGTTCTCAGATTTTCGTGATAAAACTGAACTTCAGGAGTGGCGTGCATGGCATAGGTGCGTGTCTGTTTACTTTCTTGAAATTAAAATATATCATTTCCCCCTCCCTTTTTTCCCTCCAACCCTTCATGTATGGCCTTTTAACTACCTGGAATAGGTGGTTGAAACTTAGCAGTGGCTGTAATATTTTATTTTTTCACTGTAAGCATGAATTTTAAGTTCTGTAGCATGTTTGTAACTCCTCGGCTGACACCACATTTTTGTATATTAAAGTGCTATGTTATGACCCATATAAAGGACAAAAACATGGCAAAGTTTGTTTGATAAGGGTATTTTTGAATAAATCTCAATATTTGGTTATGTTATGTCTAGATGAAGTTTAATATGCACCCGTTCCCACACAGAGAGTGGAGCTAGAGATGATGCTGAGCAGGCACAGCTCAGGAATGCATCCTCCATCCAACCTTGAAAGGAATGCTTTGTAGACACTGCACGTGTCCCCCATATTGTTAACACCACTCTCCTCACATTCATCTTCCTCTTCTTGGCTTTATATTTGACAGTGGTAGCTCTTTTCCTCGAGGTTTCTACAGGAGCTATGCTTTTTGGAGAGATTATTACGCACCATCTGTTCAGAGAACAAGAAAGAGTTTTCTAAGAACTTAGGTGTGTGATCGAATTCTGACTAAACTTCACTCCTGATTGGTCCTTTATAGCAGTTTCTGAGAAGTTTGCAGTTTTTGATTATTATTCGATATCCAAATCATGTGTATATATGTAGCTAAAAATAAAGAAACTTTTACAAACAAGAACTAAAGGTATTACTAATGCAGATTTTAAAGGAAGATCTGAATGACAAAATTATCATAAAAATAAAAAATGTGATTACTGTGTAGTAAATGCTGGCAAATTCATGGTGGGATAAGCACGGAGTTCCTCTTTTGCGTGTGTGTGCACGCACGTGCGCATGTGCGCGTGTGTGTTGTGTGAATGCACATATGTGTGTATGTGTCTATGTGTATTTGTGTGTATGCATGTCTGTGTATGTATGTTTTCATGTGCATGTATGTATATGTACCTGTGTTAATATATGTATGTACATTTGTGTATATATATATATATATATATATATATATATATAATATTCCTGTTTTGATATTGAGTCACAGAAGTTCTTTATATTCTAGATACTAACTCTTAGCCATATGATTTGAGGACATGCTTTTATATTTTGATGTTGCCCATCCACTTGATGCTCAGAAACTCAACTGTTCAACATCATATAATTTGTCTAGTTTCCATTTTTGACCTGTACTTTTGGTGTCATATTCCAGAAATAATTCTTAAATGTAATGTCATGAGTTTTTTTCCCCCATGATTTCTTCTAGAATTTTAGGAAGCAGTGGGTCTTATGATTAGGTTTTTAATTCATTTTGGGTAAATTTTTGTATGCTGGAAGTTATGGATCCACCTTCACTCCTCTCCATGTGCTCAAAAGGCTGTCTGGACTTTGTGCAAGCCCCACATTGCTAATTGTACCATTGCAACATGTTTTGAAATCAGGAATATATTGCCACCAAGTTTAAAGTGGGAAACTCCAAATTTGTTCTCCTTTTCCAATCTTTTTGGTGTTTATCTGGGTGTTTTGCTTCTACCTTTGTCTCATTTGTTTATAGGGAGAGAATGGAAGTGATTCCACAAAAGGCAAATGGATCAAATCAGAGGGACAGAGGAACCTGGTGGGTTCCCATTACCCATAATGCAGAGGAATATGAAGATGTAGGGATTTTTTGGAGGAAAGGTAGCCATCATAACCAGAGTTAAAAATTTTCTACCTTGGGTATGATGGCACATACCCTTGACCCCAGGATTTTGGAGACAGAGGCAGAAGGATCAGGAATTTGAAGCCAGTTTTAGATATATTGTGAGTTTGAGGCCAATTTGAACTCTGAGACCAAGAACACACACACACACACACACACACACACACATACAAACATACACATACACACACACTCCCTCATATACATATATACATACACACTCACACACACACACACAGACACTCCTCTTCCAGGTTTGGAACAATCCTTTTGGTTTTTTCTTCCTTTTATAATATAGAGATGTCTAGAACTCTGTACTGAAATATGAGCTAAACTCAAACTATTTAAACTTTGAACTTTGAGGCTTCCAGTGGCCACTTTCCCCCCTTCACTCTTTTGTTATATTTATTGGCTTGTATTTTTTTTCATACAATGTATTTTGATCATATTCTTTCTCTTCTTTCAGCACCTCCCAAACCCTCCCCAGAGTAGCTGACTAACACAAAACAGACTCCATGTTTTTTTTTTTTTGTTGTTGTTTCTTTTGGTAATTTTCGCTTCATTACCCTTGAAGGGACTCTGGTTTGCTCTGAGTTTGAAGTAGTGATCACAGCAGGAAGCAAAGCAGATGTGATTCTGCCTTGAAGATCTGGACATGGCAGCATCCTGTGACTCTGGGTAGAGCTTGGCCCACATCACTGTGAAGGACAACTCCATGCATTCCTTTGCAACTGTACAACACGGTTTCCCGACATTTCAAGGACATGCTCCTTGATGAGCTTTAGTTAAGATGAAAGGACACCTTGTTCAGTTTCTTTAAAGGCAATTTAAACATCCTGTAGCCATGAAACAAAACTCTATGCTGTTCTAACTTTTAATGAGAGGTTTTACTTTAAATACATTTTAGATGTAAATAAATGTTTTTTTTTTGTTTTTGTTTTTCTCTAAAACCATGATCGACTCTTTCATGCTCAGTAAAGTAGTGAGAGCCAAGGTATGTGCTGGCAAAGGGGGAAGGGAACAGACTTGAGACCATGCTCTGCTAAATAAAGAAAGGGGCCCAGTTGTATCCCAACAACTTTTAAAGAAACAAGAATGTGTACTTTCTGGAAATTCTATACCTTGGAATTGAAAACTAACCCATGAAGAAATTTAATTTTGTCTAGAAAATGTTCATCAATAGATATACCTTCTTTTTGAGGTACTAAAATATTAAGCAGGCTATAAGACTCAGTTGGATTGGTATAGAGTATGCCTTCTACAAGTGTTAAACAATAGATCTGAAACATTCATACCTTTATATGCTTTCTCCAGTCTTATTTGAAGGGCTTTGAGGAATGTAGCAAAGAGGGAGGGAATACTTTTAATGAAATGAGGGGATATTCATGTGGGATAGGACCTGCAGATTTGCTAACACCTTTTATTGCTATTATGGAGACAGGGTCTTAGTCTGTAGATCCTGGAACCTGTGATCCTCGCGTCTGTCTCCAGAGTGTGAGGATGAAGGGGGCACATAACCGTGTGTGGGCTGTTGGGAATTTCGTAAATGAAGTAGCCCTGTTACAAAATACACGCAGCCACCTTTTTTGTTCAAATGTGATATGTAATTTTTGTAGTTCTTTAAAGATTGTTCATGCTTTCTGATGGATTTGCTGGTTTGTGATGATGATTCCCATAATGAGAACTCAAGTGGAGGATCCTTCTATGTTCATGCACAGCTGAGAAATTATAATGAGGTTAACAGTTTTATCATGGGGTGTTTGGTGACCTAGAAAAATCTTTTGTTTCTGGTTTGACTCACATTTTGCAAACTCTTCAGGCAATGAAGTAGCAGCAACATTTTACAGAAGTGAGTGAGTTCCCTCATCCTTTCTTGTCTATGTGGCAAAGAATGAGGATGGGGAAATGACAACATGGGCCACATCTTATAAATAAGTCTGTCATTTGTTGAGTGAATTATTTGGTCTTCCTTCCTAAATGAGTGAGGTATTTTGTTTTGTTTTGTTTTTTTTTAAACCATAAAATATTTGTTAAAAATTCTTAATTAGGGGACTGGAGAGATGGGTCAACAGTTAAGAGCATTTATTACTCTTGCAGAGGACCCATGTTCAGTTTCCAGCACCCATATGATGGCTTACAACTATCCCTAGCTCCAGTTATAGGGGATCTAGTGCCCTCTTCTGAACCATGGAGCACTAGGCACACATTTGGTGCACACCCACACAGGAAAAACACACACACAAAAAAATGAAATAAATCTGAAAATTAAAAAAAATTCTTAATTAGGTCCATGAAAACACCCTTCTAATGGTTTACACACTGACAAATCTTTTCAGCTGCATAACAAGGGACCTTCTGTCAAGGTAGAGCAGCCTGTGGAAATCCCAACATGTTACAAACCATTAGTATGACAGGCAAGCTCCGCAGTACCCTTGATAAATGAATGGCGTGCTGGGGGGGTTGTCAGCGTTAATAGCAACAAGATGACTTTGGCAAAAAAGTAAAACTTCCGTCTTTGGGAAATGCTCCTGCTGCTGAAGCCGCTGTCTTTGATTTTGGTTTCTGGGTCATTGTTTTCCAAACTAGATGCGAAATCCCCGTGAGGCTGTGAAGCTACTGTGGAGAGTTCTCAGGGATCAGAGCAGAAGAGAAGCAGGAAAGGCAGGTGGCAGTGAGGGGCTGCAGGCAGCGCCCCCTCTAGGCCATCTCGGGTAGGAGCAGATGTGTCGGGTTTCTTTTCACTACCTCCAATATGGTTTGGTTTGCTGAAAGAGGGATAAGTGCAGGTGACCTTCTGTTTTTCCATTTGCTGCAATTTTAACTAGTGTTTATTACTTCATTCCATGAGGGCCCGTTCTAAGAGTGTTAGATGATGATGCCTTTTAATTCCGTGGGATGTTCATTATTTCCCCCTCTGCTTCATAAGTCGAGGAACGGAGGGAGGCTTTGTGAGTCTTAGTGACTTGTACAATGTGTTTCACTAACATGGTTTGTGTAGAAAGTATCCCTTACAAAGGCTCATGTATTCATGCCTGATTGGGGAGGTTCTAGAAACTTTAGGACATAGAGAAAGTAGGTCATTAGAACACGCCTTGTTTTGTTTTGTTCTCTCTCTTTCTCTCTCTCTCCTACCTCCTTTTCCCCCCTGCTTCCTAACTTGCACATGTTTATGTCTTTTTAATCTTCTGACTAACCATGGGCTGAGAATCAGTGGAGCCAAGACTGATGGATGTCAACGTCCAAAGCTGTGAGAGAGGCCTTCCTTCCTCCCTCAAGCTCTTCCTTCAGGCAATTTTTCAGCTAAGCTGAAAGGCTGTGGGGTCTCAGTCTGACAGCTAGTCCTCTGTTACCCACTGGGATGAGATGGTAAGCGAACTTAGCAGGGTACATTGGGATGACTATTTCAGCTCCTTTTCAAAAGCCAAATATGCTTCCTACCATGACCAAGAAATGCCCTTCAGAAGCCCAAAGAATATAATTAATCCTCTGCGTAAGAATTAATTATATTGTCTAATGAGAAAATCAAGCTGTGCTCTATCAGAAAGACATTAGACGTAAAGTTGACCAAATGCATAGAAGTTGGCCAAAGTGTGAGAAACTTGCTGGTTAGTTTACTCTCTGTTCATACTTCTTCAACACAGTGACTTTTTAATATGGGAGGACACCCATGTGTAAGAGCACTAGCACACCTCTTTTGCAAGAGCACCTGAGATGCCTCCCTCTCACGCACTCTTTACTTCCCTCCACTACCCACTAATCCTGAAGATACCCAGCTGATAGATACTATGGTCATTGCTAAGAATGAAGGAGCATATTTAACTGCCCAGTTCTAATGAATTCCAAACTTAAGTAAATATGGAACTTCCACTCACAGTGCCTTGAAAATCCAGGGAAATTTATTCTGCATGTACAATGATTTTTAAAAGAAAACTGGAAAATATAAAAGATAGTTAGTTTGAAGATAATGAAAAGTGTCCAAAAAAGGGGCAGACACTGAGAAAGAATATATTCTTGGCAGAGTGCTGTGGTATTGCATAAGAACTGCAAGTTTTTTTGCTTTTCTTGTGTCTTTGTACCCTGGAAGCCAAACTCTGGCACACTACCTCTCATCCTTTCTGAGAAAGATGTTGGAGATAAAAGCAGCACAAATACTGAAACTGTATGGAATTTTACATCTAGTTTTTCAAGGAAGCTGAGATGTCTCAAGATCTCTAGTTACAAGTTTAGTGTGGAAGCAGGCCAAGCTACAGTTCTTGTCCATGTCAGAGAGTTTGAGACCAGGAGAGCCAGAGTTGTGAGTCTGAGTCCAAAGGAGAAGAAGCCCAACATACCAGCTAAAAGAGAGAAACTTCATCCTTTCTCTCTGTCTCTGTCTCTGTCTCCATTCTCTCTCTCTGTCCTGTTTGGTACTTTGGACCAACTCTACACTGAGCTATATCTCCACCAACAATTCTTTTTTATTTATCCCTTTTAGTCTATTCAGGACTTACATAGATTAAACGAAGCACACATATTCAGAGAGAGAGAGAGAGAGAGAGAGAGAGAGAGAGAGAGAGAGAGAGAGATCCGCTTTGCTAAATGTGTGAATTCAAGGGTTACCTTCCAAATACCCTTCCAGACACATCTAACCAAGCATCTGAGCATTCCACAGCTAAGATGACACATGTCCCCTTAAGCCACTATCAAGACGACACTTAAAATGAACACAGTTATTGAATGTGAACTAGGTCAACACAGTCAGTCTTGTTGGTCAGAGTTGATCTTGACTGGAAGAGTATGGTTCGTAAGGCAATACTTCTGGTGAGGCATTCGTTGGGCTTGTCCAATTCTTTTTCCTTCAAAGCTTGAGAGCTCTACTGTAGAGAGACTATTATAAACCTCCCTGGCAAAATGGAAGGTGGTTGATATCCCTAGCTATTACTTGGCCAAAAGAATTATGTCTTTAACTGTCCTGACCACACTAAAATCTAGCTGGAGAACCACAAAGCAACTGTGCCACAAGACAACCTTGACAAGGTGACAACAGAACAGAGCACTGTAAGAGTGCCACATAAGTCACTGCATGGGGTGCTTTAGGGATGGCTTATTTTTTCCCATTATTTGTCTTTTGTTTGGTTTGGCACCCACTATTTCTATTTAGGTATAGTTGATATACTATAAAATTCAGCGAATCTTCAGTATATCATGAGTTTGTATAAGCACCACTATTTAATTCCTGAATGTGTTCATCACTCACAGGACTGTCTCTTTTTTTAAAGCAGTGGATGATAATTATTTCTTTAATTTTGCTATCATAGACAAACCTTGAAAATGCCACATCATGAATGTATTCCAAAGATGGTGGCTCATCAAGTCTGGCTGAGAAGCCGTTGCTTACATTTATTTCACAAAATCTCTTCACCGTCACATTGCCTGTACTTAGTACATTGACCAACTGTACTGCCTGAGAGTGGAACCCTTTAAATTTTTTCATTCATGTGGAAAAATACCATACTAAAATTTTAATCTATTGTTTTCCCCTTTCTTTCTTCTCTCTCTCTCTCTCTCTCTCTCTCTCTCTCTCTCTCTCTCTCTCCCTCCCTCCCTCCCTCCCCCTCCCTCCCTCCCTCCCTCCCTCCCTCCCTCCCTCCCTCCCTCCCTCCCTCCCTTCCTTCCTTCCTTCCTTCCTTCCTTCTTTCTTTTTTTTAATGTAATACTGTTTAACTTCAAAAACATTTCAGCATTCTAAACATACAAAAAGTAACAGAATGTTGCAAATTGCATTTAGGTACCAACTGTGGAACTCATCATCTTGTCCCCTTTCTTTTGTGGTGAACAGAACAGAGCTTGTGCAGGCTAAGCAGTAGCCTCTCGTCAATCACTATGCTACCCTGCCTGTGGTCTCACCAACTATATAACTTCTTTTAACCTAGAGAATAAGTTCTGTTACCAGGAAATATTCTTCCTGAGTCGTTTTGATAGAAAGATTTATTCTCTTTAGAGATTCTACTATCTTTTAAAATTGTCATAAATTTTATGTCTTGAGTGACTGTAATTTGTGGTATAGCTCTTTTTCCATTTACTGGAGTTATGGCAATAGTTGGTCTTTGCTGAAGGCCACATACAACAGATGAACATCTTGAACTACCAGTTCATGCAAAACTCACTAAAAGGTAGCCTTCTTTGTTACAGGCACATTTCTTTTTCTTTTTTTTCTTTCTTTCTTTTGGTTTTTATTTTTTACTTAAATTTTTTTATATGGTACAGGCATATTGCTGGGGAGTAGTGGGGAATCAGACTTGGGGGGAGCTCCAAGACTCTTACTGCTCAAGAGCAGCCAAAAGACTCTGAAAAGCAAATGATTTATCCCCAAACTTGTCATACACCTCCACAGACCCTTGCTGTGGGATGTTCTGTATGTCCTGTGGGAGCCCTTCTTGGGTTCTTTGTGGCGTTACCCAGCAGGTCCGTATAGAGGATGATTAGGACCATGGGCCTGAGTGCAGGTGTTTGAGATGGTCTGCACTTGGCTGTGCTGGGGGATGGTCTGTATGCTCTGATTGGTTAATAAATAAAACCTGATCGGCCGTGGCTAGGCAGGAAAGATAAGCGGGACTAACAGAGAGGAGATATAAAAGGACAGAAAGGCAGAAGGAGACGCTGCAGCCGCCGCAATGACCAGAGAGGCTGCAGCCGCCGCCATGACCAGCAGCATGTGAAGACGCCAGTAAGCCACCAGCCACATGGCAAGGTATAGATGTATGGAAATGGATCAATTTAAGATAAAAGGAAATGGTTAATTTAAGATAAAGGAACAGTTAGCAAGAAGCCTGCCACGGCCATACGGTTTGAAAGCAATATAAGTGTCTGTGTTTACTTGGTTGGGTCTGAGCGGCTGTGGGGCTGGCGGGTGACAGAGGTTTGTCCTGACTGTGGGCAAGGCGAAAAAATCAAGCTATAGACCCTGGCCTAGAAACCCTTCATCTTAGCTCATATCTTATGCTTAAAATTTGTTGTCCTGGGCCAGCAGATGTGTCTACAAACATAGGTGTTATATGAAAGAAAAGGATACAATTAACGATGAAACAAACAAACAAACAAACAAACACCATGAAAATTTAAAACTTCACAGTACAATTTCTTTTTACTGACTCCACACACACGCCATAGTGTTTACATTAGCAGAGTTAGAGAGTGAGCTGAGCCTCAGCTTGTAAAAATGCTTCTTTTGAAGGTTTCCCTTTGTGTATTCTACCACTGGAAATGGCCATGTCTGGTAAAGCCAGGCTGTGGGGGCCTTGGAGGCCAAGGCTGAAGCTCTCCGTCTGCTGTCCTCCTTTTTGGGGAATGCTCATGACTTGTCATTCTGATCCTTCTTGTATTAATGTCTGAAAATTAGTGCTCAACCAAGAGTCCAGGCTTACCAATTTCTAATGCTGTTATAATGTATTATATTTAATATTCAGCATCGGTGTCCTTGAGCCTGTATCAGTAGGAGACGTATTCTGTAATTTTTTTTTTCACTTGTACTAATAAGCCTCATCTGACTTGCTGAGTAGCCTTGTATTCTGCTCAGTGGTGTGTGAAGTAGATGGAGTCTTTGGGCCTCTGTGCAAAGGTCAGATGAGCAAACGCCTCATTAGGGCCTGGCACTGACCACTTTTTATCAAATCTAATTGCCCCCTTTCCTTCACCACGCACACTGGATTGGACGTTGCATGAAGGAAAGGCTTTTTCTTATTACGTGAATTCCCCAGTATGTTGTGTAACAACCTACAAAAGACAAATGTCCCGTAAATGTTTATATAACAAATAAATATTGACTTCCCCCCAAACATCGTGTGTCTGCCCGCTTCATGTTCATTTGCAGAGACAACTACTGACAAAATGTTCAGAGTAGCCTCATTTTGGTAACAGCCAGCCTGGCAGGCACTGAATCAGAGCTTTACTCTTCAAAAGCTATCAAAGCCCAGTCACTCTATTGATGATCTACCAGGTGTAATTTTTCCTGGTACCACAGAAGCAATTGAGTCACTCTTGCGGTTTCTTTTTTTTTTTTTTTTTTTTTCATGTACGTTGGCCTGTGAGCTACAAATAAGCGAGAAGCAATTTTATCCCAGCTAAACAACCACCTTTGGAGAGTCCTGGGGCCTGTGGTATCTGCAAATGGCTCTCTTGTCTCCTTAAGACATACATCTGCTGCTCCCACTCTGCCAAGGGGGATTAGTTTGTTATTTGTGATGGCACAGCACACAAAGGGCATAGGAGGCAATGTTGTCCTTCGGCTGCAGACTCTCGGGATATGTGCAGGAAATGAGAGACTTTCTTCTGAGAAAGCCATTGGCTTGAATTATTTGTTCCCCCCAGTTCAAAGCATTCTTTTGTCAACACCATGTGGCATTCTGGAAACTCCCAGGGCAATTTTAAAGACTAGAGCTACCACCTGTTGTCTTTGCCATCAAGAACAGTTTGGGGAGGGCAGCCAAGTGCCAGGTGAACTTTTCTTTGTCCTCCCCTTACCCTCTTCTGAAGGTGGCGCGCTGTGGACCAAGCAGTTGCATTAAGTACAATGTAACCCTACTGTTTCCCTTGATGTTTCTGATGTCAATACCACAGGCTATGGTGTGTGTCCTTGTACATTGCTGTCAACATCCCTTTGCCTCTATCTCTTCTTCACAGGCCCCACAGTGACACGGTCCTGGTACTCAGTGTTTATCCTGATGCAGGAGCATCTTTTTTTGTTCTTTAGTTTTTTTTTTTTTCTGCCTTTGGATTTCCCCTCTTTTGTAATTCATACTTTGAATAAGCTCTCAATTCAAGTTGACCCACTTCCCACCTGGACACTTCCAAAATACATTCCGTCTGTAATAGAGAGAAGAACATAAAAAGGATTTCCTGAACTTAAACTCTCTCTTAAAGTTTGCTGAAAGCTATTTTTGTACCCTGAAATTGCTGAGCACTTTCGAAGCTGTGTTCTCACCTCTGTGAACTCGGCCTCCTCAGACTGTGTGTGTGCAGATTGTGAGGGGAGGGATGAACTATCTTTTCTCTTTTCTTTGAGACTGCTTTTTCTTTCACTCAAAATAATGAGGTGGGTTGGATGAGGTGTACCTTTAATTCCAGCACATGGGAGGCAAAGGCAGGTGACTCTCTGAGTTTGAGGCTAGCCTGGCTTACACAGTGAGACCTTGTTTCAAGAACAAATAAATAAAAACTAAGGTGGGTGATCCCCAAACAACCTTATGACATAATTGCTGCAAATGAAAAAAAAATTATATCAGAAATAAGCACCCCTAGAAAGGCAAAGAAGCCATTTTATCAAGCCCATAGACTGAACACCAGAAGAAGCCAGGATTCCTCAAGGTACTAGGATTTCTGATCCCATACTAGGTTTATTAAAGGTGACCTGAGCTTTTAGACAAGTTTAAATGGATATCCTTTACAATTATTTTTTTTGAAAGATGGAATGAGAGAGAATGAAAATGTGAATATTATAAGTACCGAGCCCTCATAAGGGCCAGCGGTGTTTTATATCTCCAGGGTGGGCTGTGGACATGCAGAGCAGCCTGGCTTTCTGGGAGTTGATATTCTGCAGGAAGGAGGCAGATGTCCACAGACAAGTAAACACACAGCAAGTGAGGAGTGGTTAGATAACGGGCAGCATGATGAAGGAAATAAAACAAGACAACCTGTTTGTAGGCATTGAATCGCCTGGAAGGGCCTTTCAAGGAGATGATGATGTTTCAGCTCCAGAAAATAGTCCACATTTTAGTCATTGCTATAAGACAAAGAAAGATCACATGGCTCCACTTGTCAATTTTTGGGCTGTTTCCTATGCTATTGTGGTCCATGAAGTTAAAAAGCTTCTGCACAGCAGAAGAAACTACTAACAGAATACGGACAGCCTCCAGAATGGCAGAAAATCCTTGTCGGCTCTACAAGGGGTTAATATCTAGAATATATAAAGAGCTGCAAAAATTGAACAACAAAGAACAAAGCTGCCAATCACTAAATAAGCCAGTGATCTTAACAGTTCTCAAAAGAAAAAATTACAAATGGTCAGTCAATATTTTAAAAAGTGTTCAACATCTCCAGCAATCAGGGAAATGCAATTGAACACTTCTTGGAGAGTTCATCTCAAAGACAAGTGACAACAAAGGTTGGTGAGAATGTGGAGAACGTAGCTGGAGTTTTCTCCAGTCCTGCCTGGCCCACAGTCAGGACAAATCTCTCTCACCTGCCAGTCTTGTAGCCGCTTAGACCCAACCGAGTAAACACACAGAGACTTATATTGCTTATCAACTATATGGCCACAGCAGGCTTCTTGTTATCTAGTTCTTATATCTTAAATTAACCCATCTCTATTAGTCTATAAATTGCCATGCAGCTCCTGGCTTACTGGCACCTTAGATGTTGGTACTCATGGCGGTGGCTGGCAGCATCTTTCTGACTCAGCCTTCCACTTCCCAGAATTCTCCTCTCTCCTTGTCCCGCCTATACTTCCTGCCTGGCTACTGGGCAGTCAGTGTTTTATTTATTAACCAACCAGAACAACACATTTAACATACAAAACATCCCACAACAGGAGAAAGTGGAACTCCACATTTTTTGGTGTGAGTATAGGCTAGGGCAGCCACTATGGAAGTCAGTGTGAGAGTGTCTCAAAGAAACAAAAAATAGAAATATCATCTGACCCAGCCCCACCATTTCTACACAAACACACAGAAGATGCCACAAGCTACCGAAGAGATACTTGCTCACCCACATTAGCCATTGCTCTTTTCATAGTATCAGGGAAATGGATTTAGGCTAGAAGTCGGTCATCAGATGAATGGATAATGAAAATACAGTGCATATATACCATGGAACTTTATTCAACAGTAAAGAAAAACAAAATCAAGAAATTTGCAGAAAAATAGATAGAACTAGAAAATGGTATTTTAAGCGAGGTAACGGAAGCTCAGAAAGACAAACACCATATGTTCTCTCTTAGGAATCTGATCTCTAACTGTTAAATATGCATGTCTAGGTGGGGGAGAATATGAGTAAAGGATTATACAACTGGAAAGAGGAGATGGGGGAGACAACTGAGCAAAGTAGGGGGGATGCTGGGGACAAGTGATGGGGGAAGGGGTACAGAGATGAGGGAGTGTGTGTGTGTGTGTGTGTGTGTGTGTGTGTTGACCAAACTGAAATATATGTGAAAATTTGGATGGAAACTACTACTTGGTACACTAATTTAAAAAACCAAAAATTAAGACTGGGGAGATGCCTCAGTGGGTAAATCTCCACTGCACAAACCTGAAGACCTGAGTTTCAATGCTCTGACTCCATGTAACACCAGTGTGGTAGCTCATGTCTACAATCCTACCATTCCTATGTCGACATGGGAGACAGACAGGAGACTTCCTAGATGCTCTCAGTCCAGCTAGGTTGGAGTATATAGTGACAAACAAGAAAAGGGACCCTGTCTTAAACAAGGTGGGAGGTGAGGACCAAAATATGAGATTGTCCTTTAACCTTTACGTACACACCTTACATAGCACACTCACATCTACACTCACACATGATCACACACATATGCACATCACACACACACACACACACACACACACACACACACACACACAAACAAACATCAAACATCAGACATCACAGACACACAAGTGCATATGCCCACACTCATGCACTCACATGTGAATGGATAATGATACTCACCAACAGATGAATGTATAATGAAAATGTTATATATATACATATATATATACATATATATATATATACATACACATATAAGACACTACATAGCATATACCTATACACACATACACCCACATTTACACACATCATACACTAAATGCACAAACACACTCACATTGTGGACATATACATTACACACAAATACATCCACACTCACACATAAATGCACACACATCACACACTACATATCACACATACATTTACACATACACCAACACTCACACATTTACACATACACAAGGCACTACACATCACACATACATAAAATACGCCCACACTCGTACACACCCACATCAGACAATACACATCACACACATACATGCTCACCTGCACCCACACATGAACACACACACATCATATACATACATGTAAAGATAAAAAAATAAAAATGAAGACAATAAGTCATAAATAAATGTTTTTAATTGTGCTCCAAAGTTTGGAAGGTCAATGAGACTTCCTCAAAGCAAGAACAAGACACAAACATGACTGAAGTAAGCAACATCTTATGCTGCAGACACAGAGTGCAACAGCCTTATTATCTTCTTGCTCTCTGCACGTCTCTTTCCTCTTGTGCATTTCTCTCCAAATAAACACCAAGGGGTATATTATCATGTTCTATTTTAATATAACAACGTTTTATGGGTGTTTGTGATTTACTTTATGTCTATTGAGTAAGAGAGCTACAAAGTTTAAGAAGACAAACAATTGTATAGTCAGTTGATTATTTTTTTTATTCTTTTAGTATGTACTGATTTCTTCCACAGAGAATATTATAGACCATTCACTCTCTGTTCCCATCACCCCTTGGAGTCTTTCAATACCTTTTAGTTGGATGACTTTATAGATTTGTGTTACGCCAGCCATGTATCACCCACATTTGAAGTATGTGGTTTCCTATGATTACAGTCCCAGTCTTGCACAATCTTTTGGTCTTCCCAAGTGTTAATGAATTACTCATTTAAACTTTGATAAACTGTCATTAGTTCTTACGCAAACTCTTTCTCAGAACTATGAGTCTCCTTACAAACATTTACATATGATGCTGGCTTTTTCCCCACCCCAAACATTCCTCCTCAGGCTTTTCATGATTCTGAGGTAACCTGGCTTGGCTCATTTTCCATGCACTAGTCACTCTGAGACCACACTCTCCTACACTTCTTTAATTGGGAGCTGATCATGACTGTCTTGTCTCTAGTTTCCTTGGGGAAGGTAGTCAGAATAACAGCCTTCACAAAGATGTTGAAGTCCTGGTCTCTCAAATATATGGATGCTTACTTACTCCTCAGGGCACAAATGACTTTGCAGATGTTGGAAGATGACTCTGGATTATCCAGAGTCTTTAGAATCACAGTGAAAGCAGCAGAATTAGTATTAGAGTTAGAGAGGCTTGGAGATGCTGCTGGCTTTGAAGATAGAGGAGGAGACTCTGAGCTAGGAGGAGAGGGTAGCTTCTAGAAGCTGAAAAAGCCAACAAAACTTCCCCAGATCCTCCAGCCCTGCTGGATCAGATTCCAGAACTACAGAAACAACACATGTACATGGTTTTAAACCATGAAGTTCCTGGAAATTTGCTATAGTAGTGATATAAAAATATTATAGTGGGCTAGCCTTTAATTTCATAAAGTTATTAATAGCTTCAAAAAAGCAGACTTTTAAAAAACCTCATATATCCAAACATATCTGTAATTTTATATAAGGGACTTTAAGCAGTTTTTTAGACTTTTATTTACATTGTCATTACAATTATTTACTTGTGTGTGTGCGTGCGTGCGTGTGTACGCACAAGCACACTAATGTCTATCATAATGCATGTATAGAGGCTAGGGGACAACTCCTTGCACCATGTGGATACCAAGGATTGGGCTCAGCTCTCAGTCTAGGTAGCAAGCACGTTTACCCACTGAGCCATCTTGCTGGCCTGGGCATAATTTTTCACCAGGATGCTGAGGTGTTTCTGTCACACACTTTTACCCAGGGTTTAGCTTAATGCCGCTCTGATGCCCCACCCATCCTTTGTGACCAGTTTCGTTCACTTCTCTGAAAGTATTCCTGATGTTGAGAGATGTCATGATGCTATGCTTTTGTGTGAGCCTCTTTGTAGCTATTGTGATAAATAACCCCATGTGCTTTCAGTTACAAAACCTTTTCTGTGTTATCTATTTGGCAATTTCCTTTTCTCTCGTTCCTCCCTGTTCTGTTTCTGGAACTCTTGTTAATAGGATGGAGGACTTCCTGGGCTCATCCTTGAATTTCCTCCCCTGCTGTTTTCAACATTTTTTCTTTGCCCTACTTTCTGGAGAATGTCTTAACCACATTCTCTAACTCTTCTTAGGCTAATCATTTTTTTTTCTGTCTTATTTTTAATTTTCAAGAGCTTTTCTGTTTTTTTTTTCCTTTCTTTTATTGACCTTTGGGAAATTCTTAAAAGACTTGCTGCTGTTTTCTCATGAACACACCATTTTCGGTTTCTCCATGAAGGAAATAGGAATATATCAAGCACTCCGTAGGCTGTTGGATCCAGCTTTCCTAGTGTGTGTGGGCTTTGCTTCTCCACTGCCTGCTGCTGGTCTACCCACAGTGTTTGGGAGTGGGTGTGTCAGCTTGGGTGTGGGGTGTTTGTGGCTGGTGTGGTCTGCTGACGGAGAAGCCTCACTGAAAGGCTTTCTGGCTCAGGGATGGATTAAGCTGTTATTATAGTTTTATTCTCTATCAGCTGGTCCTGATCAGTTAGTTCAGGGATGCTTCCTTTACTCTCGTCTGGCAGATGGACAGAATTTGTAGTGTTCCTGGAGACAAATGGAAGAAGATACTCACCCATCTCACTGCTCACTGTACAGACATTTACTTAACCTCTTCAAGTGCCTATACAGAGATTCTTTGATTTAAGTTTTCCAAGTCCTCTGGGTAGGTAGAATATAGAATTTGTGCTTTTTAAAACATACTTTTATTATAGAATTTTATACACAAGTACTGTGTTTACATCATTCTCCCTCCCTCCCCCTCAAACTCCTCCGTGTCCTCATAGTCCCTTTCAAATTATTGACCTCTTCTGAAAACACACACACACACACACACACACACACACACACACACACACACACACACTCTATTAAGTCCATTTAGTTTTGCTTGTATGTATATGTATTTAGGGCTGTCCACTTGGAACTGAATCACATTTGGGGCTCATTCCTGTGGAATACTGATTCTTTCTCTTTCAACAGCCATTCATTGTCTGTAATTCTTCATCTATAGGTAGGACCTTATGGAATTTCCCCTAACAGGTGTTATCATTATCAGGTTTTGTGTAGGGAACCATATTGTTGAGATTGCACAGGTTCAGCTTCCCTGCCATCTATTGGGAGATACTGTCTTTCAGAAGATGTCCTGGTCCTCCGGCTCTCACTCTCGGGAATCTACGTTTGTGATGGTATCTCCTTGCAAAATCTTCGACAGCCTTCCAGAGTCAAATCAGGTCCCTATGATGCTTCCATGTTTGAGAATTTCTTGAGTCTAAGGTATGCAAAAACAGCTTTTGTGTTACCCCATGTGGGGCTTTTCTTCTTTTCTGCCTTTCCCAGTTTCCAAAACTGGGTCACCCTCAGGCCTTCGTGGATTCACCTTATTTTTTATGGATTGCTTTTATTTTTCATTATCATTGTAATGACTTTTGGGAATGAGCAGAGGAAATGAAATATATTTAACTCTTCATCAACTTAAAGTTTTGGGATTTATTCATTTATTTTTTACAATCATATTGATTTTTAAACAAATACTTTGGGGCCTGTTGTATTGCCTCTACATCAGGCAGTAACCCTTTTTATTGAGGTACGTGACAAAGTAACCAATGAGTCTATAAAGTTACATAGTTCTTCTATCCGTTTCCTGGCTCAGTTGGCAACTGGTGCTTTTGTGTCCTTGGCGGTACCATGGAGATCATATGCTCTGTCGTAGCCATATACACACGCCATACAACCAATTCTGGAAAATGAATCATGACTTAGCATACTGTGAGCTTTTTTAGAAGTGGACTCGGCTCAAAGACTGCAAAACATGAAACATATTTTCAAGGGTTGAGAGAGCCGTCACTGTTTCTACCTCAGTGAAACTATTTTTATAGATTGTTTTATAGTTATTTTTGAGAAAATTTGAAACTCCCAAACCAGTGCTTATCTCTTGGTTTGTTGAACTTTATTTCACATCCTTTGAAATGTATATTTGCCGATTAAGTAGAGATATGATTTTAATATTCTGTAATGCTTATCCCAGTATTACTCTTTTTAAGCTCCAAGAGTGTCTTATTCTAACATAATGGGATAAATTGAAGAAGTATATGCTTATTTTTATCTGTATTTCTTTAGGATATTTATCTCTGTGGCTCCTCAGTTTTGTCCCCCCCCAGGAGATCATAAGATAATGCTACTTATTTTAATTCGTATTCTAACTGGTACCTTTCATCATTTTAATTCTGCTTTTGGATCTCTCTCAGCATCATTGTGCTTATTTGGACATTCATTAAAAAGAACAGAAAATGATTCTGCTGTAGATTCCTTTTAAAATATTTATTTATACTTTGTGTGTGTGCGTGTGTGCGTGTGTGTGTGTGTGTGTGTGTGTGTGTGTGTGTGTGTGCCTAATGTCTTCAGACCCAGAAGAGGGCATAGGGTGTTAGAGATGATTGTGAACCACTGTGTGAGTACAGGGAAACAAACCTGGGTCCTCTGAAAGAACAGCTAATACTCTCAATCACTGAGCCATCTTTTCAGCTCTGCTACAAGCTCTATACGTGTTTTCATTAATGGCATCATTGCTTTCTGTTTGGCTCAATATATTCCTGATGACACTCAGAATGTTTCTCGTAAGCTTCATTCTACAGTCTTTCAAACAACTATAGATGCTCAGTCGCTGTGTAAGAAGAAGGTATAACTTTTCTTTGTTGCTTTAATAGAATAAAAACAAACAGGTTCAAGGAGCTTCTTTAGAAGTCTGACAGCACAGCTCTGTGTTAGGGAACACACCTTCAAAGGGGCTCAAGAGTCTCGGGTGAGGCTTGCCTACAAAGCCTGGACTCTTGGATCCTATTGAGGGATTGACTCACTAGATAAGGTTGACTGATGCATATTATATTAAGCCCATGAGAGTGTAGATAAATTTATGGTTGAGAAGAATTTGAATATTCCTCTCTTTCCTTCTAATATCCCTTATATCGTTTTTTATCATGCACATCTTCTTTCCCCTTGCATTCTAATGCTATTTCCAGTTTCCTCTCGGGTTCAATGACTGCTTGCATATCTCCATCTGTCACTCCTTTGCCGAGGACAATTTTAAGAGCCATGCCATATTGCCTGCCTGAGTTAAGTCTCTGTTGTCCAGTATTGAGCCACTAACCAGAAACTGTTGACATGCCTGGACAAGTCTTGAGTTATTAGAAAATAACTTAACATTTCCTTGTCTTTCTGCTACAGTGACCATTAGTAACAATGTTTTGTGGTTAGGTTGCTTGTTTGGGTTGCTTGGCAAATCAACAGTCCCCTGATCTTTTCCCAAAGAAAGTTTCCTGGTCTGCTTCTATAAAAGCCACCTGAGAAAAATAAAACTTTGCAACTTGATCAGAATACTGTGTTGCTGTCAATTCTTTGTGTCTCTTGTCCCTTTCATTCGCCATTCTCCCTTCTAGGGTCGCTGCTGAAGATCCCACTGGCCGGGACACTCCCACTTTTGCTTCCCATGTGTTTTGTCCTATCTGAGATCAAGAGGATTTAAGATTCGAGCTTTGGTCTGCCTGATTTTCTCTTTGGTCAAATGACTTGCCTGTATACTGCAGCACAACTTGACTGTTCTTTAGAAACGTACAATTCAAATCGTGTAACTCTTTAACTTTGTATTACACTCAAAAGTATGCTTATTTGTCAGTGCCTGCCATTATGGGTCCTTGTCCTATATCCTTTTTATCTTCAGCTAAGATCTTGCATTATCGGATATGCTAGCCTTCTTGCTAGGCTGGAAGCACACCAAGCTCATTGTTGTCTTAGTCTACATGCACCCAGGTTTCTTTACCTAGGTGCCTGCTGGGTGCATATTTTTGCATAGTTGAGTCTTTCATATCATCCAAGAATAACCATCATCTGAGCTCTTGAGAAAGGCCTGCCTCCTTATTTCCTCCCACCTGTTGCTCTTTCTGTGTGTTCTATAGACACATTCTAAGATTTGATTTTACTTTAGTTTTTTACTGTTTTGAGCATGTTGTTTTCATAGTTCAGTGTGCTGGCAACTTGATACAAGGTAGAGAGTCAAGAAGAGGGAACCTTAACTGAGAAAATGCCCCTACCAGACTTGCCTGTGGACAAGCCTATCATGCATTTTCTTAGTTGATGATTGATGTGGGAAGACTCAGTTTATTGTGCATGGTGGCTGGGTGTTACAGGAAAGCAGGCTGAACAAGCCAGGAGGAGCAAGCCAGTAAGTGGCAAGCCTCCATGGCCTCTGCATCAGTTCTTGCCTCCAGGTTTTTGCCCTGACTTCCCTGGATGATTGACTACAAGCTATAATACGGAATAAACACTTTCCTCCCCAAATTGCTTTTGGTCAGGGTGTTTTATTGCCACAATACAAACTCTAAGACCGTTACTCTTCATACCATTTTCTTGGTGCTGCTCCAGATATAACAGTTTAATGACCTAGCTATCTATGTAGACCAGAACTTCACCACATCAGGGGGATCAGGGAAGTAGCTTTACTTCCCACAACTTAGATAAAATCATGGCCTTGAGTTTGAGATCATGTCGTGGTTTTGTTTCAGTCATCACCCACTTATTCTATCTGTAAAACTCTCAAGGTTGATAGTTCATTTTATTAAATCATACATTCACTCGCATTGTTCTTTCTGGTTCCCAATGCGACGGCATTCCTTCTTTTTGTCATTCCTTGTATATTTAAAGAACTTTCTTTTTCGATTTTTAAGGGTAAAGCTATTAACAATGAATGATCTTAGCTTTTTTTTTTTTCCAACTTAAAAATGCCATTATGCCCCCTTCACTCCTAACGAGCAGGTGCCAGCAGTGCAGAATTAGCAGTCGACAGCTCTTTCCTTTCAACTTTTGGAAACTGCTGTGCCTTTTCCTTTTAGCCTCTGCTGCTTCAGGGAAATGTCTGCTGTCATTTGAACCGATGTCTTCTCAGAAGAAATGTGGCATTTCCTCTTATACTGCTCTTAAACTTCAGCTTTGTCTGTAGTTTTCAGACACGTCTTGGAAGAAGTTTGATTGAATTCATCCTACTGGGAACTCCCTCAACTTCAGTAAGTTGTGACTTTTGCCAAATTCGGGAAGGTGCTAGCTATTATTTAGCTGCACTCTCCTGCAGACCCACCGTGTTTCTCCTTTCCCGTTGGGGCTCAGATGATGCGAGTACCAGATCTTTTGACAGGTTTTTACTTCTCTGTTCAGCTCGGGTAAATTCTACTGATTTTCTTAAGTGTATTGGTTCTATCTTCTGTCATACTATTCTACTTCAGTAGAATCCATTCAGTAGGTTTCAGTTTCAATACTTTATTTTTAAGGCTTATCATTTTCATTCACTTCTTTTAAATTTTTCTAAATGTGTTTTTTATGTGTATAGATGTTTTGTTGGCATCTATGTGTATCATGTGTGCGCAGTGCCTGTGGAGTCCAGTAAAGAGCATCAGATCCCCTGGGAGTAGAATTACAGACTGTTGTGAGCTGTTGTGTGGGTGCTGGGAACTGAACCTGGGGCCTCTATAAGAGCAGCAAGTGTTCTTAGGCACTGAGCAATCTTTCCAGCCCATGAATCTTTTAAAATAAAAAAAGTAAAATCTTTTTCATTCATTGTATTTTGATTATATTCTTACCCCTCCTCCCAACTTCTTCCCAATCTTCCCCACCTCTCTACCCACACAACTTCATGTTCTCTCTTTCTCTCCATCTCTCTCTCACAAAATAAAACCCTCAGGAAAAATAACAACAAAACATTCCAAAGAATACTCAAAGCAAACTTAAAAAAAGAAGAAAAAGAGAAGAAAAAAATCAATAAGGCAAAAGTACTAAAATAAAAAGCACATAGAAAAATATAAAGTATTATTTTAGTCAATGTTCTTACACCATGACCATGCCAACTCTTATTTTAAAAGAAGCATTTAATCGGAGACTTTCTTAGAGTTTCAGAGGTTTAGTCCATTATTATCATGGGGTAGGTATGTATTTTGGCAGATCATCTCCCTATTTAGTTTAATCAGATAGTTTCTTGCTCATTCTGTGTCTGTGACTCTAGTAATGGAACTGTTTTGATGACATTTTTACATGGCTGGTTTGTCTTTTGAGGCTGGAGCCCAGTGAAGTGGAAGGAAATTCCCCCAGTGAGCTTGTAAGGTTTATTCATAGATTAGAGGGAACTTCTGATTCACCAGGACCCAGAGTGCTTCCTAGGCTAGGCACTTGTGAAAGCGTCCCCCACAAGGGGGCGAGGTGGCTCTTTCTTTTATAAACTAGCTTTCATAAGGGATGGGGTGTGTTCTGTCTTCTGTGGCTGGGTAGAAAGTGATGTACATGTACTGGGTCGACATGTGTGTCTCTAAATGAATGATGTGATACTTCACGATATCCCTTCAAAATTATGAATTGTAAACATAAGCTGTGATATGGATTTGATCATATTTTTTGAGAATTTGAAATCTGAACGAAGAGCAACAAGTCTGGATGAATATGAGCGTGAATTGCCAAGTGAACACTTGAGAGGTGTGAAACAGCTATAATCTGCTGTCTAGACTGAGCTTGAGAGACACGTGTTCAGAAAACGTACCTTTAAGAAGAGAGAAAAGAATAAGGAATATTCCCAGAGATAATTAGAGATTGAGCCCAGATAAGACAATATTGTGTTTTGCAAATTCTTCAGAAAAACTCAGCTGGATCCTCATGACTTGGAGTCATACAAAACATCCTTCTCTATGTTTGTTGAGTGTTCAAATCCATTTATATTTCTGCACACTGAATTGTCCTAATACTGTGTATTTAAGAAAATGATGAACTATCTGAATGCTTTTATTATGTATTGTGATGAGATATTCTTTACATATAAAGCTTCATTTTCCATTGTTCCTATGGGAAATTTTGGGTTTGAATCATAAAAATTACTATTTATGATAAAATATAATGGGGGTATTTCTGTATGTTAGCTTTTTTTTTATTTAAAGTCAGGTGTGTTTATCTCCCTATTAATTTATGTACCACATAGGATGGGAGGTGAACAGGAACCATGCTGTGGTAACACCTAAATTCTTGATGGTTCACTATTGAATTTCTATCTTGGTCATCAATTTATTCCCACAAACCTCATGACTCTTTCGGTCAGAGCTTTTGAAGGTAGAGTTTAATATCAGTTAAAAATTCGCAAGGCAAATGTGGAGAAGTGTAGGGTAATGCTGAAGGAGAAACTTCTTTTACTTCAGCATTTCCCTGTCAGAAAAGAAGAAAGCTATTGGCTTAAAGACCACATTTGTTTCCAAGGTTTTGAGAGGTAGAAATCAAAGCAGAAGATGAAAACTACAGCTTTTAAACTACACTGGTTCTATATTAATCAATAATCTATGAATGTTCAGCTGTGATTTCAGGTAGCCCCGTTTCATGGGGTATGTACATTTTCACACGTGAATCTATGAAAGGCTTTGAAGTGTAAGGAAAGATTTTAAGACAGAACAGGAGAAAACAGACAACTACATCCTGTTAATCGCTGAGAAGATATCTGAGGAACAACAATCAAAACTAAAAGCTTTGAAATCCAGAAAAAAAATAAGAGATTATTGTTTTTCTTAATTACAGGGTAAGAAGGAAGCTAATTCATTGCCTCTCCTGCTCCCGTCTCAAAAGAGCTCCTCCACCCCAATAATAGATTATTATCCTCAATAATCTGTTATTCAGCACGAGACTTTAAGAACAGTTTTATTCATCAGCAAGATGAAGGAAACAGTTGCAGGGTACTCCCCATTATTTATCATGGAATGCCTTTATTACATCATGTTCTTGCCTGACATTTCTCTTTGTTACTGTTAATGCTTGGCTTCCAGTCCTGCCACGCAGTGCCACAGAAGTTAGAGCACGTGGGCTTGTGTTCTATCACCCAAAGGCTCACAGCAGTGTTACTTCTCTGCTGAAGATGCTTGGTCCACACGGACTAAGAGATTGAATATAGCAGACTCCTGGTACCATGCGTGTTGATTACTATGGGGAGCAAAATAAATAATTGGCTCTACAAGAAGCAATTCAGGGAATGAATTTCTTGGCAGACTCTTTGGATCCCATTATTGATTTCATTTTTTTTTAAATCAATACAATCTTATTATATTTCATGGTGATGAAGTATTAAAAGTGACATTTCCCTACCTAGTTCATGTCACTAAAGATGAAGGCAAGCACTGTTTGGGGGAAGGGTGGTGCATGTTCATGTCTTGTGTGTTAGTCAGTTGACTTTTCTGTAGAGAGGAAAAGACAACTAACGGAGAAGATAGCCTGTTGTCATTTTCTAAATCACTGTCATTTTCAAAACATGGACCATTTATTCAATTAGTGATGATACTCATGGAAGTAGATAAGCCAGGTTTTCTCATGTTGCTTTGCTATTCATAAGGGAAATTGACAATTATAAGTTTGGATGCCTCCCTTTTTGGCTATTATCCCCTAACCACAGGATGAGCTTCATTTCATCTGTCATCTTAATCTCTCTTGTCTGATTCTGACTTTGGAAATGTTTCTGGAAGAGTTTGCTCTGAAGGTGAGTGTTGTGGCCTGGACCCTGTTTGGCAGCGTGTTCCTTTTCCCCAAGACCTCTCATTGCCATGTCCTTCAAACAATATAATATAACATTCTTTCCTGCCAGGCCTAGGATATGTGTAATGGTTTTCTGCTATGGGATTTCCCACCCTCCTATATACCAGATATAGTTGGATCAATTAGTTCTTTATATTCTTAGATTTCCCTTACTTCTATTATTTAAAGGACCAAATTATAGATACAATGGAGTTCAACTTAGGGTTTTAAATACCTTCCTCTAGGTAATAAATTTCTCTTCTATTTATTTTCTTTTGACTTCTTGTGTTATGTTTTATGTCTTGTGGTTGACTGGTCTTTATTGTCAACAACAAGTAGTCATCTATATGTTTCTGTTTATATGACTTCTATTTTAAAATGCCGGGCGGTGGTGGCGCACGCCTTTAATCCCAGCACTCGGGAGGCAGAGCCGGGCGGATCTCTGTGAGTTCGAGGCCAGCCTGGGCTACCAAGTGAGCTCCAGGAAAGGCGCAAAGCTACACAGAGAAACCCTGTCTCGAAAAACCAAAAAAAAAAAAAAAAAAATTTACACAACAATACAGTTATATACTTTTTATCTTGAGAGACATTTCTATAGATTTGAGTAGAAAATTCACTTATATAATATTGATTGTCAATTATGGTCCTATCTAAAACTAGTCTTGTAAATACCTCATTTTATTATTTTTACTTACATGAATATGTATATGTCTGTATGTGGGTGTGTCATGTGAGTCTAGGTGCCTGTGAAGGATGGAAGACAGAGTTTGATCTTCTGGAGTTAGAGTTACACGCAGTTGTGAACATCCAAAGGGGGTGCTGGGAATTGAATGCAGGTCCTCTGTAAGAGCACTGCGCCATTAACTGTCAAGCTGTCTCTCTAGTTGACCCCCTCCAAAATGTTTATATTTCTCTCTTTATAATAAAAACAGCTTTCTTCTGAACAGGATCCATTAATTTCACTGCTGGGTATATATGCAGAGGAACTGAAGCTGGCATGTTGAAGAGACAGCTGTAGTCACACGCTCCCTCCTTGCATCACTATTTCCAGCATCCAAGATATGGGCTCGACCTAAGTGTTTACTGATAGATAAGGAGAATGTGGTATACACATATAATGGAATATCATTTGGCCATAAAATGATGGAAATATGCAGGAAAATAAGTAGAACAAAAGGACACATCTTGTGGGAATTCATTCCATTCAACCAATGGCTTTTGGGGTATCTGACCCAATGGGTGTGGTCTTGGTGAGAGAGAGGGGTCATGCTCTCCCTTGGGTAGCAAGGACTGGGTCAGGTGGTGTGGAACAGCTTGTAATTTGTTCCTATTACCTGTGGGCAGAATGGAGGACAACAACAGCTGGATAAGTGGAGGTGTTTATTTCATTCTGTATCTGTGAGTGTATTATCCCCATTTTATATCTTCATAAATTCCTGAGATCCTTTAACAGACTCTTGTGAGATTGTATAATAGACACCATGTCAAGTGAACTAATCCAGGCACAGGAACATAGCTACTTCATGACCTAACTTATACATGGAGGATAAAAAGTGATTTTCAAAGAAATAGAGAGTAAAACAGTCAGAGAAGCAGAGAACAGTGTGGGGAGAAGGGAGGGATGGGGAAATGATGATTAATAGGTATAGTGATGCAACTGGATAGGGAGATTCTTTTGTATGCACACTTTTTCAATGTGTGCATGTGTGTGTACATGCATGCATGCGTGTGTTTGTGTGCAAGTGTGCCAAGGCACATGTGTGGAGTCACAGGGCAACTTGCAAGAATCAGTTCTCTCCTTCTGCCATATGAGTTCCAGGAACTGGGCTCTGCTCATCAGTTTTTTTTTTTTTTCATGGATTTAGAGAATCACAAGGTTTTTGTTTTTTTATTATGTTGATGTGCTTTACAACTTTATTTTTTTATTCTTTGTTTTCTTTTTGGGGGAAAGATTTGTTTTGTTGTTGAACATAGATTCTTCTCTCATATGGTATATCCCAATCACAGTTTCCCCTCCCTCCTCTTGGTTTATGACTTTTATTTCCTCATATAATTGTTGATTCAACATGCATTGTTATTCTGTCCAGTCCTTCTATGTCCTTGTGGTTAATTTTTGAGTTACTCTCAGGAGGAGAGATATGGTGCTATTCAGAGGGTTTTTGTGTTGTCAGTTGCATTTTTTCTTGCAGTTTTTAAAGTTGGTCCTTTGATTTATAATCTTTGGATTTTAACTACAGCATGCTGAACAGAGGTTATCTGATCATGCCTTATTTACAGGCTCCAAATATATCTCCTCTAATTCTGTTCAGCTATAATTTCATCAAATAGGTTTGTTTGGTGCCTTTAATTTTAATCTCAACACTTTTTACTCCATGGGCTCTTTGGTTTGGTCTTTTGGCCATGTTTCAGATTCTTAAAAGTTATAATCATGCTTGTTTATTTATTTATTTTGTTAATGTAAATGTAAGCATTCTTTGATTTGACCTTCAACCCTAGATATTGTGTTTTTGTCTGACATAATATTTTTATTGATTGTCTGAGAATTTCATATACTACCCTCTGAACTACTTGCTTCCTATTCTTCCCAGATCCACCCTCCAACTCGTGTGCTCTCCCCGCAAAAAAGAAAAAAAGAAGAAAAAAAAGAAAAGAAAAAATACACCTAGTCAGATATTGTGTTTTTAATTTGACTTGTGGAGTTTTTCATTTCCAACATTTTTCCATCCCCTCAAAGTTAATTTCCTTGGTGAATTTCTCTTCCATGTGACTGAATTTCTCATTCATGTTGCTGTCTTCTTCAAGTACTGAGTTGACTTCCTAATTTATTCATTTATATATTTTCATTCCCTTTGAGGTCACTGATAATCTCTGAAAGTAGGCTCCTGAGTTCTTCGTTGCATTTCTACCATTTCAATATCTTAAGTTCTAGTTATTTAGAAGTCCTATTGTTATAGGAGTCACACTGTCTTGCATTTCGTTTCTTACATTTCTTTAATGTGATTAGCACACCTGTTAGGATAGGTATCTCTTACAGCTTCATTTTAAGGTCTTCTTGGTCTGTTTCAGGGATGAATCTCCGGTACCACTCAGACAGAAGAAACAAAGCTCCATAGCACTAGCAATTCCACACTAAACCTGATGTTAGTTTACTGTAATTACTTCATTACCAACAACCATTGAATGGTTTCATGGTTTGAATATGACACATGCTCCACTGACCCGTGCATCTGAACACTCGGCCCCCAGATGGTCACTGTTTTAGGAAATAGCACCTTTGGGGGCACGAAGCTTGGGTTATGCAAGTGGAACACTGGAAGTGGACTCCTGAGGGTTAGACTCTGGTCCCAATTCTCCCCTGAGCACTCTCTTCTTTTGGATACACCAAGATGTGGAATAGCTTGGCCACAAGTGTTCCTCTGTAAGGACAGAGGTTCCTTAGCTCCCATCCTTCCCCTCCTGGTATAGAGCATGCCCTATGAACCATGAATCAGAATAAGTCCTTCCTTTCTTAGGTTGCTTCATGTCAGGTATTTTCTCATATTAAGAAAAAAAGTAAGCTGGGAGTGGTGGCTCAAGCCTTTAATCCCAGCACGTGGGAAGTAGAGGCAGGTAGATTTCTGTGAGTTCAAGGCCAGCCTGGTCTGCAAAGCAAGTTCCAGGATAGCTAGACAGAGAAACCCTGTCTAGAAAAACAAAACAAATAAACAAAATAAAGAAAAGAGAAGAAAGAAAGAAAAAAAGTAAATTATTCATAAAATTGGTACTTCATGCCTTCTTGGAACTGTTTGTGGAAGGGTATCTTGAGATTCAAACTGGAGAAGAGTCAGAACATTGTAGGTAGGGACCATTATAGAGGGAGTGGAGAAGCCAAGAATGCTGATACAAATGTGGACAGTGGAGTCTGTGCTACTGAGGCTGCAGAGGGGAACAAGGGCTTTATTGGGGACTGGGCCTGGAAGTCATGCCTGTCCCATTCTAGTCAAGAACACAGCTATGTTCTGCCTATACCATGAAGATCTGTGAGAAGCTGGGTTCAAAAGTAATAGAACATTTCTTTGAGGGAGGGGATTGCAACATAGCATGGCATTCAGGCGGCAGAGTGTTTGTTGCTGGCTATTTTAAGTCACTTCTATAGTGAAGATTTGAAACAAAAAGAGCAGAAAGAAGTAAAGGTGTACAGTTTGGTAAGTATAGTAGCAAGAGAACACACATTTCAAAGTAGGAGGAAAGCAGATGCTGACAGAGGGATGCTAATGGCTGAGGATATTAAAGGTATGGCAGGCAAAGCTTCGCTGGGACAATAGGGAAGATGCCTTGAGGTCAAGACCCTACCAGTCAAGTGTTCCAATTTACCAAAATGCAAATTCATTCAAGAGGAACATGTGTGAAAAAAAAAAAAGTCCCTGAACCAAGAGTGCTACTGCACAGGTGCCCAGCTCAAACAGCACTGAGGGAAACGTCTTCTCAGGTTTACCCATGTAGGCATAGTGATGCTATAGCAGTTTGGAGGCCACGGTAGCTGTGGTCTAATTGGGCCTGGTTACATCTCAACCTGGCATTAAAATTTTATGTCACGACTGCAGTGATGATTTTGCTGGCTTGCAGAATGCTAAGAGGTTTGTTTTTTTTTTTGGATCATGTATCAAGGTTGTCTACAAAAGCTAATGAAGCCAAGCAGTGTGCAGAAAAGTCAGATTCCTTGAGGGAGGTTCTGAGAGCTTAGTGTGTGAAATAAGAGAAGGTGAAATCAAAGTTGCCCTGGATATCCAATGGTGTTGGAGATGTCAGGAATATGGGATGTCTGCCAAAGAAAGCTGCAGGCTGGGAGTGGAGCCCAGAGAGAGCCCGTGTATGCTGCAGGCGCAATGCTGAATGGCTAGGCTCCCAAAGCTTACTTGAACTCAGATAATGACATTATCAATCCTACATGATAGACATCAAGCTACGGGGTGTGCTGTTTGCTGTTTGATTTGGTCCAATTTCTTCTTGCTATGACCCACTTCCTCCAGTTAAGAATAGGGATTTTCCCCCCTTACTAATCGACATCAGAATGATATAGTTTGTTTTATTTTATTTTACAGGATCTCACAGCTAAGAGTTGTCTTGAGTCTCAGAAGGGACTGTGGATCTTTGAACACTGTTGGGAGTTCTTAGGACAATTGGGACTGTTAATGTTGCACTGAATACATTTTACATCATTAGATGGCTATAAATTTGGGGAAACCAGGAGCAGGATGTTAGGACATATATGTGACATATTCCCATAGACTCATGTATTGAATAATTGATCCCAAACAGGCGGTATTATTTAGGAAGATTGTAGAACAGAGGAGGGGAGCCCATGGCTGAGTTGAGCCACTAGGGCACTGGGGGTAACCTTCAGGGTTATAGCTCGAGTACTCTCTGTTTCTGACTCACCAAGATAAGAACAATCTGTGCCACAAGTTCACACTGTCATAGATGGAGCTGTTCCAGCCACCATACTTTCTTCACTATGACAGACTGTGCCATTTGAATCAGCCAAAATAAGTTGACTCTGTCAGTCCTATTACAATAGTGTTGTTGTTGGCTTGTGGAGGAGGCATATTGTCTTCTTGGTTGTTCATGTTCCAACACCCCTGGGATCTAGGCATCTGAAGTTATGATGTTTGTGGTATTTCTTGGTATATCTGGCCTTGCATTTGTTGGGTAGTGTTTGGTTCTTTGGTTGCTCTTGCTCCAATCTGATGGGTAGTGGACCAGAAGAATGATGCTTGGTTTTCAGTCTTGGGCTTACTCTGTACTTTAGGATTTAGGTTCTGAGTCTGAGACCTAAAGTTCTGGTTAGAGTTCTGAGTTCAGACTCCAAGCAGTCCCAAATTGGTGTGGTGGGTGCGATGGGTGATAGACGAGCAGGCAGTAGAAGAAGACTGACTCTGGAGTTTCTTAAGCAGAAGTTTGAGTATGGCTCCAAGAAGGGGGTAAGACATCAAAACTAGAGGTATCCTGGCTCTGGCTTTGAATGACACTGAGTCCAAAGGGGATGGAGGTGGCCTAGGAGGAGGGGCTGAGGTGAGCAGTCAGAGGCAGATCTAATACTTGGAGAGTCCAAAGTAGAAGAGAAGAAGGAGGACACAAGCCTACATGGTCCCAACCAAGTATGGGGTCCCTGGTAGAGAACAGTTCTGCAGGTCCATGGGGACTCAAGTCACATGGAGGAATGGCTGAAGGGGTTGGGGAGGAAGAACTAGGGGTATACTGTATTTACAGCACAGGGATTTGTTATTTTTTGACTATTTTGTGCCCCCCAGTTCCCAAATAAATCATACACAGAGGCTTAGTCTTAATTATGAATGCCCAGCCTTAGCTTGGCTTAGTGTCTGGCCAGCTTTTCTTAATTTAAATGATCCCATCTACCTTTCACCTCTGGCTTTTTCCTTTCTCTTACTTCTGTAAATCTTACCCTTACTCCATGGTTTGTTGTGTAGCTGGGTGGCTGGCCCGTGGAGTCCTCCTCTTTCTCTGGCTCCTAGCTGTCTCTCATTCCTCGATCTCCCTATCCTCCCAGATTTCTCCTTCTATATCTTCTCTCTGCCTGCCAGCCAGAGAGCATCCTGCCCTGCCATTGGCCATTTAGTTCTTTATTAGACCATCAGGTGTTTTAGACAGGCACAGTTCATAGAGTTAAACAAATATAACATAAACAAAAGTAACCCACTTTAAAATAATATTCCCCAGCAGGGACCTGTCTTTTTTTTTTATTGCTACAATAAGAAACACTAAAGCAAATCAAGGATTGGTAGGTTCATGAAGCTTTCCTTTCTTTGTATTTACTTAAAAATTTAAATAAATTTTTAATTAAGAGATAACTACACTGCTTTCTCCCTCCCCTTTAAGCTTTAGTCTCCTTTTGGTAGTTTTAGAAGTTTATTTCATAGAAAGTTTTCTATAAAATGAAGTATGTCTTATCTTGAATGAAAGAAAGTTTTCTTCTTATTGGTCATCTCCCTGGCTAGAACTGTCTTATAAATCTAGGTGACCTAAAGTGCTTTGAGCTTGTGTGCTTGCAGCCTAACATTTCTGAAGGATTGTAATTGCCAATTACTTTGAATGGGATCAGAGCCACATGTGTGGGGTGACCCTCGAGAAGAAGGGTGCGTTATTCCTGCGCCTCATGTGTGTGCCTATGGCTTAAGGGGGATGGGCGGCCAAGTTGGTGGTTATAATGTGGTTACTGTGTTTCTCTACTCAGCTCCATGTTCAAATAGACACCTGGAATGAATATTTGGCCACTGATGCCCTGTGGCTAGTAGTGCCATTTTTGGATTTTACTCTTTAGAACTCATTGGAACTTCCGGTTTCTCAGATCTGGTTTGTTCACATGCTTAGTACATGGTTTGTTAGTCATAGAATGATGTTCCAATTTAGAGTTTTGTTTAATTATCTATAATCATTAAATGTCAGAGATAAAGAATTAATATGCTTACTTGATTTCATCATTCCTCTCATCCTCCTCTCTCTCTCTCTCTCTCTCAAACTGATAATGGGTTAGAATATAACTCTGTCAGTAAATTGCTTGCTGCACAAGCCTGAGAACTTTAGTTTAGATCCCCAGTTCCCACATAAAAGCCAGCTATGGTGACACATGTCTGTAACCCTTGGATTGAGGGGATGGAGACAGGAGGGTCCCTGGAATTCATTAGCTCAGCAGCCTAGCTGTATCTATGAGAGACCCTGTTTCAAACAATAATGTGGAGAGCGATAGAAGAAGACTTTACCTGATGTTGCCCTCTAGGCTCCACATACATGCACACAAATATTCATTTGTATATACATGTACATATATCATACACACAAAAGAAAACTGATGTTGCTTTTCTCTCCTTTTTCTCTCTTTCATTTAAAGTTTTGTTGTACCATTGTGTACATTAACTAGTTAATTAAGAAGGGAATGTTTGATTCTACTATTTTCTTTCCTCTCACAGTATGAAATCAACTCATCCCACTTACCTAATTTTCTTTTTCATTATAAACTAAAACAAGAAGATCAATCAGGAGAAGAGAAGAACTCATCACACTTCTTCCCAGGTGTTTGCATTCATTAGAAGGGATTGTTTATTGCAGAGACAAAATCACACATTTTAGGATTATTTGGTGGGAGCCTTGGAGATAGCACAGCCATCCCTTGCCAGAGAGTATATTTCAGACCATACATATTCATTAGTGGTCAGTCCTGAATAAGTAAGAGATAGTTAGAAATGGAATGGTGACTTTAGTAAAGATGCCTTTTTTTTTTTTGAAGCCAAGGAAAGGGGCAGTGCCACTTTAAGAGGTCCATCCATCCACAGAGACTGGTAATGTTTGCACTGAGTGATGTGAACTGAAGATTGTGTATTTGCATATTTGCATATGCAAGGAGTTATCGAATTCCCAAAGTGCCCCTACTGGTTGTGCAAAATACAAGAGTATGGTGCAGTGTGTTGAGCACTAGGGAAGTCATGTATTTACTGGGAGTTGGAAAAGGATGCCAATCCTTCTATAGATCAGATGGGGATTGTGACAGGGAACCAGGCACTAGCAAGGTTTCTGGAAGCAAGAGATTCCAGTGTGCATCACTGAGGGATGGAGAGGCAGAGTGGGTGGGAGCTGATTGGCTCCCTTAAGGAATGGAAGGGCTTTGTGGGTCTTCCTGAAAAACCCTCACACACTCCTATGTGACTGACAGTATTTGGATGTCTGTGACAGCACTGACCATTGAGGAAGAGAGGCCGCTACAGCAGTGATGCCAAAGACAGTCCCTTGCTTCCCTCTTTCCTTCTCCAAGGTTCTAAACCAAAGAGGAAAAGGTGTCACCCAGGAAGGGGAGCAGAGGAGAGGAAGAGGAGGAGCTGATTCTGTGGTCCTCCAAGTGCTGGGCAGTCTCAGCTGAAGAGCAGAGCATTGAGCTCCATAAAGGAGTTAAGTCCATTTCATTTTACTGGCCTGACTAATGCAATACCTGACCCCAACTGTAATGCTCTGAGTTCTAGATGAAGTGCCATTAAGGAGCTGGCACGGGATATTACATGTAATTCATTTAGGAGCCAAGAACAGAGAGAAACAAAAACCCTTCCTTTGTGCACTGCTGAGTCAGATTGCTCAAGACCACAGGACTGTTCCTGTTCCTGATCACCTCCAGGTTTTTATTTTTTACCACCATCTGCACTGGGATTCCAGGCTAGATAGTTATGTTTGTTGCTCCTTCTGTTGGGAAGGCCATTTCCTGTATATAAAAAAGATGGGCTCTGTCTTTCCTCAGGATGTATATCAAATGTGCCTCCCTCAGAGGGCTTTTTCCTTCTTCTGTGGACACTTTTTCCCTTATGCAGTTCCTTTATCCCATTTCTACACCCATTTCCCCATTCTATTCGTCACATTCACTAGTTCTTCTAATGTTGATTTCTTCATTTCTTTATTGGCACTGAGAAAATCTCCATGTATCTCAGTACCACTCAATAAACACTAATGAACAAGCAAGAAAAACCTCAGTAATTCAAGAGAACATTGAGGTTACTGGTAAACAGGGGGAAAAAAAGATCACATGCTACATTCTTTCAGTTATACACTGGTAGCTATGACTAGATTTCTACCTCCCTGCAGGAACATGCCCATGGATCAACTCTGTTTTCCTTATGATGAAATCATTTCTTTTAGACAGCAAAAGGAAATAACAATTTGCATTTACTATGTATCAGGTACTTTAGACGTTGCTCATTTACTTACACAAACCTCCTTGAGGTCACTGTTGCTTTTGGAGACTCAGAATCAAAAATTGGGTTATCCAGATAGAATTTGTCGTCATGTATTGCATCTGTTTGTTTGATCCCTAGGTCCACAGTCTCTCCCCTGTCCTAAAATTACTTTTCATCCTAAAGCCTGCAGGCCACTAATGATTCATGTATGACATCATCAACAGTGGTGGGATTAAAATGCTTCTAACTCAGACTAAATTTGGTTATAGAATCAAGGGCTCAGGATAAAACGTCTTGGGTTTGTTTAATCTGTATTGTTTGGACAGAAGCATAAAAAGCCTTGAAGAACAGAAATGGTGGAGCCTTTCCCTGGCTGTCTGAGATAAAGATTGTCTGTGCATTAATTTGCTGGGAAATGTTCCCAGGAGAGATAGCTAATGGAATCAGGACAGAAGCCAGGCGAGGGACTAGTACTGGATGGTCTTTAGGAGGGTGTCGCCAGTTCCCCAACAACTGCTGAGTGGGAGCCATACTCCAGAGTTGTCTTAATCAGATGTGACGGTATGAGTTCCCATACTCCCCTTCCAGACACAGGCTGGGAGAGCGATGGCAAGGTGGCTGCAAGCGTACAGGTGCCTTTGGCCCTTGGCTCCTGAGTCCTAAGTCAAGTCAGGATTCCAGTGCATCTTTTGAAAATAATTCGACCCACAGGCCTTTCAGGGCAACAACACACCAAAACCTGAGGAAGAAATACAGGGATCGTAGAGATGTTTCAATAAATATGGGTGACAGGCTGCCTGGTTTCTAGTCTACTGACTCGGTCTCAGTGCAAAGGGAAATTAAATAAATTCCTCTTGCAGAAGCAGAGCTTCAAAGCTTGCTTTTGGTTATGAATTGGTTATTTAATTTCTGCTCCAGACCTAATTCTTCTCAGCTGGGTAATTTGGAATCAAGAGGCAGGTGACAAAGTAAGTGTTGAATTGGTTTTTAGTACAAATAGCATGCGATTCTAGCTGAGGCTTTGGACTGAAGGATCGAAGAATCCGGGAAAGGCAGTTCATGGTTTACACACACTGGCTGCACTCTGACCCCAGTTTTATCTTCTCCTTCCTGAACCTCAGGACATTATTGCCATGGGCCAAACGCTGTTAAGGCAATCCACTGGTGCCTCTCTTTCCAGCAGCTTCTCTGAACAGAGAGCATTTATAGTCCCTTTTATCGTTCCCAGGGAGACATCATTTCTATTCTACAGTTTTCTGATCCTCCCTACCAATCCCTCCCTTTGACACACTGACAGTCTTTTACTGTCTTGTTCTGTAGCTCTGCCCTGTCTCATGTCTGTGTTTTCATATTACCATTGTGCTTATTTTCAGAGGAAGCTTAAATAGGCGACATGCTCAGCACAACAATTGACTTTCGTTTCTTTATATCCCTTCCCAGATCTAATACGTTCATTTTCCTTTTGAGTGTAAGCTGCTCCCTAATAACCCCAGCCTATTTTCCTTCCATTTTTATTGCAGCGCAAATTGACTTAACAGACAATCAGATACATTTTAAGAAACTTTAAGTACAGTGGAATCCAATTCATAGTTATTTCCCAGAGCTGAGTTCAATTTATAGTTATTTTTTTCAGAAATGATTCCTCATCTCAAAAAAGGTAAGCATAACATTTGAGATAATTTTCACATACATCTTACAAATTAGCGGTTAAGCAGTACGTGCTCAAGCTCTTGTGGTGGTTAATTTTATGTGTCAGCTTGGAGCTGACTCTTAGTGTCTAGTTAGTTAGTCAAGCATTCTGGACTTCTCTGTGAAAGCAGTTTTTACATTTATGTATGTATGTATGTATGTATTTATTATGATGTGTATATGTGTGTTTGTATGTGTGCGTGTGCGTGAGAGAGAGAGAGAGAGAGAGAGAGAGAGAGAGAGAGAGAGAGAGAGAGAGAGAGAGAGAGGACATGTAGTACAGAAAACAATTTTGGCTATCTTTCTCTCCTTCCAACATGTGGATTCCTGGGATTGAACTTAATTCATCAGGACTTGGCAGTAGGTGCTGAGCATCTTGCAAGCCATGGAAGTTTGTTTTTGTTGTTTATTTTTTGTTTTTTCTTCGTGAGGCCAACATTTAAATTGGTAGACTTTGGAGTAAATCAGATTGCTCTCCACAACACGATTGAGCACCATCCAATCAGTTCAAGGTCACATAAAAGAGAAAGGCTTCCCCCTTCCAGGTGACTTTAGACTGTGAGTCTTTGCTGTGAAGCTGACAGTGACTCTTGGCTGGGGTTCAGCTTGTCCACCTACCCTACTGGACTTGGACTTGTTAAGCCTGTGCAATAGTATGAGCCAGTTCCACACACACACATATAACCCGGTGGTTCTGTTCTTTGGTGGACTCTGACAGTGCACTTAGCCCCGTTATCTTACATTGGTCTCTTAGGCACATGGACACACAGCCAGTACTCCCAGTAGAGGTCTGAAATCACAAATCAAACTTATCCCCATTTGTGCTATGGTTTTTCTTGCATGGCTTGAAGCATTGCTATGCAGTGTTAGAGTTAACCTCCTCTTTGGTGTTTTAAATCACTAGTCTCATGCTCTGGGGTGATAACTAAGTAAAATAAGGTTACTTATACATAAACACTGCAACTGCTGATCTGGTACAATGGTTCACAACCTTACTTAACACTGCAACTGTTCCTCATGTGGTGGTGACCCCCAACCATAAAATTGTTTTCATTGCTACTTCATAAGTGTAACTTTGCTATTATTATGGATCGTAATATGAATATTTTTTGGAGATAGAAGTTTGCCAAAGGGGTCATGACCCACAAGTTGAGAACCACCAATCTGATAACTTTAACACTAGTAGGGAGGGAGCAAGTATAGCACGGATATGCTGGGCAAGGGGATAATTCACATCTTAGGCCATGGACCTGAAAACATTCATATGCTATACCTAGAGATTTTTGCCAATTCAAACTTGCTAAATTAAATCAAATCGGTGACAAGGTAGAGTCATAAAAATGTATGGAACCTGTTTTCTCTGCTTTGGGTTCTGTTTGCTCAGCTGTCTTTTACGGCTCATCCTTCACCTGCTATTGAGACATCCTTACTTGGTTAAAAAAAAAAGTACTCTTGTCCTTTTACTTGATAGATGCTTTCATCTCAGCACTTGCTATCCTGTAATGTATTTTATCTATACCTTCTTCCTTGTCACACACTCTGGCTATGATACATTATTGTTTTTTACTGAAGAATGTAACTTGAGTATATGTCGTGTTTGTACATGGAAGGCCAATCTCATTTTTCTTAACATCTGATAATTAGCATCCCCAATAAAGGTAAGCCATAATTATTTAGTTATTATCTTACTGATAGAGTTTTGTCAAGAACATAAAAACTTCAGTAGAGGTTTCATTTACACAGAAGCAGTTGTTTTATGTGGATATCCAAATGTAGAATTTCTGGGTTGTTTGGTATTGTTTAAAAAATCTACTCTCCATAAACAACCCCACAAAACATTTATTTGTTACCATTTCTTACATTTTCCCGGGTTCCTGGGTTCAGGTGGGAGATTTCTTGTTAAAAAAAATCTATTATATCACTAGAAGACTCAACTTGACTGACACCCAGAAAGGATTCGCCACTCATACACATGGAGCCCTACTTGGTGTGGACTGGAGCTGGTTGGAGCTGGGTAAGCATTGGCCTTTCTCTTCATGGTCATCCTGTGCTTCCTTATCTTAGAGAATGGAAACAAACAGCTGGCTTTCCAAGCAGGGAGGTGCAAGGGAAGCTTGCTATGTCTTTGCCTGGATGTACTTTGTACTGCGCATTTTCATTCTGTTGGTTAAAAAGGGAGATGTAATAAAAGACAAAAGATTTAAAGACCCAAAGAGCACAGAAGCCAGGGCCCTTTCCAGTGTTTTAGCTGTTTCTTCTCATATTTACTTCCATATTTCTGCTATTATATTTTTAGTTCATGTGAATTCATTCTGTTTATTCATTCCATAAATGTGCACTGATCACCTCCTATCTGCAGGGACTATTGATGATCAAAGGAGACAAAAAGCTTGTTTAGTTATAGAGGAGAGAAAGGAAAGATTTTAGCCAACAGAAAATGATAAGTAAAACAATTTTATAGTGTGGCAGAGAATTGTAGGTTCTGTGTGCAACCAAGGAAGTAAAACATGTTAAGGAAAGCCGTGCAGGGAAACGAACCTCAGTACTAGACAGGATGAACTGGCCTTTGCATCAGGAAGAGGGAATCTGAATAAAGATTTGTGTTCTGATCCCCCTTTTAAAGAAACAAAGCAAACCAAAACCCAGGAGATCTAGGAGGGGACCACACCATGGTGTGAACAATTTAACATATGGTTTATTAGGGGCTGCATTTGGAGACTAACTGCTAAGAACGCAGCCTTCTCATAGTTTAGCAACTTGGACCTAGAACTAATATTGAAATAAAACTGGAGAGTCAGAAAAAAAGCAAGTTGCTAATTAGTAGGGTAATTGTATTTAGTCTTGCAGTCTTACTTGTCAAGGCACTTCTGCAGGCCCTGGAAGCATTTTTTGTTGTTGTTGTAAGGTGGAAGATCCTTCAGGAAGTTTAGTTGTCTATAACCAAGATTCCGGGGATTTCAGAGCTGACGTGATCCTAGTTGTTCTTTGTCCTGTCTCTGTACCCTATGGCAGAGGAAACCAGAGCCTTGAGAAGTTAGTCGTGTTCAAGGTCCTCAGGGCCAGTACTCAGCTTTCCTTCAATCAATCTTCTTTCCTTCATTCATATGATTGTGAATGGACCTTAGTGGGTGATGGTGTGGATGTGAGTGACAATGAGTGTGCACTTCAGGAAGACCCTTGATTCACATGGAGTTCAAATGCTGTTCAGTGACAAACCCCAGATTCAAAGCTTGAACTGGGGTGGAGTCCCACGGCACTCACTTACTTATCAGAAATTCTGTTGTTTTGGCAGCAAACTTGTGTGAGTACCAGGAGCAGCTGCAGGCCAGATGGAACTAGCAAAACGGGCTACACTCTAGCTTCCAGAAACTTCGGTGCTGAGGATGAAAGCATATGCTTAGCTGCACTCCTGCCACCATCCAAGCAAGACCAGTTCTTGCATCCATTTCTTTAGCTGGTCTATATTCTCTCTTTCACCTATTGGAACTTCGTATGAGTTTAAAATATCACTTTAAGTTTTCATGAAGCTTTCTTTGCCTACTTTAGCCTACACTGGCCACATAACCCTCACATCTGTCTCACTTGTTATATTGTACTAAACGAGTTCTAAAAATGTCTATTCTCTCCAAGTTAATATTTGATCTGTATCAGTGGCTACATACCACAACTATCCAGAGAGATTGCAGGAATCCAGATCAATTAAATTCAAATGTGAGATCTGTTCATCGATATAATGTAAAAAACCTCCCTAGTGGTTTATTATGTAGCCACTTGGTCAAACTTTCTCTACATAGACACTTTCCTTTGTAAGAGGCAAGGCATGGGGATTAAATTCTTTTCATATGTCTTACAGTCCTTAGCTTGGTCAGGGTGGTGACTGACAAACATTGATGGTTGGTTCACGCCTGGGAGAGCCCCTTGCCTGTGAATTACATACTTTGTCTCTACATCTCTTTAGTAGTTGGAAAAGACAGTGATGAAGATAGTAAGTTTTGGATTAAAATGAGTTCAGATCCTGGCTGCCCTACTTGGTTATAGGACCTTGGGCGAGTTTGATGGTCAATCTCACTTGCCAATTTGACGAGATTTAGAATCATCTGAGAGATGGAGCCTTGGGAATGTCTAGGGGGGGGATTGTCTTGATTAGCTTAACTGAGATGGGAAGACCCACACACTGTGGTGGTGCTATGATCTGGATGGGATCCTGGAGTACAGAATAGAGATGGGGAGCTGAGGAGACATTCATCCCTTTCTGCTTCCTGATGGAGCTGCAATGTGACCAGTGGCTTCAAGTTCTTTTGACTTCCCTGTCAAGATTGACTGCACCTTTCATCTGCTAGCCAAAATAAACCCTTTATTTATATGGGAATGCTCTCGGAGCCATGCAGGGCCCTTGGTGAACGAGTGTCCCCAGTTTTTGTACCAACTATTAGGGGTTTTATGCTCATACAGGGTGTAAGAGTTGTTCATCTGGTTTCTGGATTTATCATGAAGGAATTGTTCCACATATTGTTGAATTGATGTTTCTTGTAGAAAGGAGTGTCTTCTTACAGGCATGTCTAGCTTGTAGCTTGTGGACCACATTTGTCCCAGGGTAGCTAGCAACACAACCAATCATGTTTTTGTAGATGGCAAAATCATACAGCAATGTCAAAAGTCTGGACCCCACTGGTGGTCTTTTATTCCCTCTTTATTAATATCATCCTTCAAGGATGAATATCAATACAGGGAAGACTTTAAAAAGTTCCTCCCCTTTAGTAATCACTCTATAATTGATAGTTTCTTTTGTTCCTCTTCCATAAGGGGGTTGATATCCTTTTTACCTCATTGCCTCTATTTCTTATTTCTCTTTAAAGACTGAGAGAACACAGCAAGTGTTAAATAATACATGTCCTACAGTATATTGAATTCAGTGTCAGAGAGGAAACAGAATAAAAATAAACCATATTTGTTTCATATGAATCACTAATGCATGATTGGTGTTATTATTTTCCTCTATCTTACAGCCCTAAAGGGTAATTGTGTCTTACAGCGGCTTCTGAACAACACAGTCTATGTCTGCTGTCTGCAGCTCCTTAATTCAAAAAGAAGCAGACTAATATAACTCATAAAAACTAATCTGATTGAGCCATTGCCTCTTGACAAATAAAATAGAGACAGTTATTATTGAACCCAGTTAAATACCAGTAAGTTTCTGGGACAGTGTGTGGGCAGGTGTGGTTGCCTGGGCAGGTCCATTGGAAGGCTACAGGTTGATATTGAGATACCTTCCTCAATAACTCTCCACCTTATTTTGTTTTTGATTTTTATTGTATTTCTAATTATGTGTGTGAGAGAGACAGAGAGAGAGAGAGACAGAGAGAGAAAGAGAGAGAGAGAGAGAGAGAGAGAGAGAGAGAGAGAGAGAGAGAGAGAGAGATTGAGAGCATGCATATGAGTGTAGGTGTCCACAGAGGTCAGAGTAGCTAGAGTAGACCTGACATGGGTGCTGGAAACTGAACTTGGGTCTTTTGCCAGAGCTCTTAAATTCCAAGTCATTTCTCCAGTTCCTACCACCTTATTTTTGAGATGAATCTGGAGCTTACCATTTGCTCAAAGAGCTAACCAGCAAGACCCTAGGATCTTCCTGACTCTGGACTTCAACATGGAGGCTACAGACATTTTACCCCATGGGGATTTATACAGATGCTGGGGATCTGAACTTGTCTTTATGGTTGTTCAGTGAGTACTTTATCCAATGAGCTCTCTCCCCAGGTCCTCACTGTGACTTCCATAATAGTCACTCTCTGGCTGTAGGCTTCTGTTACAACAGGGCTTATGGGTAAGAGAATTGTGTATATATATTCTTATATTGGCCAGCTATATATCCCTGTAGCAATTTCTAAAATAACATCTGAGGCAAGGCACTATATCTGAACTAGGGCATTTTTGAGGGTCACAGGGGCACTAGAACACAGTGGTGCATTTCTCTGTGGCATGTCCATGCATACATCTATTCAGGGTGGGAGAAAGATGCTGATTCTTGTTTAATGATCCCAATCTTGTTTTGCCCTGAAGACATGTCCAATTTGGTTCTCTATGCCTGTTCTCCTGTGTTCCTGAAACTTTCTACAGCTCTGGCAAAGACTGACTGATGAACACCCGGATAAAAACAGTCTTTTATACTGGACATGAGTTTTAAAAATAAAAGACTGTAGCAACTTTATGGAGTTAAAAATTCAAGACACTTTTCTCTAAAGAGAAACCACTGTTGCAGGGAGAATGTAATTTATCTTCAGTTGTAATGATGAAGCTTATAGTGATAATTATGTCTATATCTCTTGTTTTGCCTCATCTACCTGATCATTTGATTGTCCATTTCTACATCCACCTAGTTGAGATTTCTGTGCAAAGCTTTCCCAGTTAAGAAAATCTTCCTCTTGTGGGAGTTTAAAGAAAAAAATTCAACATCAATAGGAGTGTTCAAAGAGAACCATGCTAGAAGTATTCCCTAGTTACACCCCCCCCTCCACACACACACACACACACACTCCCAGTGCTAACAATGGAATATAATTGCCTTTTAGATATTGTTTCAGAATTGCTCCTCCAGGTCCCTAAGGATGCTTCTATTTAAGCTGGTAACTATTGGAACAGTTTATATAGCTAAGCCCCCATAAGTAAGGCATCATTTGAGAAAGATATCATTCCTTCCCTTAAGTCAGAAACTACCTCAGTTTCCTACAGTTACAAGGCTACATACAGTACTGTTGGAATTGTTTGAGGCTTCTCTGATTTTTGTATACTTCATATTTCAACTTTCAGTTTTTGCAAGGCAGATTCTCAAGTTCTCCGTGCTCTTTTAGTGCCCCGGTAACTCTCAGAAATATGTTGTTATCCCACACAATCCATGCTAAATCCTGACCTTTCCATTCTACTCCCTTATCATTTTCCTATATTACACAAGTGACCTTGAAATGGAGGCACTGGTCTGAGGAGGGTTGAAGTCTTGAGCATTTCTACCCAGTAGACCAAGGAATCTAGTCATGGAATGCACTGGCTCATTGACCATTCCCTGGGGCCTTGGATGATGCTATTTTGCATTTCCTGCATTCTTTCCTTTGCAGCTGAGTATATGTTTTTGTGTGCATGTTGTACACCTTGAATATAGCTAGAGGCAAGGCTGGAGACAACAAATGCAAAGAATTTATCTCTCTGAAGAAGGGAAGTCTGGTTAAAACCATCTGTCTGGTTTTCCAAATACATATTTTATTCCCCTTTCTTACTGAAAACTTTATTTCTTAACAGATCACCTCTCATAAAGCTGTATATGAAACTAGCTGCAGCAAGGGCATTAAAATAACTCATCTTTTGGAGAAGCCTGTTAAGAAGAAGAATCCTAATTAGAGACCTTTGCCTGACTCCTAAATCCTTGGTTAATGTGAATCTACTTTCCTCTATTTTGTGCGCGAAGGCCTAGATTCAGTTAGAGTGAAAGAATTAACATTAGTACACAAAGCTTTTTTAGAGTCCAAGAAGCTGGACTGCACAATGGGGAAGAGCCCCGACTCTGAGATGTCACTGTGCGTTTGAATTCCTAGACTTACACTATTGGGGTTCTGACATGTCGCCCATATTTTAGTTTTTCTCATCTATGCAATCAGGATAATGAAACGTAATTCACGTGGTTGTTGCGAAGGTTAAATGAAAGGAAGGCATAAAGCCCAGTATCTGGCACTATAAAATGATAAATCGAAGGCATGTTTCTCATTTATAACACAATGAGGACAGATGTGTGGAGTGACCTTGCCACACTGCCCAGCTCATTACCTTCTGCAGCGTCTCCTTTCTCAGTGCTGCGGACAACAAGCGTTCACAGTGCAATTCAAATGGAATCTCTTGAAAATCTGAAGATCATTGTATGACTAGCCTGTGTTGCTCTTTCCTAACACTTTCTCTTTTTCGGCTGGTGTGGGTACAGTGATAGAACCATTATTAAATAAATGTGCCCCCCCCCAACAAAAGCAGCAACAAGACTACAGGCACGGATACATAAATTGACGGAACACTGGTGGTTATTAGCAAGGTACTTGCTTATTTCTTCCCAGGAAAATCTCATACAACTCTGATTTATTACATTACCATCTAACATAATTTTGTTCAACTTTATAACAATAATAGCTTGCACAGAATGTTATCTGCCAGACATTGTGCTAAATGCTTTGTGAGGACCGGGTCCTCTCTTCCTTATTGCGTTGCCTTACCAGTAAGTGAGAAAAATGGAATTAAAAAGGGGTCAAGACACACAGCCAGCAAGTGGCAGAGCTGGCATCTGGGAACTTGGCCTCGGAATGTTCACTCTGCTGATGAGGCTGCTGTGTCCCTCTACTGAGATAAGGCCATTTATGCAGAATGCCTGCTTTCAGTTGAGAGTCTAAATTTTTGGTTGTTGTGGCTAGAGACTGAAGCCTATGGGATTTGTCTTTAAAAACCTTTGGGACCTGAGTCTTACACAGGCCTCACTGGGCAGAGACATTCCATACTGTATTTCACTAAATAAGCAGGGTCAATTTTGTAAACACCCATAGGACATTAAAGGAAGACTGTATGTAGAAGCTCCAGACTGGATGCCATATTTTCCCCTTAAGATCAGGCATGTGGCTTTGCTATAATCAGTTGTAGCCATGGGTATCATCTGACACTGAAAAGCAGGAGTCCCAGGGAAGCTGTGCATGGTAAGGACAGGGAAATGATCACAAAGCCACCAAAGTTAGCACTGTCTGAAGTGCAGTGTCTTTTTGAAAGTACTACAGAAGGGATGTGTTTGGGGAAGCTTCCTTTGGTATTGGTTGACAAGACCCTCAGTTTTTCTTCACTGTCAGGTTCCTCAGATGCCAGAGGATTATACAACAAGATGACAAAGTTTGGGACTAGGAGGTCTTGCATAAGTTCTGTCTTATGTCAAATAAGCTTCTTAAGAAATAACAGCATCTTATATGCTGTTCGCAAGGGAAAAATGAGACAAGAGTCCTCAGAAAGCTGTCATACAATGGGATGAAGTCAGCTGGAAGCTAATCAAGCAATGTTACACAAATGGAGTACAGGATATCTCAAGTGGGCCATAGAACTGGTGCTCAGTGTCATTGAAACTGATGACCACAGCTGTCCAAAATGAGAAAGCTGAGTCCCCAGGATCTGAAACTGCAGCTCTCTCAAGGCCCTAGACCTAGGCTTTGCCAAGAATGTTTCTACATTTAGACAAGGAGTTATGTTTCTTCACCATATTTTGGGGCCTCAGGGAAGCCTTAGATTGGCCTGGCTCCCAATAATTAGTTAGTAGGGCTCAAGATGGATCCCAATACTCCTTCACTTACTCATTGTATGAGTCATTATATGGAACATAATTTGCATTTAAAAACACATACTTTCTAACAACGATTAGACATTTGAACATGTTCAATTTTGTCTTCTTTGTCACTATATCAGTCCTATTGATCCATGAGCATAGGAGATCTTTCAATTCTCTGTTATTTTCAGCATATCTAATCAATCCCAAATAATAAAAGGACTGCTGGAAGTATCATCATTCCAGATTTCAAGTTGTATTATAGAGCTATAGTAATAAAAGCATCATGTTATTGGCAGAAAAAGCAGATACGTTTGATCAGTGGAATAAAATAGAAGACCCAGACATAACTTCACCACCTATGGACACCTGAACTTTGATAAAGAAGCCAGAAATATACACTGGAAAAAAGACAGAATCTTCAACAAATGGCACTGGCCAAACTGGACAGCTACATGTAGAAGAATCCAAATGGAACTATAATTAGCAGGCAGCACAAAACTCAAGTCCAGATGGATCAAAGATTTCAACATAAAACCAGATAAACTGAACTTGGTAGAAGACAAAGTGGAGAACAGCCTTGAACACACTGGCACAAGAGGAGACTTTCTGTGTAGACACTGCTACCATAGGTACTAAGATTAACAATTAATAAGTAGGACCGCATGAAACTGAAAAGCTTCTGTAAGGCAAAGGCCATCATCAGTCATACAGAGAAGCAGCCTTCAGAATGGGTAAAAAAACCCAGATGCCAAGAAAGCAACCCAGTTAAAAAATGGGGTATAGATCTAAAATGAGAATTCTCAAAAGAGGAATCTCAAATGTTTGAGAAACACTTAAAATGTTCAACATCCTTAGTTATCAGGCAAATGCAAATAAAAACTACTTTGAGATTTCATCTTACAGATGACAGAATACCTAAGATCAATAAAACAAATGTTTGCTCATCTGGCGAGGATATGGAGTACGGGAAATACTCATCTATTGCTGGTGGGAATGCAGACTTGTACGGCCACTATGGAAATCAGTGTGGTGGTTCCTTAGGAAGATGGGAACCTATCTACTTCAAGATTTAACTATTACCACTCTTGGACATACACCCAAAGGATGCTTCATCCTACCCAGAGACATTTTCTCAGCCATGTTATTTTCTCCTCTATTTATAATGGTCAGGAATTTGAAGAAATCTAGATGTCCCTCAATAGAAAAGTGGATAAAGAAAACACAGTGTAATTATGCAACGAAGTATTTCTTAGCCATCAAAATAAATGAAATCATAGATATCACAGATAAATGGACCGAACTAGAAAAAAGTCATCCTGAGTGAAGTATTCCAGACCTTAAAGACAGATATCGTATGCATTCACCTGTATGTGGATATTATCTGCTAAATCAATGATAACCAAGTTATAACCCATAGAACCACAGGAGTATAGTGTAATGGACTAAGGGGTAAAAATAGATCTCATTAAAAAAGGGAAATAGAATAGATAGGGTTGGATGGGGGAAGCTGGAATGGGAGGATAAATTGGGGAGTGGGAGAGGATAAGAAGATGGAGGTAATATGTGGAGGGACAGCTAAAATTAAGGGCCATTTGAGAGGTATTATGGAAACCTAACATTGTACAAGCTTCCTAAAATGTATACATATATGAAGGTAATCTAAATGAAATCACCAAATAATGAGGGAGACAGAGCCCCAAATGGACATTTCTTGTCATCAAATGAAGCTTCCAGTACAGGGATTGGGTAACATCTAATTGAATTGTTAGCCAAAGAGGTCCCATGAGAACCCCAAAACAACCCAGGCTGTTGTCAATACTATAGGTTATTCTCCACAGATGGACAGCAAGGCCATGTTACTAAAGGCAACATTTACACAACTCATTGAACATGTAGAAGTTGAGCTGGTGCCTACATAGAGCCTTCACCCCTGTGTGCTACCTTCTTTGGTGCAGGCAAGTTGTCTGTATACTACTGAGGGAGATATGTAAATATCAAGCCAGTCATGACACCTTTAATCTATAATGGTATCTTGCCATCAAGATATGTTAGTGCAACGGTGGCACAAAGCTTGTGGGAGTAACTAACCAATGTCTGACTTGACTTATGGCCCACTCCACAAGATGGAACTCTTACTGATATTACTAAAAATCAGAGACTATCTAGCCCAGAGATCTAAGGTAACACCAGACATGACTGGAAAAACAAAACCAAAAACCAAAACCAACCTTTTGATCAATCAGTGCCCTGCTCGGCCATCATCAGAGAAGCTTCCTCCTGCACTGGATAGGAACAAATACAGAGACCCACAGCCAGACATCATGCAGAGAGTGAGAGACCTTGGAACACTCAGCCCTAAATGGGATGTCTCCATTAAATCTCTCTTTAGAATTCAGGGAACTCTGTGGAAGAGGAGGCAGAAAGCATGTAAGATCCAGAGAGGATGGAATACAAAGCCCCCTGAATCTAAATGATCAAAGCTCATACAAACTCACAGATACTGAGGCAGCATGCACAGGGACTACATGGGTTTGCACCAGGTCGTTTGCATGTATATTATGGCTTCCAGTTAGGTGTTTTTATGAGATTCCTGAATCTGGGTAGGAATGAGTCTTTGTTTCTTGTTCCTTCACTTGGGCTGTTTTTCTTTGTTTGTTTTGTCTAATTCTAATGTGTTAGGTTTTGTTTTATCATATCATATCATATCATATCATATCATATCATATCATATCATATCATATCTTATCTTATATTATATTATAATCCCTTAGAAGCTTGTTTGTCTTCTATTGAGAGACAGAAAAAGGAGGGATCTGGATGGGAGGAGAGATGGGAGAAATTGGGAGAAGTAAAGGAAGGGGAAAATGTAATTAGGATATTGTTATATGAGAAAAAAAATTCTATGTGTCTTTTACATCATGTATCTTGATCCCATTTATTTTTCTGTCCCTTTTCATTCACCCTCCACCCATGCACCCCCCAATTAAAATAAAATTTAAGAGAAAAAAGAAAACAAATAATAAAAAAAGTAAAAATCTCATCATGGAAGCTATAGTTTGACACAGTAAGTCACACCATAGACCCCTTTGTCCATAATCATTACTTGTAAGTGTTCGTTGCACAGACTCATTGGTTTGGCTTGAGACCTGTCTTTTCTACTACACTATTGATGCCGGGTCTTCACTAGGACTCTTCCTTGGTATCCTGTCGTCGCCCTGTGTTGTGGAGATCCTGCAACTTTGAGTCTGTGGGTCAGGTCCCTTCACTTTCTCCAGCAGGTCATAGATGGGGTGGGTTAAGTCATAACCCTGGGTCTGGGCCTGGGCAGTTGTAGGGTTGGTCTGCCAGATGAGAAATGGGGACAGCTCTCCCATGTTTACAACTTTGGGGCTGGCTCATCCACATCTGTGTCAATAGAGTTGTCTCTTCTACTCTTATGACCACAGGGCTAGCTATCCCACCTGCCCCAGGCATTGATGAATGGGGGAGGAGGGCAACTCTCCCCTACCCATGCCACCACAAGACAGATGGGTAATGGGGACAGCTCTCCCATGCCCATAATTTTGGGGCTGGCTCACCCACACCTGTGCTAACAGGGTTGGTTCTATTGTGCTGCCCTGGTGAGGTGCATAGTCTGCTTTCCTGAGTATTGTAACTGGTGGAGGCCAGAGAAAAATCTGTTTTCAACAAAAGTAAAAAAAGGAGTCAAGCAGTGTTCCTTCTGTTTCTCTTTTACAGAACCATTTGAAGAATGTTGGCATTAATTCTTTTGTTAAAGTCTGGTAGAAATCTGTACTGAATCTATCTAGCCTTGGGCTGACTTTGGGTGGGAGACTTTTAATTACTGATTATATTTCACTAGGGGTTAGTAGGTCTGTTTAAGTTGCTTATATGATCTTGATTTAACTTTGTTAGGTGGTATGTATTGAGAAAATTATCAATTTCTTCTATATTTTATAATTTGGTGGAGTACAGGTCTTTAAATTATGTCCTTAGGACTATTTGGATTTCCTCAATGTCTGTTGTTATGCCCTCTTTCATTTCCAATTTTGTTAATATGGATATTATCTCTCTACCTTTTAATTAAATTGGCTAGGTGTTATCAATCTTACAAATTTTCTCAAAGAACAAACTGTTTCATTGATTGTTTGGGTTTTTTATTTGTTTGTTTCTATTTTGTTGATTTCAGTCATGAATTTGATTATTTGTTTCTACTCCTTTTGGTTGTGATTTTTTTTTTCTGTTTGAACTAGAGCTTTCAAGTGTGCCATTCAGTTACTAGTATGAGATCTTTCCATTTTTTTAAATGTAGGCACTTAATGCTACGAACTTGCCTTTCAGAACCCTTCATTGTGTCCCATAAGTTTGGGTATGATGTGTTTTCTTTTTACTCAATTCTATTTGGTTTCTTACTTAATTTCTGTCTTTACCCAGTTTTATTCAGTAACGAGTTGTTTAGTTTCTATGAGTTTGTAAGTTTCTCTTGTTGTTGATATCCAGCTTTAATCTGTAGTAGTCAGGTAGGATGTAGGGTGTTATTTCAATTTTCTTCGGTCTGTTGAGAATTGCTTTGTATCCAAGTATATTGGATTTTGGAGAAAGTTTCATGAACTACTAAGAAGAAAGTTTATTGTTTTATATTTTGGACAAATGTTCTGTAAATATCTGCTGGTCCACCTGGTTCATGACACCAGTTAGCCCCAGCATTTCTCTGTTTAGATTTTGTCTGATGCCCTGTCTATTGGAGAGACTGTGGTATTGAAGTCACCCACTATTCCTGTGTGGGTGACTTCACAGTAAATGCAGTGGTGTTTTATTTTTAAAATTCTGGGCCCTTGTGTTTGGTATATAAATATTTAGAATTGTAATATCCTTTGACACCACATGCAGCAATATGGTGGAAGCACTCACCAGCAAGGAGTGAGTGCGGGCAGGTTGAAGCAGTTGTGCTCTTCCCTGGGACCTCGTTGTATCTGGGCTCTACTGGAAGACAATGCTCAATCTAGGGGAAGGGCCTGTTTCCTGGTAACTATACAAGCAATTTCAATTCCTAATAAACAACTTTCATTTTGTGGTCTTTTATAGTGGGAGCAGTTTTCAATAAATATTTTAATAAATATTCCCAAGATGAACAGGCATAATCGTAAAGAGAGCAATTTCCCCAAGAAGTTATAAAGAAATGGCATCTGGCTTAAAGTCTACTTGGTCCTGGGTGCTGACTCAAAGGGGACACACTTCCAGATGCATGCCATGCTTTTCCTTAGCGCCGTTTTGAGGCATCATGCAGCTAGCATAGAAAGTAACTGTTCTGTTTGCTACCACTTGGTCAAAGGGATAGGGTTTGTAATCCATCTGGATTAATTTAGTCTTCTTGAAAAAGGACTCAAACATGCTTTAAACTAAGCTTCCTTATGCTAAATCTGAATTCCTTCAGAAAAAGACACAAAAAGTAAATCTAAGAAATAGCAGATTATATAGAAGTGTGCTAGATCCTTGATTGAGCAACTATTCTATGAGTTAGAGCTAAAGTAATGCATGTATTCACCATAAGCCATAGTTATTTCCAGTTGTCCTTGCTGTGGGGTTGGCTTAATGTGTTCTCCTTGTAAATGTGTCTTTTCTATTTTCTTAAAAAAAATCACAGTGTGAGTTCCAATACCAAAGCTATTGACACTATTTCATGTGGAGAACAAAAGCTCTCTGTAGTGAGATTAGTAGCAAATTATTTTTAATGGTTTTTCAAATTACCATTATATCAGAAAATCATTACTTGACTTATCTTGTTGAGTAAATATTGAATGAGTTACAGCAAGCACATCTAGACCTCCTGAAGCTCCATTTCAGATCCTTTCACCATTTTGTCCTTCTTTTGGAGGCAGGGAACTTATGGTGTGCATTCTCTGGGACTGGTCACTTGTTTTCATTTCATCTTTATTCTCTCTATATTGGTTGGCATTTAAAGCATTTAACAGGCATTCTAAACACAAATTCTTTCAATTGCAAAATATTTGCAAACACACACACACACACACACACACACACACACACACACACACACACACACACACACACAGCTCTGACTACCAAAACGGTTAAAATAATGAAGTTTTTGATAATCCATGAGTGAAAAAATTTCACTATAAAATAAGAAACACCATAATACAGATGTCTATATTTTACTCAGACTTATCACAGCTAAATCACTTATGTATGTTTAGTGGCAAGGATAAAATTATTTTCCCACAAGTTCACACAGAATAGCAATTATTAAAATGGTTTTACATTTCCAGTTTAGAGCCATTACATGAAAGATAAGACTAAGATACTTCCACAAGGCTGAAAATTTAACTTGGTTTTGATGGCGAATGTCTTCTCATCACTCTGGCTTCTCAAAGGCTGGGAAGGGCTTTTTTTGGCTCTGTGCTGGAAAGGCATAGAAGTTGGTGCTTACGCTCTCCTTTTCTGAAGATGGGTGTCTAGGCTGAGCAACTCCCCATACTTCCTGGGTGAAAGAGTCCCGATAAAGTGGCCAGTACCTGCTGTGGTAGAAGGAGAAGCACCTGCTATATGAAACTTGTGCTCCCATTTTTACACAGGAGAGATTATGATTAATATTTGGACAAAATTATTAAAATTATTCCTGTCATATCATAGTGATGAGATAAATCAACAGGAAATTTATTGTAGCAGATTTAACCTTTGCAGAAAACATATTTTTCTCTCAGTTTTCAAACAGGAAAATATAATAAATGGCTACATGTGAGGCGTGTCTACAACTCTTTTTTATTCAAAATTTTATTAAAAATATTATATATACCATTTGGCTCAGTATTTTTGTTGTAAAAGATTTGTTTTCATCATCCAGATCAACCTAAATATATCTGACTTATTCTTTTAACATTGGTCCTTGTTTTTTTTTTTTTTTTTTAGTCTTTGTTCTTTGGGGGTCCACCACCCAACTCCCAAATAAACACACAGAGACTTATTCTTACTTCTTATTGCCTGGCCTTAGCTTAGCTTATTTCTAGCCAACTTTTCTTAATGTAATTTATCTTTAACTTAATTTATCCCATCTACCTTTTGCCTCTGGGCTTTCTCTATTTCTGTATATCATTTTTTCCCTTCTTATCCCACGTCTGCCTGTGTGACTGGATGACTGGCCCCTCACATCCTCCTCTCCCTTTCTTGTTCCTTCTTTTTTTTCCTTTTTCTATTTATTCTCTCTGCCTGGCAGCCTTTCTGTACTTTCTCCTGCCTTACTATTGGCAGTTCAGCTCTTTGTTAGACCAATCAGGTATTTTAGGCAGGCAAAGTAATACAGCTTCACAGAGTTAAACAAATGCAACATAAAAAAAAATACAACACATCTTTGCATCATTAAACAAATATTCCACAGAATAAATAAGTATAATATATCTTAAGTTAATATTCCACAACAAACATTTCTTTTCTTTTTGGCTGTTTGTTTGTTTGAAACGGGGTCTCATATCGTAGCTTGGGTTGCCTTTGCACTCACAATCTCCCAAGTGTAAGCATGAATCACCATGCTCAGTTTCATTTTGGTTTACCAAACTATTAGACCCATGTGACCCACTGAGTTTTTCCTTTTTGCTTTCATCCTAGAAAGTAAGGAACTCTGTCTATGTTCAGGTGCTGTAGCTTCCTTAGAGTTTATACAATAATTTCTTCTGGTTTTTTTTGTTCCTCTTAAATATACCCAAACTATTTGGGTTTTTGACCTTTCCATTTCTGTTCATCTTTTATAGGTTTCCAACTACAGTATGAAAAGTGACAATACCTTTTAATTTTTGATTTCTTAATTTGTGAGAACTATGCTAAAATTTTATTTTATTTTAATAATATTTTAGTCCATTATTTGAGAATTTCATACCATGTATTTTGATTATATTTATCCATCTCCACAAACTCCTTTCACATCCCCCTTCATCTCCCTATCCACCCAACTATCTGTCCTCTTAAAAAAAAAACTCATTGAGTTTAATTCATGAGGTTCAAACACTACTGGTAGTGGGGCCCACCCTAATGCCTGGTTGACTAACCAGGGTCACACCTTTAAAGAAAACTGGCTTTCTCTTTCCTAGTAGCTAGCAATTGCCAATAGTTCCTCAGCTGGGGTTGGGACTTTGTGTTCATCTCCCTGGTTCCATGCTGGGATTTTGTCTGGCTGTAGCTTGCATGGCTCTTGTGCATGCTATCACAACTACCCTGAGTTCATATGTGCAGCTGCCCTCCTGGGTTCAGAAGACACTCTTCCCTTTTAGTCCTCCCCTACCTCCAGCACTTCACAGTCTTTCTGCTCCCTCTTCCTTGAAGATCTCTGAGCCTTTGGGGAAGGGGTGTGATATAAATGTCCCACTTAGGTCTAAGCACTTTGCAGTACCTTATTCTCTACACACTGAGCAGTGTGGGTCTCTGCTATCTACCATAAGAAACTTGTCTGATGTAGGTTTAGAGATGTACTAATATAAGGGTATAGCAATAAGTCATTAGGAGTTGTTTTAATACTATGTAAATTTAGCAGAATAATAGTATTGGGCTTATGACCTATCTAGCTTCAGGTTCTTGATCTGGTAGTAGTATGAGTTTCAACTCATGGTATAGGCTTAAATCCAATGAAAAAGTGCTTCATTACTCCCATAATTTTCATGTCACTGTTGCACAAGTGGGAATTTATTGCCAGGATAATCTTTATTGTAGCTCACAGGGTACACAGCTAGATAAGACTAATGATTATTTTTCTCTTTCAGTATTGTGTACAGCACCTTCCAGCACTTGAAAGCTATCCAGTAGTGATGAAGCTTCCAGGTCAGCTTGTTTTCTCACCCAGTTTTATAATTCAAATATATGATGTCTTCAGCAGTAGGGTCTTATTGTCAAGTTCTGGAGGGTAACCAAGAGCATTGTCAAAAACCTGAAATATTTGAGAGTCAATGGGATCCACTGGCCAATAACTCAAAAAAGGTAACCCATTCCGGGCAAAGAGGATTTTATTTACTGACATGTGATGTTTCGTAGGATATTGTCCTATGTTGTTGTCCTATGCACCTCCATTTAAACTCTTTTTATGTACACAAATATGCACATTTTAGGATGTTCTACAGTAGTAGGTTTCCATATGGCTTCTTCAAAAGGCCTTCAGTATTAAGTTATTTCCCCATATTTCTTCTTCCAGCTTGCCCTACTACCTCCTACCCCATTTAACATTTCCTGTTCCACTATTGCCCTCCTCCCTTTATATCACTGCATTACCTCCATACCCTTTGAGAGTTCCCCCTCCCAGGGACCCTTACTAATTTTATAACCTCTATGGGTATTCCAAAAGTAACATGCATTATTAAAGATTCAAAAACCAGCTAAAGCTAGCATTCATGTATGACAGAAAACATACACTGTTTGTCTTTCTGAGTCTGGGATATCCATCAACTGATGGATGGACAATAAAAATGTGGTATCTTCTACAACAGAATATTTAGCTGTTAAGAAAAACAAAATCATGAAATTTGAATGTAAATGGAGACTACTATTCTGAGTGTGGTAACTTCATTTTTTATTATGCATCAACTGAACTAAAGATTATAACAATCTTATAATGCATATGATATACTTTAACTGTATCTGTCTCCCCATTATCCTCTCCTATCTCCCTTCCCCATTTTCCATGGTTTTCTTTCTCTTTCTTAGCACACACTTTCAATACTTATTAAAGTCTATATTCTGTATATGAGAGAAAGTATGCAATACTTGTTTTTATGAGTCTGGCTTATTTCGCCAATTGCTTTCAGATTTCTTCCTGTTCCTGCTAATGGTATTAACGCTTTCTGCTTTATGGCCGATATTACCCACTGTATATGTGTTTCATTATTTTAATTCATTCATCTTTAGATGGGCACTCAGACTCATTCTACCACTTGGCTGAGGAGAGAGATGCAATGAACACCCATGTGCAGTGGTCCCACTTGTACGCGTGATCAGATTCCTTCAGTCATATCCCCAGACAGTACATCTTGATGATTTTTACATTTTTAAGAAATGTCTATATTGGTTTCCCTAGTGGCTTAACTAATGGACATTCCCGCCAACAGTGTATTATGGTCTTTTCCTTCTCATTCTCATGACCACTTGTTTGTTTTCTTGATAATAACCATTCTGATTGGGATGAAATGGAGTCTGAATGGCAATTGATTGGAACTTCCCTAATGGCTAAAACTATTATTTTTTCCTTGAATTTGTTAGTTATTTTTGCCTTTTTTTAGAACTATCTATTCAATTATTTGCACATTTATTGATTGGGCAATTTATTCCTTGGTTGTTTAACTTTTTTGAGTTATTGGTATGTTCTGGGATATTAATCATCTGTTAGATGAGCATCTGGCAAAAATATCCACCCACCCCAACAGCTGTATCTTCATTCTGGTCATTGTTTCTTTTGCTGTGAAGAAACATTTTAAATTTATGCAATCCTATTTGTCAATTCTTGCTCTTATTTTCTGAATTATTACAGTCTTGTTCAGAAAGTCATATTAATGTTTTTATTTTGAAGTGTTTTCCTCCAGTTGTTTCAATGTTTCTAGTCTTATGTTATGGTTCTTGATCCTTTTTAAAAGTGAATTTGGTAGAGGATGAGATACAGGGATTTAGTTTGATCTACATGTAGGTATCTGGTTTTATTGATATCCTGTGTTAAATAAGTTCTGTTGCTGAAGAATTTCTCTCCAGCTCGCCGCCAAGTCCCGCCAGTCCCAGAGCCCACTTATAAAATAAACACACAGACTCTTACATTATTTAAACTGCTTGGCCATTAGCTCAGGCCTATCATTGTCTAGCTCTCACTCTTATATTCAGCCCATTTCTATTAATCTTTACTTTGCCACATGGCTCATGGCTTACCTACAGAATATGGCATTTAAAATGTTTTAAAAATTTAGACTTTCTGGACAGTGAGACATGTCTGCTCCTGACAGCACCAATTTACTTCAGAGAGAAGTATGGGCATTGAAGACACTCCATATGGAGTTTATCTTCACCTTGACAAAAATAGCCATTTGGGCAAGAAACTGTTCTGGCCTGGACTGCTTGATCAAGTAGACATGCAGGCCCCAAAGTTAAGGTGACCACTTAACTTTGCTTGACAAAATGGTCCTTCAGGTTCCTGCTTTGCAGAGAAAACTGCCAGACATTCTACAGGACACAGAGAAAAGTAAATGAGAGACTCTAGGACTGTGGGCTGAACACAGATGCCCCAACTTTACAAGAGAACTTTGGATGACTGTCCAGGATACCAGCTATCTCTGTCTACCCTGCAAGACTCCTGAAAGTTGCTTGCATCCTTTTCCCACTTCTCAGGTAGTATTATATCCTTCTGAGGTCTTTGATGTGGTTAAAGACTAGATACTTACAATTTTCCTTAGTTATGATAAAAGATAAGTTAGATATAAAACCTTAAACTCACAAATATAAGATAGATATCTTCTTTAATATTGTAACTGTAATTCTTACTCGATAATTATTTTCTTATATGTAATTTTACTATGTTAAAGTTAAAACCTTCCTTTTTGAAAAAGAAAAAAAGGGGAAGTGCTGTGGATATCGCTCTATATAAATAAAGCATTGATTGGCCAGTGACCAGGCAGGAAGTATAGGCGGGACAAGGAGAGAGGAGAATTGAAAAAGAAGGAAGAAAAGGGAGACCGCCTGGAGCCGCCGCCAGGACAAGGAAGATGTAAAGTAGCGGTAAGCCATGAGCCACATGGCAAAGTAAAGATTAATAGAAATGGGCTAAATATAAGAGTGAGAGCTAGACAATGATAGGCCTGAGCTAATGGCCAAGCAGGTTAAATAATGTAAGAGTCTGTGTGTTTATTTTATAAGTGGGCTCTGGGACTGGCGGGACTTGGCGGCGAGCTGGAGGGAAATTCTCCAGCAACAAAGTTCTTTTAGAATGTTGTCAAGAATAAGATGCCTGTTGCTATGAGAGTTTTTTTCTAGGTCCTCTGTTCTAATACCTTCTTCTATCTTTCTGTTTTAATATCAGGACCAGGCTTGTTTTTATGGGTTTGTAACAACTTGTATCATGTTATACCTCAATACCATACATTTTATTTGGGATTGCTTTGGCTATTTTGGGTCTTTGTGTTTTCTGATGAATTTTTTTTATTATTATTTCATGTCTTAGTAAAGAATGTAGTTGAAATTTCAATGGGGATTGCATTGGATTTGTTGGTGACTTTAATCAATATGGCCATCTTCACAACACAATCTCCTCAGATGCATGAACATGGTAGGTCTTTCTATGTTCTAATCTTGTAGGTGATGAACAGTTTTCACAGTTTTTACTGTAGAGATCTTTGCTTGCTTTTCTGGGTTTGTTCTTGGGTTGCTTTTGAGGCTATTGTGAATGGGATTATTCACTTGGTTTTTTCCCTCAGTGAGGTTGTTACTGGTGTATAGAAAAACTATTGATTTTTCTATGTTGACTTTGTGTCCTGCTATTTGCTAATGTGTTTTTTATATCTAACAGTTTTCTGATAGTCTTTTGGTTGTTTTTAAATATAGAATTATACTTAAGTGTTTAGTATAGAATTACACTTATGTTTTAATTATAGAATTAACAAATATAAGTAATTTGGGTTCTTCCTCTCTGTGTCTCTTTTATTTTTTAATCTTGCTTTGGCTAAAACCTCAAGTACTGTATTGAATGAAAGTGTAGTGAGTGGGTACCCCATCATCACTCAGTTTTTCATCTTTGTCTGCCTTCAGTTTTCCCAACATTGTTTGCCAGGTATAGGTTTGTGGTATATCAAGATATGTTTCTTCTAGTTCATAGGTTTGTGATGTATAGATGCATTTATTCCAGTACTTTCATTAGAGTATTGGTCATGAAGGGGTACTGAATTTGTCAAAAACTTTCCTGTCTCTTTTAAAATGATCATGCAGCCTTTATCTCTAATTTAATTTGGGTGTTGTATTATACACACACATATGTATATATATATGTATGTATATATGTATGTATGTATGTATGTATGTATGTATATTATATGCTTTGCACATTTTGAACTATTCTTGAACTTCCAGATTGAAACTAAGTTGATTGTCATGGTCTTTGATCTTTTTACATGTTGTTCAATTCAACTAGTTATTATTATTTTGAGGATTTTTGCATTTGTAGTCACAAGGAATGATAAATAGGAATTTGTGATTTTGTTATCCTTATCTAATTTTGGTATTAGGGTAATGCTGTTATTGTAGAGTGAGCTTGGAATGGTTCTATTTCTTTGTATCTTAAGCAATAGTTTTGGGGGGCTTTTGTGATTTTGCCTCTATAACACTTTTGTAGAATGCAGCAATGAATTTCTTGCATTCTGGGCTTTTCTTTGTTGGATGCCCATTTTAATACTACTTTAATCCCATTGCTTATCATTAATATGTGTAAGTTATTTGTTTTTTTTTTCTGTTTGATTTTTTTAGGTCACATGTATATGTATAATTTTATGTTTTTTTCTTTATTTTCAGGTCTATTGAAATGTAAGCTTTCAAGATACCCTAATAATAACTGCTGAGTATCAGAGATATTTTCTGTAACATCCCCCCCTTTATCTGTAATTTTATTATTTTTGATCTCTTTATTTGCTCTACTTTGGATGAGGATTTATCAATTGTTTGTGTCTTCAGAGAACTAAGTCTTGGTTTCCCTGTCTTTTGTAGTGTTCCTGTAGTCTCCACTTCATTAGTTTCTATCCCAGTATTTATTATCTATTTCTGTCTACTGATTTTGTGTTTGACTGGTTCTTTTCTTTCTGAGATTTGGAAGTGCATCATTTCATTATCTGCATGAGCACCCTCTTCTGTTTAACTTTAGGCACTCAAAACAAGAAGCTTTCACTGTTAGAATTGTCTTCCCTGTGCCCCAAAGATTGTAGAAAGTTGGTTTTCGCTTTCATTTTAATCTAGGAATTTTTCAACTTGTCTCAGGATTTGTTTTTCTATTAGAGTTCAAATGCATATTGTCAGATTTTCACACATTCATGTATCTTTTTTACTGTTGATTTCTAGTTTTATCCCATTCTTATCTAATAAAATATAAGAAGTTATGTCCATTTTTTTACTTGTTGGACTTCCCTTATGGCATATAACATCAGATGTTTTGGAATAAATTCCATGGGCTGCTGAGAATATATATTCCTCGGCTGTAGGTGGAATATTATGTGATGCCTGTTAGTCTACTTGATCTCCTTCTTTTACTGGATGACAACTCCATTGATGAGAGTGGGACATTCAAATCTCCTATTATTAATGTACCTGGATCTACTCTTTGTGTTTATGTCATAAAACTGAGTAAACCAATGTTTGGTGCTGTATTGGCTACTTTTACATTGCTTAGATAAAATACCCTGACAAAAAGCAGGTTAGGGAAGACAAGGGCTTATTTTGGCTTTTGGTTTTAGAAGGATAGAGTCCATAGTGGTGAGGAAGGCATGGTAGCAGGAGCTGGAAGCAGGGTGATCACATTTCATCTACATATAGGAAGTAGTAGAGAGAGAGAACAGGAAGTAAGTTGTGGTGTTATTTTATTTGTGTGCTCCAATAAAGCTTGCCTGGAGATAAGAAGAAAAAGCCAGCCATGATAAGTAAACCCAAAAGTCATGTAATGTTAGCCCTCGCCTTTAATCCTGTCACTGGGGAGGGGGATCTGTCTGGATCTATGTGAGTTCAAGGCCACACTGAAAACAGAGCCAGGCGTGGTGATACATGCCTTAAATTCTAACACTAGTTAACCATGGAAGTCTGAAGGTCTGTACAGACAGACAGGAAGTGACAGAGCTGGGCAGAAAGAGGAAGTGATGTAGCTGTACAGGGAGAGCAAATCAGATGGCAGGATAGCAAGGCATATAGGTGTGGGTAGGCAGGAAGTATCTCACATTTGGAAACTGAGGAGTTGGTGAAGTGAGGTTAGCATGTGGCTGTTCTATTCCTCTGGACTCTCTCTCAGGTTTTCACCCCTGTATCTGGCTCCATGTTTTCTATTAATAAGACCATTTAGAAATTTGTCTACAGTGAGGCAAGACTACACACCCTCAAATCATGTACCTAGTGTCATACTTGCTCCTGCAAGGCCTCCTAAAGATTCCATTACCTTCCCAAACAGTGCCACGAACTGAGAATCAAGTGTTAGAAACCATGAGCCTCAGGCAGACATATAACATTCAAAGCACCATAGCCACACTGTGCTTACAGTTTTATTTCTTCTTCATAGATTTTTCACTTGGTTAACATGCAGTGACCCTTTTATCTCTTTTGTCTGATTTGCCAGATATGAATACAGATGCTCATGCTTGCCTTTAATTTCCATTTGCTTGGAATATCACTGTTTATTCTTTCACCTTCAGCATGTGTATCTCTTTGTCATTAACTTCTTACATTTAGCAGAGTTGGGTCTTGTTTTTTTCAATCTACATAGCCAGTCTATATTTTTTAACTAGAGAGTTAAAATAATTACACTTAGTGATACTATTAAAAGATGTACTATTTTTTCCTCTTATGCATTTTAGTGGTCTGCTGGTTTACCTATTCGATGCTTAATTTTTTCCTAGTTCTTATTTGTCTCTGGTCTCCTAGTGAGATCTATTCTTCCATGTGGACTTGGTTTTGTGCATATCCTTCTTCCTTTGTGTACAGTATTCCTTTTGTGTACAAAAGTATCTTTTGTAATGGTGTCTTCTTGGTCATGAATTGCTTTAGTTGATACTTACCATGTTAGGTCCTTATTTCTTATTTTATTTTAAAGGACAACTTTGAAGGTATAGTAATTTTGATTGATAGTTATTTTCTTCATCAGCCCATGCTATCTGTTTTTACGTTTTCTACTGAGAAGTCTGCTGCTAGTCTGTAGGTAATTTCATACTTCTCTTTTCTAGATTCCAATATTCTGTGTTTATTCTCTGATTTTGACATGTTAACTGTAATATTATGTTAAGAGATATTTTCTGGCCATACTTATTTTAGGCTCTACCTTTTTCTTTTTTTTAATTCAGGAACTCTATAGCCTAGGATGGCTTCAGATTCAATATGTAGCTTAGAATGGCCTTGAATCCTGATTCTCCCTCTACTGCCTCTCAAGTGCTGGGATTTCAGGTACATGCCACCGTTTTCAGCTGGGGCTTCCCTGATTGGATGCTCATTTGTTTTGTTTTTATTTTTGGAGAACTCTATGCATAATTTAACCAAATAGTTCTTTGTATTCTTTTAGTTTGTATCTTGGCTCCTTCTTGTACACCAAAGATTTACAGATTTGATCTTGGAATCATGTCCCTGAGGTCTTGAAATTTGTATTTTAGTGTTAGCCTCTTCACTGTTTCTTCTGAATGTGACAGTTCCTAAATTATATCTTCAATTTATGATATTCTTTCTTTCAGCAAGTCTAGTAAATTTGGTGACACTTTCCATTTACTTTATTATTTGGTTTATTGAACTTTTCATTCCCAATACACTCTCCCTTAAAAAAACCAAAAACCAAAAACCACCATAACTTTGCTGAAAGTTTCATCTAAGTTACTAAATTTCTTGTCCAGATATTAAGTTGATTCCATTCATCATTCCTCAGATTTCAGACTGCTACAAGGATGCCCTGTTTTAAGTGACACATTGAGGACTTTTAGTATTGGGGAGCTTGGGCTGTGCAGAGCATTGGGACCATAGTCCTAACCTCTGTGCTGAGGAGTGATCCTCCTTTCCTGAGGATTACCATCTATGTGGAGAATTCTAAAGCCACAGCTGGACAACCGCTTAATTTGGACCTGACTTTCTAGTACGTGTGGTTTGTGGCTGGACAGGCTGAGAACCCTGAAACCAAGTATGGCTGAGTGTGGCAGTTTCCCTCCCTCACAGGACAGTTCACTGGTAGACAGAATCTTGAAGTGTTGGTGAGCAAGGGTGCTAGGATTCCTCACTTCTCAGCCTTCAGCAAAGAACCCAGTGCTCTGTGTCTAAAACAAATTATCTACATGGCATAAAGGGTGCATTACATCATGGAGAGTGCTATACCATCTTGCTTTTTATGAACACAGTCCAGAAATGTTATTAAATAGCATTATATAATCTTTTTAGAAGATAAATATTCTTTATCTCACTCAACAATTAGGAAAAAATTCTAAGTCCTCATTTTTTGAAGAAGTAAAATTTGAATGCTGAAAAAACAAACAATTGCAGATTTTTGTAATTATTTTATTCTATTATCAAGGCTTTAAAAGCCATATGTATTAAAGATTTATCATAATGAAATGTAATTAAGTTCTACTAATAATGAGTGTACTTCAGCAATATTAGTAATTCAGAACATGTGAGAAATGAAACTAAGACCCAAGAAAATCAGTTTTAATTAGGTTAAAGAGTATAACCCGCAAAGAAGTGACAAGTCTCTCCACTTCAAGGCAATTATATCAAAAAGGTCACTTAAAAACAAATATACAGAAGCTCCAACAATATAGTAAGTGTATAAATTCCTTAAATATTAATTTTGATGAGTTCTCATTTCAAAATGCTAATATGATTTTTTAATGTATCCTAAAAATCTTATTCTATATATGTTCTATGTATTCATTGAAATATCTTTGCCAAGGAACTCCTAGGAAATATAATAGTATAAGGGCTGTATCTCTGAAACTTAGTCATCAAAAGTTAGTCATCATGTAAGATGTACTTCTGCTAGCATGATGTACATTGGACTGGCACAATTCCATATCAACTACATCATGTCTTCTTGGAGTCCCAATGTTGATTATCTAGAATAAAAAAAAGATAAACATCTTTAAAGATTAGCTAAAAATGATGGGACATTTCAATTTTGTTGTATTTTTCCCAGTAATCTTCAGGATTAGAGCTCAGCTAATTTCTTATGCACTGGCATTATCCACGTGACTGCAAAAACTCCAGGTAACAATCCTTCCTAAACATCATCTTTATAAGACATAAATACTAAGCTTTGAGGGATTAATATAATTAATCCCTGGAGAAGAACTAGATCCACAGAATAAAGTAGACCATATAAACATCTGCTTTCTGTGTATCTATTGATCTGTTAACATTTTTCTCTTTTTTAAAAACATCTCTTTTTTTAAAACAATGATTAAGTTCTTAAAATATTTTTTTTTATTTTACATCTATGAATGTTTGCCTGTAGGTATATGTGTTTGTTTGTAAGTATGTATGAGTATGTGTTTGGTTCCCAAAGAGACCAGAAGATTGTGTTGGATCCCTGGGAACTGGAGTTACAGACAGTTGTGAGTCACCTGATATATGTGCTAAGAACTGAACACAGGTCCTCCTCAAGATCGGCAAAGGATCTCTTCTACTGACCCATCACTCCAGCCCTCAAAGGGTTTGTTTTGTAATTGTTTTGTTTAAGATTCATTTTTGTTATTTTTATTTGAGAGAGGGGGGAGAGAGAGAGAAGAAGGGAGGGATATATATAAAATTGAACTTAGTTACTCTGTAAAAGTAGCAAGTGATCTTAACTGCTGAGACACCTCTTTAGCCTCTTAATTATCTCATACATCTCATAATTCAAGTTGTCAGTTCACAAACTATGTACATACAGATAACCTTATATGAAATGAGCAGTATTTTTTTTTAAAGATTTATTTTATTTTTTATTATGTATACAGAAGAGGGCACCAGATCTCATTACAGATGGTTGTGAGCCACCATGTGGTTGCTGGGAATTGAACTCAGGACCTCTGGAAGAGCAGTCAGTGCTCTTAACCTCTGAGCTATCTCTCCAGCCCATGAGCAGTGTTTTTACACTTAGGACTATATAGTCCTAAATATATGACTGTATCTGAGACACTTTTTGTTGTTGTTGTTGTTGGGTGTGTGTGTGTGTGTGTGTGTGTGTGTGTGTGTGTGTGTGTGTGTGTGTGTATATATATATATATATATATATATATATGAAATAGAAGGCATGGATTTGAGAGAGAGCAAGAGGGGTGCATGGAAAGGATTGGAAGGGGATATGAAGTAATTATATTTTAATTTCAAGAAATACAAATATATTTGAAAGAAAGTGATTAAGACTTATGTATATTTCTTAGTTTTGCTTATGAGCTTGTAGTTGCATTTTACTTGGTGCAATTTGTCCATCCCTTTTATAGTCTCATACCCATTTATATTTCACATTGTTTCATGACATTTTACTCTGGGCAGATGTATTAGGCAATGTTCATTTTATTGCAACCAGTGGAAGGAAAATGACTCTGACTAACTCAGGCAGAAAATGGAGTTACTCCATAGAATTTGAAAAACAGCTAAGCAGCCATGCTTCTGGGAGGCAGGAAAGAATGATCTAGGACCTTAGGGAGGCTCTCATGGAGCTGGTGTTATAGTTCTGACTTTGTTGTAGTGTAGCCATGTCTACAAGGGACCCCAGGTCCCTCTGTTAAAATTTAATTCTCATGAGAAAACATGAATTCATCCAGTTTTACTTCTAATGTCCCTAGCTTTGTATCCACTAGCCATGGCCAGAACAGAAGTAGGAACACAGAACTGGCTTTAGTGTGAGGACTTTTGTGTTTGCCATAATACAATACAATATCATTCTCTCCAGGGCTGATAGGGTCTTTGGAATAACTTATTCCCTAAATAGCAGTAATTTCATAAAGTTCAGCATCAAAGCCCAGAATCTTTGGTAGGCATATATTTGAAGCTTTGCTTATTTTCCATCCATCCATCCATCCATCCATCCATCCATCCATCCATCCATCCATCCATTTATCTATCCATCCATCCACCCACCCATCCATCCATCATCCATCCTGTCAACCATCTACACATCCATCAATCCACCCATCCACCCATCCTCCGACCCACCCACCCATCCACCCATCCATCCATCCATCCATCCATCCATCCATCCATCCATCCATCCATCCATCCATCCATCCATTTGCTGCACAGACTGCAACAGGCAGGAGTGTGGCAGCCATCTATAACAAATAACCTGCTTTGCTTGTGGGTAGCATAAACTCACCTGTCTTAAAAAAAAAGAAATAAATAATAGTGCATAGGAGTGAGAGGCTAGCTGAAAAACTCCTCTCCAGTACTAGGAAGTAATTTACTCTGCAGCTAATTTGTGTCTCCATTACCAAATATTTTCCTCTCAATTTCAAATCTGTTCATAATGGCTTATTGGCTTCCTGGAGTTTTTGTTACTTAATTATTGCATGTGGGGAAATGCATGAAATGAATCCAGACAGTGCTTTATTTCAATCTGTCTGTAGAGTCTTTGAGGGGTTTACTGACCAGGACAAGCTTTGCTTTGATGTTCATTCAGTTCTTTCATGTCCTTTGACTGTGGAAAAGAAGAGCTGAGGTGAATGGTGGCTCCCTGGCATACTGGCTTGCCCAGGTGGAAATTTTTGCTGCTGCATTCAGCAAAACTTTCCAAGCTGAACTAAAGCCATATTCCCTGAAGTTAAAATGCCAAAAGATAAATTTAGCAATACTCTTGAGATGGGAGCTAGAAAGATGGCTTAGCAGTTCATAGCACTTTCTCTTCTCTCAGAGGACCTGGCTATTGTTTCTCAGCACTTACATCAAGGTGGCTCACAAATCCTGGTAATTCCAGATCCAGGAGATCTGATGCCCACTAGCATCCACCAGTACCTGCATGCAAAAGATACACAGAAACTCACGAAAGCACACACACACACACACACACACACACACACACACACACAAAAAAATAAAATGCAAACTCTAAGAAATACTCCAAAGAAATATTTATCTTTCAAAATTATGTTCCTTAATAATTTTCTTAAATTTCATAGCATATATGGTTTAATGGACTTGCATGTCTTTTTCCCCATTTAAGTAATAGTGCTGATGAGTAACAAGTATAATTGATTAGTTGACGACCTTCAGTAGATCAAATGGGCTTCTGAATACTTCCCATTCTTCATGCAAACCAGTGAGATTCATGTATCATCACCACTATTGCAAAGGTGCTGGTTACTCCTACCACCCAAAGTGTTCCTGCTTTTCCATGTGTTAAAAAGCTACTTGAAGTTTTGGTGTATTTAAGTCTTTTGTTGTGTTGCAGAGATAATTCTGATGAATCCTTTTTAATGTTTAGACTATTATGATCCTCCAGAGGTACACACAGGGCAATTGGCCATCTGCTGCTGCCTTAGAATCCTTCATTCTTGTTCTCTTTCTAGAGAGGATGGACTTATTTGGATTTGGGCAGGCCTAAAAATTTGTTTTGTATACAAAAATAATTTCTTAATATATTGCAAAATTTTATTTCCTCTAGAGTTCATTAAGCCCCATCCTTTTGACGTCACTTTAAATATTTCCATGTTCTCCTTTATAAATATAAATTATTAATAATCTACAGAAGACACAATCTGATACTGAATTATAATTTTGTCACTTTTTTAGTTATAATATTTGTCCCTTATGAGTATATTATTTAATAGCTTTCTATCTTTTCTACTGTCTAATTGAATTCTATCATTATTGTTTCTGTTCTTCTTGATGTTCTTACCCTTGAGAACACCCCAAACTTCAAAACCATGCATTATTCAATAAAGGCTAACATTTTCTACCTTCATACTTTTTCTTTTTTTATGAAGAACATAGGGGCTAGAGATATAATTCAATGGCACAGTGAAGATTATCATACACTGTTATAACATTTATTTATTTTATTTACCTTTTGAAACATTGTTTTGCTTTGTAGTCCAGGTTGGCTTCTAACTTGAGATCCTTATGTTGAGGAAGAGATCATGGAAACACTCTCATTCACAGTAGCCTTAAAAATGTCAGACTAAATCTAAACTAGATGGTGAAAGATCTCTACAATGAAAACTTTAAGTCTCTAAAGGAATAGATCAAAGAAGCACTAGAAGATGGATAGATGTTTCATTCTCATGGATTGGTAGAATTAATATCATGGAAACAACTATGTTACCAAAAGCAATGTAAAGATTCAATGCAATTCCAATCAAAATCACCATGACATTCTTCACAGAGATAGGGGAAAAAATTCTAAAAATTTATGTGGAAACACAAAAGAAACCAGATGGTCAAAATAATCCTGGAGGAAAAGAAAAACAATTCTGGGGGGATTACTATGCCAGATTTCAAGACATATTACAGTTATAGTAATATAACCACATGGAACAAAATAGAAGACTCAAACATGAGTGCACATCATTATAGCCATCTGATAGTTGACAAAGACGGCAAAGTACACAGTGGAGGAAAGACAGCACCTTCAACTGGAATGTTGAAGTGCTGGGAAAACTGAATGTCCACAAGAAATTAGATCCACATCTATCACCCTATACAAATATCAACTGTAAGACCCCAACACGAAACCAGAAATGCTCAAAGTATCCTACAAGGAAAAGACTTCTGAGTAGGATTCCATTTGCTCAAGAACTAAGGCTAATGATTAACAAGTGGAATATCATTGAAGCATAAATCTTGTGTACAGTACAGGGAACTCACAGTAGAAAGAAGATGATGACCACAGCATAGGATAGGATCTTTCCTAAGTGTACATCCAAACAGAGGAATGATAGCTAGACTATATTAATAACACAACAACAACAGCAAAAAACAAAACACTCTCAATTTTAAAATTTACTATGGTAATATACAGAGAGTTCTCAAAGCAAGAAATGATAGTAGCTGAGAAATATCTTGAAGTGTTCAACATCTTTAGCAATCAGGGGAATGTAAATTAAAACAACTTTAAGATCCCATCTTCCACTAGTCAGAATGCCTAAGATCAAGAAAACAACTGACAACAAATGCTGGCAAGGGTGAGGGAAAGAGCAACTCTCATGAATTGCTGGTGGGGTTGCAAACTGTCGTGCCACTCTTGAAATCAGAGTGAAGAACTGTCAAAAAGCTAAAGTATGTGTACCAGACGACCCATTCCTTGACATATACCCAAAAGGAGTCAACACCCTAGTCTACAGATATTTGCTCATCTATATTTATTTTTGTTTTATTTACAATAGCTGGGAAATGGAAACAAACCTAAATGTCTTTCAACTGATGAAAATACAGTGCATATATACAATGGAATACTATTTATTAGTAATGAAAAATGAAATAATTACATTATCAGATAGATGAGTAGAACTGCAAAATATTGTTATGAGTTAGGTAACCCAGAATGACAAATCCTACATGCCCTCTCTTATTTGTGGATCTTAGATCTGAATCTTTAGATATGAGTTTATAACCTGAAGTAACCACTAAGCCAGGAAAGGAAAAGGGACCTAGGTAGAGATGGAAAAAAGAGTGTGGAGAGGGGCCATAGTAAGACACAGGTGTTATTAAAAAGGAATGGGGAAAATTAGAGGGTGGCATTAACTAGGGAGAGGATAGGGAGGATAATACAGAAGGAGAGAGAGAGGAAGGAGAGATAAATGACATTAAGTATGTTTGAAGAGCCATAGGGAAACATTATTTTATAATTTTACTTAAAGTACATATATAATATACATGGAGTTTAAATGGAGTAACACCATACAGGGTGATCCAAGAGCCACAAAGCCAGACATGGGAAACTTCACTAAGTCAGGAGGGCTCCCAAAACAACATAGTCTACTGCCATTGCACCTGATTGACTCCCAGAACTTGAAGGCAAAACTAGAGAGCTGAAGATACCATACACTTTGGACACAGGCTTCAGGGGAATCAAGGTAGAACTGACCTGGAAGCCTCCTCCATGAAGGCCAGCTCTCATAGTATTAGAAGGTGCTACACAAGATGCCATGGGAGAAAGGCAATCAATAATCCTACTCAGCCTGACAAGATATCCCAAATGGTGCAGTATTGGTACTTTTATCTTGGAGTTAATCAACAACTGTCTAATTGGACTTAAGGCCCTCTCAGTAAGAGGGAATTCATTCCTGGTACTCTAAATATAGTCTACTGCCCATGGATGGAGAGGTCACAGACCCTAGAGGAGAAACTACTATTACCATTTTCTTAAATGAGCATCATTTTAAACTGTATTCTAAGTGTTTACTCCTGTATACAGAGAGTGAGTGCAGCTTTCCCCTCTCATCAGAAAAGCTTCTTTCTGCAGTGGATGGAGACCATCACAGAGATGCACAACTGGTCAAGTGCTAAGAATGAGTATCTGTGGGCTGCCAAGCCTCAATGATAGATCTACAACAAACCTTACACCCAAAGGTCAGGCGACATCTCATCTACCTTTCTCACACAGATCAGGCCCACCTCCCGAGGGATGTCACAGCCCACAGTGGATTGAATCTTTCTACATCAATTCAAAATCAATAAAATGCACAGTAGATATGCTTAGAGGCCAATCTGATGGAGGCAATTCCCCAACTGAGGCTCCTGATTCCCGATTGTGTCAAGTTGATAATAAATCTAACCCATTAATCAGGTTTTGAATTTCAGTCATTTTACTGCTTTCTCTGAGATATTAATTTGGTTTCTATGTTCAGTGGATTAGGGTGATAGAGTGAGACATTAGAATTGTCCCCAGCACATTTATTTGGCAAAGCTGTCATCTCAAACCAGTGAAAAACATTACAAAATATTCAACAAATAATTTTGAGTAAGTTAATTATTTAAAAGGAAACAAATTGGGCTATATTTTGACTATATACTATCCACAAAAAAATAAATCCTATATGTAACAATCAGCTTCCATCAAAAACCTAAGTAATGAAAGTGACTATAGAAAACATGACTATGTTGATGACCTCAGTGACATAAACCATATTAAATAAGGCACAGAATGGCCAAAGGAAAATGATTGACAAATCTGATGTCAAACTCATCAACCTCTTCATGATAAAAAGACATTATAAATAACAGACCTTGTAAAAGTGGCTCTAATTAGATACTCCACCCCTTATCTTGTGTATAGTTACAGCAAGAAGATGGGCTAGGAAGCAGGGCTTAGTCAGGCATTGGCCTCCAGTTACCTTGATCTTCGCTAGCTTACCTTCTATTATCGAGAGAAACATATTTTTATTGTTTGTAAGCCTCTTGGCCTATGCACTGTGTCATAGGTGACTGAATAGATTAAGCCAAGCTAAAGAAAAAAATATTAAAAATAGAAAAAAAAAGACTATGATCCTGGCACATAGAGAGTAGATAGTAGCCATTGTCTCTTGGGGAGGAGCTGCAATTTGAGGGGTTAAAAGAGGAATTTAGTTTTCTGTACAGCATCATAACACATGTTTTTCAGGGATAATGTATTTATTGATTACTTACTTTCTGTGTATTCTACCTTAATTTTTTGTATTTGTATATGGGGTAAATAATTGACTTAGCTATGTGTTTCAATTAATTTGCTGCTAATTCATTACTTATTTTAATACCTCTTTATGCATGTCCTTAAGAACATTCAGGAGGTTTTTCTTTAAGGTGCCTTTCAAGAATGGAAATGCTGGCTTACAGTATGCATTCATGTTTAACTTTCAAAGATGTGGTCAATCACCTTCCAAAATGCCAGCAACAATTTACATCTTAAGAACCAGAGTATGTCTGTTCTAGTTTTCTGCATTACTCCTTGACAATAATAGATAACTTACTTAAAATAAGAAATATGGCAGATCCATAGGCATGTGAGAAAAGTATCACTTAGGGGACAATAAGCACAATGGGATTTAACACAAAAGTATGCTTGTTCTCATTCGCAATTGTGTAAGTACAAAATATGACAACAGTTGGAATGGGAGGGGGGTCTTCCTCAGCCATCTGTTCAGTGAAATTTAAAAAAAAAAAGAAAGAAAATATACTTTAGGTTTTCGAGAAAGCATGCCAATATACTTTACTATCCAGTCAAGTGAGACAAACATCTTCTAGGTTTTTGAAATTAGAAAAAATAAGCCTAACTCAGTGTAACAGAGAAATGACCCATGGATCCTGTACAGAAAAACAAATAAACGTCAATCAAACACTACAAGTAAACTCCAGCCAAATTCTGTCAGCAGACCACATCCAGTAGAGCTTCCATAATCTTCCTGTTACAATTATATATGTGGAAGCAGAAACCTGTCTCCTGTCCAACAAAACCTGATAGTTCTAAGAACTGGAAAAACAAATAAACAAAAGCTAAATTAAACAGGAGAAACGGGAATCATGTACTAGCATGTAAGCCTTAGAGAATGTTGTGATTTGGTTATGCCCAGTGCAATAGTGTTGGCCATGGAGGTTCTTCTTTCATGGATGAATAAATGTTGTTTTCATAATATATAGTTGGTTGCCATGGGAATAGGTCCCAGTTTTTTTTTTTTTTTTTTTTTAAGAATAAATTCACCTTCCTTTCTCTTGCTTTCTTATGCTCACTTAACCTTCTGTCTTCCATCATGGAACAGCACAGCAATGAAACTTATCAGATATGTGTACCTTGGATTTCTTTTCTTTATCTGTTACACAGTTTGTGGTATTTAATTAGAGTAAAAGCTGAGAAAGTCAGTGATGGATATAGAGTGTTGTCAAGCTAGGTTGAAATAGCACCATCATGATAAAACAAGGGGCTGAGAATTTAAAGGAATTTTCATTTGTTTGTTTGGTTTTAGTTTTTTAGGAATAGGAGAGAGATAATTCCAGATGAGTTTACAGAGCTCATTTTTATAGCCAATGTGGTCAATCTAAGAAGGATACACATGTGTGCACATGCCTTGGAAAATCATAATTAAATGCAGAAAAGTTTATAACAGTGAAGGCATTTTTGAGAGTTGACTTGAACTTAAAAGCTGTGTTCTCAGGTTTTTCTCCATTAGATTATACCTTCCAAAACTCTCTGGGATCTTTTGCTTGGAAAGATGGCCTAGAGGTGAAAAGTAGCAATGAGTTCAAACAGGAAGAGGGAAGCCTTCAATTTCACAATGGGTTGTGAAAAAGAAAAGAAAAGAAATAATTGTATTGCTGTGTTACATTACAAAGCATCATGAAGAGGATGTTATTAATCTATAAATTAAGAAACTATGCAACATTAGTATCTTAATATTCTATGTCTATATAGTAAATATACTGAATGTACAAAATGGACAAGGTTTGACCTCAAGATAGCCTTTATCAAGAAGTGAGGAGTGTTGGTTTTTAGTGTTGTGTTTGGACAATGGTTAAGAAAAATGATACAACTTTTCTTCAGTTCTCTCCTGTTGTAATAAAGTTTGTGGCACAGCTCATTTATTGAGTAATAGAGACGTTGATATTCAAAATTTTTTACATGCAAGTATAATATTGTAAACTATTTATGATTGGAAGACTATGGGCAGTCACATTGGAGAAGGAACCAGAGTTCTTTGAGAATGTCATTCATTCTACATGTCTGTGAGATATGTGTGGGATCTAGAAAATTTTAGTAGAGAAAACCACAAATATCAGAAGATGCTGTTATTATCCTCATCCAAGCAGCATTATAGAACTGAAGCTGTTCATAGGATGCAGTAGATACTATGCACCCAAAAAGACTCCTGATAAAAAAGAAAATCTTGCCATGTTAAGAATGTCTTAGAACTAGGGAGGCAGAGCCAGGCAGATCTCTGTGCATTTGAGGCCAGCCTGGTCTACACAGTGAGTTTTAGGAAAGAAAAAAAAAGAATGTCTTACCAGTATAGAAACTTCCTAGAAATCTTCAGTCATAGACAATGAAGTTGAGGTTCATTTGCTGGTTTATAATACACAATTCATGTGATAATATCATAAAACAATTTTGTGCAATAGTATTGCAACAAAGATTACATAAGAACTATTGGTATATATATCCTTGTACATATGTCTCTTTAGATTGAGAAATTTTATTTCTTGGGAATAAATTCTTTTTTCTTTTTAAGGATTTATTATTTAATGTATATGGGTGATCTATCTGCATGTATGCCTATGCCAGAAGAGGGCATCAAGTTCCACTATAGATGGTTGTGAGCTACCATGTGATTGCTGGGAATTTAACTCAGGATCCCTGGAAGAGTAGCCAGTGCTCTTCAGCATTTCTTTATCCACTGAAATAGATTCTTAAGGCTTGAAATTTTATGCAAAATAATTGAAGTGCTTTTAATTTTAGTGGATGCTCATGAAGATAGGAGTTCATGTCTCAATAAGCACACAGGTGTACCCTCTTCTTTACAAATAGAGTTGTAATGTCTCTTTTCAATTGTGCTGGTCCAACAGTAGTGAAGCAACTCCAAGTACTCCAGTGTTTAAATTTCCTAGTCATGAATATGATAAATGCCACCATATTCTTCGTCTCAAGGTTGAGGCTGAAATTTGTCAATCTATTATCTGCTGTATATATGTATATGACTGAGGAATAAATGGGACAAGCTTCTTTAGTACATACTACTAACTTAAGCAATAAGTTCTGTGTAGATTATTGATTGTTGGATATGATAAATTAACCAGCAATGTGCAAAAGGAAAAAAAAGGGAAATAAACATTATGACACCTGGAATACTGGCCCAGGAAATGTGAATTTTTGTATAGAATTTAGAGACCTGGGTGCTGCTTAGTTATTGTCAATTTGACATAACCTAATATCACTTAGGAAGAGGGAACTTTAACTGAACAACTGATCCAATCCTATTGATTTGTGACTGTATATGTTAAGAATTATCTTGATTAATAATTGATGTGGGAGTCTCACCCTCAGCGAAGACACCATCATGGGCAGGTTGGCCTAGGCGATAGCTGGGTCAGGGAAAGGAGGGAGGAAGGGAGGGAGGGAGGGGGGAGTGGGAGAGAGAGAGAGGGGGGAGGGAGGGAGCAAGCACCTGTAAAAAACAGGTTCTTTTATGATTTTTGCTCCAGGTTCCTGGCTTGAGTTCCTTCTCTGATTTCCCTCGCTGAGATGAACTATTTACCTGGAAATGGAAACTGAAATGAATTCTTTTTTCTCCCCCTCAAGTTGCTTCCTGTCATTGTGTTTATCACAGCAATAGCAACTAGAATGTCTGGATAGGAAAGACCTACCTGTGTGCTAGAGGGTTCCTTATATTCTACAGAGAGTTCATTAAACTCCCTGTAATTTACGATATTTGTCATGAGACTGAGATGGGGCATTTAAAATGGTGAAAGCTAGAAAATCTCACCACTCTCAGAATGCTTTCATTAATATCCACATCTAGATTAAAGAGTCCATGTGGTGGTATTTTGTTCCCCAAAATTTTGTGCACCCTAATAAGCTTATCTGGGTCAGAGAACAGAACAGCCACTAGATATAGAGGCCAGAAAATGGTGGCATACATGCCTTTAATCCTATCACTTGGGAGGCAGAGATCCATCTGGATTTCTGTGAGTTTAAAGCCACACTGGAAACAGCCAGGCATGGTGACTCACGCCTTTAATCCCAGGAAGTGAGCCTTTAATTCCAGGAAGTGATGGCAGAAAGCAGAAAGGTATATAAGGTCTGAAAACCAGGAACTAGAGCTGGTTAAGCTTTTAGGCTTTTAAGCAACAGTTCAGCTGAGATTCATTCTGGATGAGGACTCCGAAGCTTCCAGTCTGAGGAAATAGGATCAGCTGAGGAAGTGGCAAGGTGAGGTAGCTGTGACTTGTTCTGCTTCTCTGATCTTCCAGCATTCACCCCAATACATGGCTTCAGGTTTGATTTTATTAATAAGACCTGTTAAGATTCATGCTACAAGTCCACCTATTTGTCCTTAAGAAAAAGTCACCTTCCCTCTGAGAAAAAGACTGAAATGCTTAGAGAAAAGAAAGGGAGTTAGGACGAGGTCTTGGGAGTAGCTGAGAAAGCTATTATTTCAAAATGAAAATGCATATAGCTTCTTTGATAGTCCTTCAGCAAGAAAAACAGAAATAGAACCCAGAGAGCAGCAGAAATACCCTGGATAAGGTCATAGAGATGCCATTTAAAGATTTTAAATAACTCCAAATCGTAGCGCCTTATAGCAGACTCTTGAAAGCTGATCATGTAGGGATCTAACTATCTGGTATTAGAGCACAAAGTGCTTCATCTCACCTGTAACTCTCAGAAAGGGGTTGAGTATTCCCTCTGTGAGGGTCTCCCTTTGTGGGTTCTCAGTGAATTCCATCAGAGGGACTATAGACAAAGGTAATTTATTTTCCTGTCTGTTACTGGTTGTTTTTACTCTTTACTCTTTTGAGGGCCCTCCACACAGCTCCCAAATAAACCACATGAATTCTTATTCTTATTTTTGAATGCCCAGCCTTAGCTTGAATTGTTTCTAGCCAGATTTTCTTAACTTAAATTATCCCATCTACCTTTTGCTTCTAGGCTTTTATCTTTCTCTATTTCTGTATACCTTTCTTTCCTTCTTACTCCATGTCTGGAGGTGTGGCTGGGTGACTGGACCCTTCTTTTCTTGCTCCTCCTCTCCTCCTCCTTTCTTTCTCCTTGACATCCTTCCTCTTTTTCTCTCCTTCTATTTATTCTCTCTGCCTCCTAGCCATTCTCCTGCCTTGCTATTGGCCATTCAGCTCTTTATTAGACCAATCAGGTGTTTTAGGCAAAGTAGCACAGCTTCACAGAGTCAAACAAATGAAACATAAAAGAATGCAACACATCTTTGCATCACTAAAACAAATGTTCCACAGCATAAACAAATGTAGCACATCTTAAAATAATATTCTACAATACCTGTCCATCACTCAACCTTTCTGGTGTAAATATACTTATCACAGTAGGTAGAATTCACAAAGCCAAACTAATGGAACTCTCTTACTAAAGGAAGATATTGAAATTTTTCATTAATTTTTTTTTTTTTAGAAATTTCACACATGCATATCACACATACTGACTAATCTCACCCCTACTCCCTATCACCATTTTTTTTCAAGACAGGGTTTCTCTGTATAGTTTTGGTGCCTGTTCTGGAGCTCACTCTGTAGACCAGGCTGGCCTCAAACTCTCAGAGATCCGCCTGTCCCTGCCTCCCAAGTGCTGGCCACTACCGGCCTGGCTCTATCACCATTTTTTTTAGTTCCCATTCTCTTCACAAATCTCCCTCTAGGGTTACCACCTATTCACTTTGTTATGTCACTTACTGAGATTAACCAGGACAATCTGTGTGCCCACAGGTTTGGATCTATCCATTGGAGCCTGGTGGGATCGCCGAGGAAACACAACTAAAGACAGTGATTCCCTTCCTCCCATAATCTACCCAGTAGTTTGGAGGTAAAAGGCAGGGCCCCCTGAGTCCCCCTGAGTCCCCCTCCCCCTTCCTTGACTGATTGTTGATAGGGCTTGTTTTATATGGGCCCTGTGCAGATAAGGAGGGTTGGTGGGAGTATTGAGTCTACAGAATGACATTTTTCAGTCCACCTTACACTTCTCAACCGCTGTTCTGCGGTGTTCCCGGAGTCTTAGAGGAGGGTTGGTAAACTTCTTGTTTAGGGATGGGGTAACAATCTTTTCTTATTTTCACAAACTTGGGCAGCCTTGAGCCTCTGTAATCACCACTCTTCACTGTAAGGAAAGGCTTCCCTAGATGGGAGTATCATTTGTTTGTGTCCATAAACATAGATTCAGAAGGCAGTGCGTTTCAGTGTAAATTTAGTTAAACAACAGTGCTAAGTTCCTGCCTGGACCTATGACTTTCACAGACCAGAGTATACACTTCCTGTTATTTTGCTAAGAGGAAGGCATTCCCAACCATCTGGAAGTCCTAATACCTTTTCTGAACCAGGGAACCCTGAATCTTCCTTCCTGTTCCAACTTGAGTTTGTTATAATGAAGCCAAGCCAATCCACTCCACTAACAACCTCTAAAAGGACCAGCAGTGGAGTCCTTGGGAAGCAAGAAGCAGAGATGAGAAAGAAAGAAAGAAAGAAAGAAAGAAAGAAAGAAAGAAAGAAAGAAAGAAAGAAAGAAAGAAAGAGGGAGGGAGGGAGGGAGGGAGGGAGGGAGGAAGGAAGGAAGGAAGGAAGGAAGGAAGAAAGAAAGAAAGAAAGAAAGAAAGAAAGAAAGAAAGAAAGAAAGAAAGAAAGAAAGAAAGAAAGAAAGAAAGAAAGAAAGAGAGAAAGAAAGATTCTTTTCTGGTGTGTGTGTTTTTCCAGATGCCAGAGAAAGGGGTGTCACATGTGAAATCTAGAGTTTAGCATAAAAGATATGGTATAGTTAGGGTGTGAGCTTTGCTTGTCAGAAAAGGTCATCCAGAATATCCATATCCCTATGCTTTTAGAAATAGGAATGTAGGCTGCATCCCAAATTAGAGAACTGTTTTGTAAACTTCTGAATTTAGGGAGAATCAGACTCAGCTAATAATAAGGGTGTTTAATAATACCCAGTCCCTCCCAAGCCAGGCATAAACACAACAGCATTTGTTGCTTACCAAAATCCATCCCTGCAATGTCTCACTGTGGTTGGAAAGGCTCTGGCATCCCTGTAGAGTGGCCAGGTGCACTGGACTGGGGGCAGAACACTGCAACAGTGTTCTCTTTGTTCAGCACTATTGAATTTCCCGGCATAGCGTTAGTGTCTCAGGAAATCCTCCTCAAGAAGTTATTTCCAGCCTGCGGCCAGTAGTTTATTCCAAACATCTGAATGAGCTGAAGAGCTACCCTGGGTCTGAAGTTGCTTGCCCTGGCATACATATGTCTGATTGCTTCTTACTTTCCACATAATTTGTCCCTGCTACACAAGACTGAAACGTCTCTGACCATTGTGTGGTTTACCCCAAGATGGCAAAATCATGAATTCAACAGGAAGCATATCTTACACTGCTCCTCCATAACTCTTCTGTTTGTTTTTCCTACCATAGCGATGTTATTTTCACTTCTGTCGTCATTAGGGATGTTTCTTTGATTTCCCATGTAACACTTGGCATCAGTTTCAGCCCTTACTGTTTGAAATCTCTTGGAATTTGAAGCAAAACCACAGTCAAAACTGACTTTGGCAAGCATACTTCCCACACAGGCAGATCGCTTGTTTTCCTTCAAAGGTGTCTAGGGGCCTGGGATGAGGTGATGCTCTGAGCAGCACAAAGCCCTCTCAATAGGTGTGAGGTATGCTCAAAGACAGTCTGAATACCTGGCTTTTCAAAACTGAAGGAAGTGAAGCAATCTAAAGAGGTTTGCTAGAAACCAATTATTGTCTCTCAGCTTCTGGAGTTCACTAAACAATGCATCTACTTCTTGTCTTCTGGAGGACATGTTTAGGTAATTTCTGGCACATTTGAGGTAGAATAGCACAATAATTTCTTTAGTAACATTCCCAGACATTTAAATTTGTATATATAAATTCTTCTTCTTTTTTTTCTTCTCCTTCTCCTCTTCCTCCTCCTCCTCCTTCTTTCCTCTTTCTCCTCTTCCTTCTTCTTTAGCAGTTAAGAAAGGCATTTATTCGGGTGAGGAAACACATACATGCAGCAGATACACAGAGAAAAAGACCCTGTATGAATAGGAGGGGGGACTTGGGAAGCTTAAAAATTCAGTCTCTAATCTCCCAAGCCCATCCATTAGCAAGTAACACATTGGTGTTTCCCTCGAACATTGGTGTCAGAATGAACAGACTGCGGGTTTGAAAGCTTCTGAAGAGTCTCCCTCCCCTATTTTAAAATTTGTCAGTTTGAAGACAGATAGGATCTTTGATTAGTCATGACAACATGTCCTGTGACATGTCCTGATCAGGTCTTGACCTCGTTGAGCCAGTCCTTCAGCAGGGTGCTTGGCAACTTTTTTCTCAAGTCAGGAGACTGAAGAAGTTGTCTGTCTTGGGAATTTGCCACCTTTATTTCCTAACCATGGCCCCTCCTCCTATCTGTCTGTCTACCAGGGAGTCTTCTGATTCATGCAGTTTTTTTCCTTCTCCAGATATAACAGCTCAGCAGAGATATCCTGCTGAATCTTTGAAAATATAAGATCCTTTTAAAGGGTTACAGGCCACAGGTATGGTCCCTCAGGTTCCTGTAGAGTACTTCTGATGGATGCTATACCTCAGAATCCCTTAATATTTCCCATGTCCCGAGCTTCTCTTTCTCTGAAACCTATCAAAGTACCCTGGGTTTTTATTCAGACTAAACAATTCTACCACCACTTTCTAGAACACTTTTTCCCCGTCATTGCTTTAGCTGAAATTTCCTTCTATTCATGGACCTTTCTTCTATTTCTTGGTTTTCAAATGACTGCTGTTTATCCTTCTAGACTCACTCACATCAGCTTTGGAAGAAAGAAGGTCTTTCTAGCATCACTTCCAAACTCCCATTTTCCACTTTTCTAAAACAAAAAGAACAACAACAAAAACCCATTCTGCTCCTTGACACATTCTTCCTCCATGTGACCACTATTGACTGTCACTTCCTGTTTGCTAGTGCACATTGGCATCTTGCTCACAAATGCCTCTCTGCCCCAAATCACATCACTGTACTGGGCAACTTTATAACTCATAGGGATTTCTATCCAGCAACACATTCCTAGAGTTCCTTAAAGTAAGAGGCTTATGTTGCCTGGACACATCAGCTATATGTCCCCTCAACTACATTATAGACACTGAATTTTTGTGCATTGATTGCTCTACCATGGGTTAAGTACTTACTATGTGCCGTGACATCAATCTATAACTTTAGATTTATTGTTTCATTTAATTATGAAATCAACTCTACAAAGTAGATGCTACTGTAGTCTCCATTTTAATGAGAAGGAAACTCAGGTTTGAGGGGTTGAGTAGATTGCTTAAACTCAAAACAAGAGAATAGGATAGCTAATTAAAATATATAAAATCTGCACCAAGTTCAAGGTTTCAGCCAGCATAGTACTGGCTGCCTATTCTCAGCATTCTCTCTGACCCTGCCTCCTCCCTGTCCACCTTTTCATTCACTCCCTTTCCACCTCACTCAGGCTCATGTGAACTCTTTCAGCTCATTGCCTCTTTTCTTGCATACATATGACTTCTCTCCATTTTCCTTTTTTCCCCTCTTATCTGTTGTCCTCTCACACCTGCCCAGAGAGTCTCTAACCTACCCTATAAATGGGTTGTGGAACATTTTGGAGAAAGATCACCAAAATGTAGACAAGGCAAATTTTGCTCCCCTAACTTAGTATGAGGTTAAAGTGACTCTTCATCCCTCTTAAACAAATGATCTGACTTAAATGTCAAGTCTACTGTATCACAGACCCTATTTCAGTCAGTGTAGAGATCCTTTCTTTTCCCCCCTGAAGTTGAAGACTCTAATTCCCAAAGGATTTACATATGTTCAAATGAGAGGTGGACCTTCTCTTGGGATTGCCAGCAAAGCTCATCATAACACAGTAAAATTTCCTGGTTTGAACTGTTTTTTGGCAGACAAAGGAGGTACCTGATTCATCCTCCTTATTACCTACTTCAAGACACCTTCATCTCTGCCAATCTCCAGGTCATTTGTGTACTGGAGAATCCAGCTACACTATGATGTGGGTATATGAACAGTGGCTATATGATATCTGTGCACCTAAGCTTTAAGCAGCTTTGCAGACTCCATCCCATTGTTCTGTCAGCAATATCCATCACACCCACTCTCTTCAGCCTTTGATCAACGGTACACTTGAGAGCCCTCCATCTCTATTTTGTTTATTTCATTTATATTAGTTTCCTAGGAAGTTGTCAGTAGGTATATTTGAGATGGAGGAGAGTAACAGGCTTCACCTTCTCAGATCTCTTGTGAGTCCTTATCTCCTTAGTTTTCCTTGCTTTCCATAGTTTGGACTCCATCACTAAATTCTATTGACTTTGATACTCTTCTCTTAATCTTAAACCTGGCCCCTAACTCTCATCCATACTCTAATAGTAGTGATTCATAATTGGTACCATTGTGTGTCCTAAGCATTGCAATGCTTGCCTTCTAATACTCAGCTTCTGGGTTGATCCTTACAGCAATGTTCTCAATGTAGTATAGCCAAAGCACTCTTCCTCAATTAAAGATGCAACCATATAGCTTCTTGTAAAGAAATTTTTCTTTAGTACTAATGAGAGATATTATTTCCTAAAGCCATTAACTGGCTCATGCTCATTGTACAAAATGATGGGTTTCATTATGTCATTTTCATACATACATCTTTCTTATATCTACCCTCTCTCATCCCTTCTGCTCCCCCCTAGTCTCCTTGCATTCTTTTTGTGTCTTATAGAGGCCCCAGTGATCTGGCCCTGGTAGACACTCTGGTCTCTTCAGCTACGTTCAGGGCTCCCAGCATGTGTTTAGACCTTTAAATAAGCTCTCTTTGTCCCTAATTTCCTTCTCCCTACTTGTTCACATATCTAGCACTTACTTATTCTTAATATGTAAACTTTGAACTCAGTTTCTTTACATCCTGAGCTAGATGGGTGCTGTATGATGTGCTTCTATACACTCTCAACAGACTGCATTCTTAACACCATTCTTGACTGTGAGATCTTGGAGTCAACCATCATGTCAGAGTTGTGTAGACGGGTTTTTCTTTGGGCTTTCTGCTCACAAAAAATGACCTGGAGACTTATTATTAAGTATGAAAGCTCAGCCTTAGCTTATGCTTGTTCCTATCAAGTTCTTATAACTTAAATTAACCCATATCTTTTAGTCTATGTTACTTCACGTGGCTTGGTTACCTTTACTCTGTACTGCTCACCCTGCTTCCTCAACATCTGGCTGGTGACTCACTTTCTTCTTCCCAGCATTCTCTATCTGCCTGGAAGTACCACCTATCTCTTCTGCCTAGCTATTGGACATTCAGCTTTCTATTATGCCAATACAGCAATACATCTGCACAGTGTACAAATATCCCACAGCAGAACTGATTATCAGGAAGTTCTTACAGACAGAAATAGATAGAAACTCAGTAATTTAGAGCTTCCTCTTTTTCAGTGACACAAAATGTAACAGAAAAATGATCTTAATTTTTACAAAGGCATCTATATATTTAATGAAAACCATTTGTCTCTGAGGGTTGATTTTTTTTCCAGAAAATTGCTGTATTAACTTCTGTCATAGAGTCTTTACATAAATATCTTTATAATGGGATCCCTCAATATAGTTAAAGTAGTAAGGTTGATAATGCTTCCAATTGGCAGAATGTGGGATTATTATACCTTCTATACACTCTTAATGGGCATATAAATTAGTAAAATAACTTAAAAACCATTTTAGCAATTTCTTAATTAGTTCTAGCTTTCCTGTTTCAAAAACATGGATGATAATACTCACATTCCTATCTTATTTTTAATGTCCCCAAACTGAAAATAATCCAGTTATCCTTCCTCTGTACCACTGGATAAATAAGACATCATATACATGCGTATGGTGAAATAGTACTACAGTGAGTGTAACTGCTCTGGGCACTGCACACGCACTCATAGCTGGTTAGTATAGCTATTTTCATTTGTATAAAGTTCACTACCTTATGGTTGAAATTAAGATAGTGGTAGTTTTAGAGGCAGCATAGTGATTGGGAGAGGCATGAAGAGGAATTTGGGGATGTTGGGATGTTCTATTTCTGACCTAGATAGTAGATATATATCATGGTTACCTTGTGATAGTTAATATTTTGTGATTTATGTGCATTTCTATGTATGCATTTCAGTTTAATAAAAGTATAAAACAGTTAATTAAAGCAAAATTATGAGGATGTAGAGAACATGCACCTTTACCATGTTCCTTATATAAACATCCAGGTTTTGCTAGCACAAGGACAGCATTTCACGTTTGATGAGCTCCAGAGGGTATTTCTATTTGCAAAGTAACTCAAACGGTAGTATTCAAAATAGAAGATTGTTAACTTCTTTTGTCTCACTTAAACACTCAACTACTTTTCTAGTCCTAAGTCCAAAATTTTTATAGATTCTTTCAAAATCCTAGCACGATCAGACCTATCAGAGCAATAGCTTAGTTCCTCATACCAATTTCTATCTTAATTATTTTTCTATTCCCATGTTAAAATATTTTCAGGAGGTAACTTATAAAAGAATGTATTTAATTTGGTTTCATGTTTCTGGAGGCTTAGAGACCATGACCATTGTGGTAGAGAGCATAGCTTCAGGCAAATAGACATAGTGTTTGAATCATAGCTGAGAGTTTACATCTGATCCACAAGCATCACACACACACACACACACACACACACAGTGAGAGAGAGACAGAGACGGAGATACACCCAGAGATAGACACAGAGAGTGCTAACAGTGAATGGAATGTGCTTTTGAAACCTCAAAGCCCCTCCCCCTCCAACAAGTCTACAATAACATTTCTAAAACAGTTCTACCAACTAGGGACTAAGAATTCAAATATATGATCCTATGGGAGCCATTCTTATTTAAACCACCACAGACACCATATCTTATGGAATACTTGCCCTTCAAAATTCTTTGATGCTCTATTCACAATAGCCAGGAAGTGGAAACAACCTAGATATCTAGCAGATGATGAATGGATAATGAAAATACGATACATTTCTATAATGTGATATTCAACTGTTAAGAAAAAATGAAATTATGAAATTTGCTGGTGATTAGATGGAGCTAGAAGCAAATCATTCTGAGTGAAGTAACCCAGACACAGAAAGACAAACATTGCATACAAAATTTTTCCCTTCTAGGTTAACATGTTCATTGATCTTGCCATTATTCTGGCCCAATTTATGTAGCCATTTCCAGGAGAGACTGTCTCACAGCAGACTTCCTGGTATTCTGGCTCTTACAATTTCTCTTCCCCCCACCTTCTGTGATGTTTCCTGAGCTCTGTTAAAGCTGGTCTCCCCACAAGCTGTTGATCTCTACATCGTGTCCAGTTGTGGTTTTCTGTGATGGCCTCCACTTGTGTAGAGAGGCTTCTTTGATGGGTAGTAATCATACTTATCCAGGAAAGGTGACTCCCAGAGAATGAAGATTCTAGGCTGAGAGTCTGGAACTAGACCAGGAAAGGTGGCTTGTGTATTCTTCTCTCTATCTCTCTCACTATCCCTCTCTTCCTTTACAAAGTGAAGAACTCAGGTAAAGATTAAAAGGAAAATAAATATTTTAAGGGTTCACAGGGCTTGGGAGAGTCTGAAGCTACTGAACATGCTCCCTTACTCTACATTATCTCTGGGGACTTCAAAGAATGAATGGACAGGCACAAACATTTATTTTTTCTTTGATTTTGTTTCTTAATACAAGTATGTTTGCTGAAATCAAGTACCCCTGATCATCCTCAGAATCTGAGATTATCCTTCTTCAATGTTACCTTTCTTTAGGGATCTGTTTCTAGTTCTCAAGGCACCAAGAACTCCCCTCTTACATTTTTGCTACCCTGCTAGTATTTGTACCCTGCTAGTAGGGTTTCTTTTTCCTCCAATAGATTCCAAGCTCCATACAAACAAAGACACACATGGCCCTTATTTGTTGCTCCATACCTAGAGAGTAGCATGATGTCTGCTATTCAACAAGTATTTGTGGAATGAACAACACATATGTTATCAAATGTGTCCTTAAGCCATATATCTCCTATTAAAGTCAGTCTTGATGGAAAGGGGGTAGGGAAGAGAATGAAGTACAGTCTTGTATAGAGCACTATGGGAGTTATTGATGCAGAGCCCCGACGAAGCAGAATGATTGCTATTTGATGGGGCCTTTCAGAAAAACTAGAACTCAGAATATCAATAGATTGACAGACATTCACAAAAATGTAGGTAAAAACTTATGAGCAAGTATCTCAAATTCTGTGTGTGTTCTTTTCATTTGCCCAAGAGATAATAATGTTATTATTCTTTTAAAGTTAGATAACCAAGCTAATGAAATATGGGACTGTATGTTCATAAAAGTAGCTATTATCAAAGGGTTCCTGAGAATTACATTGTTGAATAAATTACATTCAGAGTAGAAGGAGATCAGCTGTGACTAATCTAAGTCTGCTTTTCCACATTACTTCTTGATTTATTTTCCGTATGTCCACCAAACAAAATAAGCTTTCCTTCTGAGGGATTGTAATCTATGTTTTAATTTGAAACAATTTCTTTGCATTCCAACTGAGTAGCTTGTGTAATAAGAACAGGATTATTATTTTTTCATCCAGTACAGCACTGTTAGTATTAACAATAAGAGATAAGACAGAAGCCTTCATGTATATTCTTAGGCTTGCATGTTGCAAAATATTTTTATAACACCTGAAGAATTAGGACAAGGAAATATGACCGCAAGCTCTACTCCTTTAATTCTACTTTACAATTTTACTGTTTGAAATTCTTTTTAGTGGAACCCAACTCATGCCCTCAGTCCATACAGAATAGGAAACATATGCTCCCACATACCAACAATGTTGTTTATCAACAGCAGCCAGAAGTAAACTGAGAAGATAATTGGACTTGTCATGTAAATACTGCCACAAAGAATCCCACAACACAGATTAAAAGCAAGAGCAGTAAACGAAACAACCATAAGAAAACATTTCCTGTAGCAGGTGTTTATACTAATCTAAAAAGTCAATAGTAAATTAGCCTGTCTTACAAGGAAACTGGGTTTCTGGTCAGAAAGTGCATTTCATAGTTGATTCATTCTGCAATGCATAAAAGAAGTCATGGATATGAGAGACTTACTGTGGGATGTCATGTATGCTGTAAATCTATGTTGCCATGATTGATTGATAAATAAAACCCTGATTGGACAATAACCAGACAGGAAGTATAGGATAGGTGGGACAAGGAGAAGGAGAATTCTGGGAGGTGGAAAGCTGAGGTGGGGAGACACTGTCAGCCGACACAACGAGAAGCATGATGTAAGATACCAGTAAGCCACAAGCCACGTGGCAAAGTATAGATTTATAGAAATTGGTTAATTTAAGATATAAGAACAGATAACAAGCAGCCTGGCCATACAGTTTATAAATAATATAAGTCTCTGTGTGTTTACTTGGGGGATGCGAGTGGGAGAGATTTGTCCTGGCCGTGGGCCAGGCAGGACCAAGGAAACTTCAGCTACAAATGGCGCCCAACAGGTTGGCAAGAGTTTCCACCTAAAACCTAAAAAAAAAAAAAAAAAAAAAAAGGTTCTAAAACAGAGCTAAAACCAGCTTCCTAGTTGTCTCTCTCAAGTTAGCAGCAGCCTGTGGGTTTGAGGTACTCCATGGCAGGTTCGTGGCATGCAGGCTTGACCCACACTATGTTACACAGAGGGGTCTCCAAGCTGCACACTATGCTGCATGTTAGATATAGTTTTTGCTAGTTAAAAACAAAGAGGTTATTGGGCTACACACTGCTGGATGGAATCGTAGACCCATTGCTTATCAGAGTCTGTGGGAGCGTGGTTCCCAGCACTCCCAGTAAACATACCACCACCATGTTGAAAAGCTGAGGTAGGCGGAGCCAGCAGCCATAGCTGTTTTTTCAGTCTTAGAATGCTGCTGTTTAAAGCAATAGATCCACAATAAGACAGATTCAGATGGGATAAAGCTCTAAACAGTTTGCAATGCATGTAGGCTTGAAAGAGAAAAAAAATATATACACTTACATAAAGAAATAGTTTTTGAAAATAAAGTCTTTAAAGAGACAGTAAAGGTAGTATAAAAAAAATAAGCCATGTAAAGATGGATATTACACAGAGAATCTGGATTTTGTTGTCTTTGGGATTTTTAACTGCGGAAAGGCATTTGATTGTAAAAGCTGTTGAGTTAAGCCAATATGTATATTTTAAAGATATCTTGACTTCAAAATTTGGATCTAAGGATATGTTGCTTTGGAAAGGAGGCTCTACATTTGTTTTCACAGAAAGCAAGAGGCTATGGATTTGTTCCAGATTAAGATATATCAGGTTTGACCAGCTAAGACCCCCTGAAAGGTCTCTGATGACACCATGGCCCAGATGACCCAACATCCAAAACAGTTTCAAGGCCTCTGGCTCAGACAATACACCCTCATGGACTACTTCATAATCCTAAAATTTTATTTATGTCCCCATAAGATACAGTGCCCTCGTCTAGCAGGAAGTAGTATAAAAAGCTACGACCAAATTCCCAAATATACCAAGCTGGCTTTGGAGATGGAATTGGCTCACTCCTTCTCTAAACTCAAGCATATTGCTAAAACAAAAGGTTGAGAGATTTTTCTGTCCCACATCAGAAGAGCCCTCTGATGTGGGACAGAGAAAAACCAGTATTTTTATTTAAAAGCAGGTTGATTATAAATACAATCTCTTTCTAAAGAAGAAAAGGGCATAGTTTAGATATAATAGGATGAAGGGGTAGACTTTTAAAGAACAACTTGTTTAAAATGTTTTACATTGGTATAGATTTTAGTTTGTTGACACAAACTTAGAGTTATTTTGTTCTAATATATATATTTATTGTATATATCATATATAGAGAAATTATATATATATATATATATATATACATTTCTACTCCTGTTTAAGGTATTATGCTTATATAACTCATTTAGATTATAATGGATAATTAAAAATATAGATTAATAATTAGTCTTCTATGATAGTCAAACTTATAGTCATGTTAAGCTTTCTAGGTATACATAGATATAATTCAGTTAGGTAGGTATTCTTCAAGCACTTCAAAGACCTACAGAATATGGCATTTAAAACACTTTTAAAAATTGGGGTATATGATGTATCACCACAGATATGAATTCTCAACTTTCCTGCTCAGTCCACCATGCCTGCAACTTGCTGTGATTCCTCCTCTTTTTGATGGACTCTTATCCTTCTGGAACCACATCCCCAAATAAAATCTTCTATAAGTTCCTTTAGCCATGGCGTTTTATTACAGCAATAGAAAAATAACTAACATACATACTGTCAATCCTTTCTGCAAGAGTCAATCCAAATGGCCTTGTAAGTTACCTAGACAAGTAACCCCCCACCCCCCCACACACACCAAAGAAAGCTGTCTATGCCAGAGCCTTTAGAATGTCATTTAAGACCATCCTAAAACTCATTTTGCATGATAGTCTTTGTGGCCATTGTCCATTCTCACCGTGTAAAGGTGTTCTGCTCTGCAATGGTGTTTATCCATTCTCACCCCATGATGGTGTTCCACTTTGCATGCCTCATCTGAGTTCCTTTGAGGAAGATCCAAAGGAATTGGGGGGCGGAGAGGAGGGAAGGATAAGGTCCTTGTGACACTAACGTTTAATGCATGTCTTAATTTCATTGATTTTGCTGTGATAAAAGAGCCCCCACAAAAGCAATGTAATAAAAAAAGGGGGGTCTATTTCAGCTCACAGTTCAAGGTGCAGTCCTTTATGGAGGGCAAGTAGAGGCAGTAAGGGCTTGAGGTCTTGACATGCATAGTCAAGAAACAAAGGGCAACTACTGTTGAGTGCTCAGCTCACTTTTTTTTATATATATATATAAATCTGTGCCTTGCTGAGGGAATGGTTGCACCTACATTTGAGGTGGGTCTTACCATATCAATTAGTGTAATCAAGATAATCTGCCAGTAGCGTGGACAGTGACTAATATCTTAGGTAAGTCTAGATCCTGCCAAATGGATAGTTAACAGTAACCATCGCAGCATGTTTGGGCCCATTTTTTTCTCTTTTCCTTTTATAGTTTTCCATTTTATTGCCCCTCCTCCTCATATTTTTTGAGACAGGGTTTCTTTATGATGTCCCTGCTGGCCTCAAACTTGCAATCATTCTGTCTCAATCATCCAAGTGCTGGGATTATAAGCATGTGCTGCCATTCTTGGCTCTAGTATATAGCCTTTTATAACCATTTTTTGGCAAAATATTTTGGAAATAAATTAACTTAATTTTGTTCCAACTGTCTACCTCCATGGCAGGAGGGACATATATTTACTTAGTGGGTAGGAAAAAGCCTGGCCAATGTGAGCATTAACTAGATTGAATTTGTCTATTAAGTTCACAAGTGTGTGTGTCCATAGCTTTTGGAAAGAACAAAATCAAGAAATAAAATAAATCATAACAGAGAAAAGTATATGTGTAGCGTGTTACACACTCATGTAGTTTGGTAGAATCACAGAATAGTGAACCAAATGTTTTATCCTTAGAAACTGCCTTGCCCACCATCAGGAAGTAGGTGATAGTGGTTACTGAGTTTGCAGTGGCAGGGGGAGGGAAGGGGCTGAGGTTTCAACACAGGGACAGGGGATTTCAGCAAACCTTAGGAAAATGGAAAGTTTTTTGGTCACGGTCTGGCAAAATTTGTTCAAGGTTTATTCCAATATTAACACCCCCGGTAACTATATTAGTAGGAGTACCAGTTCTGCTTTTAGTGAGCATTGCTTGAGATAAAGAATGACCACTGGCTGATAAGATGTGCCTTACCTGGAGGGATGGTAATGATCTGATGGGAGATATAACCAATGTGATTGTGATAAGGGAATATATTGGTGTGCCTTTCAGGAAAATGGAGACTTTTTTTGGAGAATTAGGGTCCCCCAAAACTTGAGAGCCACCAAATGTGCCCCAGACCAATAGCTTGGTAATTTTTGTCTTGAGAATTTGTAGAATAAAATTCACAGACCACTGAGGATGGGTTGTAAAAACAAGTTTATTATAGATTCATAGATGGGAGAGAGAAAGAAGGAGTGGGGAGAGGGAGAGGGAAGAGAGGGGAGAAGGAGGGGGAAGGGAGAGGAAGAAGAGGGGAGGGAAAAAGGAAGAGGAGAGAGAGAGAGAGAGAGAGAGAGAGAGAGAGAGAGAGAGAGAGAGAGAGAGAGAGAGAGAGACTCTATATAATGAGAGGTCCCAGGAAGTAGTATACCATCAAACTGTTAGGAGACTTTTTTAAGGACTTATGGCAGGAAGTAGAGTAAGTTACGGGTGTGGCATGAACTGGTCAGCCCATTTGACCTAGCCAGGTGTCCAGGTGTGTCTTCTTTGTTGCAGTCACACAGTCCCATACAGCTTCTAGGGCAGAGGCACTCATCTAGGAGATAACAATAAAACAAGAAACATTATAACATCTAGACCTCTAGCTGGGTCATTCTTGGAACTGCTTCTTTGGGATTCCTGCTCTCTTTGACCAGTTTCTATCTCCAGCTCTCATCAACTGGATATGTCTCTTGCAAAACCTCTGGAATTGGTTCAGCAATCTAGCTTCTATAGGGAGGAGACTTCCAAGCCAGTGTGGTTCATAGACCGTCCTGGGTATATATGTTTGCACCTCAAGTTACCTTGAGCTCCACTAAACTTTGGGCTAGATTTTCCTAGCTATATGACAATGAATTCACTCCAGAAAACTTTCACTACCCCTTTAAGATGTAAGTCTTTTATAACCTAATAATACCTTTCTTAAGGACCCGGGGGCCATTCCTTTGAAATGTACTAATGAAGAAAGATGGGCCTCCCTACCTCCCAGTTCTGTGGGGAAAGTAGGACTGGAACCCTTACAATAGGCAACCGGCCTGCTGTCAATTATGTGGCTTAGCCACACTGGCCACACTAGGCAGTCTTCCAGAATTTTTGCATTAGCTGAGGGAAGCATTTTTAAATGTTTCCATTTGATGGAAATTGGGTCCAGTTTTTTCCATTGTCGCAGTAGCCGTGAATAAAGTCTTCCTTGATATTTTTAGCAAGAGTCAAGTACAATGTCTGTTTTACAGAGGGCAAGAGAGAAACAAAGAGACCAACATCTGCTTGAATGTGCAGACTGCTGTCTAAACCTTGGCAGGGACCCCAGTGAAGCATCCCGAGGCTGTACATCTACTCCAGCATGTTGGGATACCTGTCTTCTGTGCTTCACAGATGGCTAAGACAATTGGAGCCTGTGATAAATTCTGACTCTGAATGTTTACTTGAACATAAGAAGACCAGACCACCCCTTCCACTGAATAGCCTTTTAGGATAGCCTCATCCCACTGTCTCACGAATAGTTTTCAGTTTGCTTCTAGAAGAAATAACATTCAACAAAATGCCAAGTAGACCCATAGAGTGAAAACTAAAAAATAAAATGATGAGACCCTTGCTTTACTGTTCTCTGCTGCCAGATTCCTCCTCCTCCTTCTTTCTTCTCCTCCCTCCCTCTGTACCCCCTTCTCCCTCCTCTTTCCTTCTTTTCCTTCTTCCTCCTTCCTCTTTCTCCTTCTTCCTTATATGATTTTTTTGAGTTACTGTTCTATGGTTTCTGAGAGGCTCCTCTGGACTTGCTCTTATAATGGAGCTACTACTTGTGCTGGGCTTGGAACAATGAGCAGTGGCTGTGGGCTCACAACTGTATTCACATGTCAAGGAGATAATTAGTACACTGCCACCAAAGGACAGGATGTGTCACAGCATGAATCACTGGGTTTTATTCTGCATTTTCAGGGCTGGGTGCGCTGATCACTGGCAGCTAGGCACAGGGGTTAGTGAAAGCCAGAAGCCACACTGGATAACCTGCCCTAGAGCAGGCTGGTTGGAATTCTCTTCCAGCTCCCACAAACACACAAACATCTTTCACTTGTGTAGGACTCTGCACAGCCGTGAGGATTTCATGTGAAGACCCTTTCACCCTTGTCTGCCCCATTTCCTGTTCAGAATTTCTTGGCACACTCACAGCTGCGGCTAAGCAGGATAAGGGTGGATGTTCCCTCCTGAGGGCAGAATGTATTTTTCACAACAGTTACGTGCTTTCAATGGACCAAACCAGGAAACATTCAGAACTCTGTAGACAAGAGAAGTACATAGCAGAAAAGAAAAGGCTTTTGGACTCATTTTATTGTTTTAGTGATCCATTAAATATAGGTCATGTATTTGAAGGGAAGTACATTTAGTACTGGGGAAAATTATAACTAAAATTAAAACATATCTTGCCAGATAATGGATTGCTGCAGATTATTATACATGCTTCATCTAAAGGAGCTGTCAAGATTTTATAAATGAGTGCCACATTGCCTGAAATGCTTAGAGAATACAGGCAGCTTCCTTGGACTAATGCTAGCTGTTGGCTGGTAGTACAGAATAATTATGTCTTCAATGGCAATTCTTCCAAGAACTTGCTTTCTGCATCTGCTTATTATAATGCCCTTTCCCCTTTCTTCCTCCTTCATTTCTAACCTTACCTTTTCATGTTTTAATACTTAGTCTATGCAAAGGTCAATGCCTTAGAGTATAAAAGGATTTAACGGGAGGATTTGGAGAGACATGGATGGCACATTCTATGAAGGTGGCATAACTTTCATAGGAATAATGAGAGCAGTGTCCTGGGAACGATTCTAGAAATGTTTGCATAGAGTACAGATTCTGAAGAATTGTGGTATTGAAGGAGAAATTTGGAAATAAACTACCAGAAATGGGATTTTGGCACAATTTTAGTTCAGTTCAGCAAAACTGCATTAAAACGAGCACAATGTAGGTACCATTGGAGCTACACAGGTGAGCAGGATCTGGTTGTCCTTAAGGAATTTATGGTCTGAGTGGCCTTCTTATTCAGAAACTATTTTTCTTTTCTTTTAATTTCTTTTGTATTAAAAATTCATACAATACATTTTCTCATGTTTTACCTTCCCTTTATACCTTCCAGATCCTTCTCACCTCCCTCTCTACCCAGCTTCATGCTAGTGTTCTCTCTCTCCAAAAACATAACAAAAATCAAAACAAACAAGAAATAGTATGACAAAACGAACAAAAAAAATTAAAACCAAATGAAAAAATGTTGTATGATATTTTGTTTGTGTTCTGACAAATGAAACTTGCCTGGAGATCAGAGGGCAGAGTTAGTCACTAGTTAAGCATAGAGGCAGGGCAGTGGTGGCTCACACCTTTAATCCCAGCACAATTGGGAGGTGGAGAGAGGATCTCAGGCCCCATTCAGTCTGAGGATTTGCAGAGGTAAGAAGTTTCTAAGTGGCTGGCTGTTCTGATCTTTTAGCTTTCACCCTTGATATCAGACTCTGAATTTTTACTGTTAAGACTAATTAGGATCACACTTCAAAAAGTGCCCCACCCTAAAATAACCTTGGAGAAAAAAACCACAGCAAACCAAAATATGGAGTTTGTTTATCATTGACTGACACCTCCTGGGCAAGGGGCCTGACTGCCCTGGAGTGTCACTGATATACTCAGTGACATTCACAGAGACTGTAACAGGATGAGGGAAACCTGCACAGGTTCAAACCAGATAAAATCCCAGCACTTAGAAAGGGAAGTGGATACAAATTCCACCCATAACCCAGAAGATATTTACAGTGGACACCTGCTAAGAAAGGGAAAACAGAAATCCTTCTCTTGGTAGCAAGGGTGACATATTGCCATGCCAATCTCTAGTACACACCCTGGAACATACTTAAGTTGTATTACTAGAATACGTATGCATGGGATATGAATTACTTAATGCAATGGGTAATTACTCATTGCAAGAAAACTGTCATAGAAATGAATCCAAACATCTTTCTCTGCACACTAATGGCATTTTAAAAGTACTTCTCAGCTTTTCCCTTAGAACTCATGAATTTGGTACAAAGGCATCTTCTAACAAAACAGCAAAACAAACAAGACAAAAACTGCTTCATGGACTGTTGAGCCCTGCATTTCCCTGCCTCCTTAACAGTGTTCCCCTGCTTCAACACGCTTCATTCTCTCCTAATTCTATACAGATACAGTCAAACAGGGGAAGCTCCAAAATTTATATATATATATATATATATATATATATATATATATATATAAAATTTATTTATTTATTTTACTGTGTTACAGGGTTAGGAAGGAAGGAAGCCAGGAATGTGGGTGTTTTGTACAGTTCTAAAGCCCATGTTGTTCTGACCATACTTCATGCTTCAGAAGCATGAGCCTGCAGCAACCAGACATAGGACTCTGGCAAGTAGGATACTGACCCGTGCTCTAGGAACTGCTCCCTGACAGGAGGTGAGGTAGGCTTGGTTTTCCTAAGTGAGTGATTGGAAGCTGACATTTAAGATGTCTTTTTTCCCGGTCACTTTCAAATTCCATTTGCATTGTCTGTGATGGGAAAATGCATATGACTTTTAGGGAATGTTTCTCTTCTCGTTCTAGGTACAGCAAGTCTCTCTCTGTACCATCAGCTCCCCTATAATGACATGAAGACTTCTTATTAATTATGAAAGCCTGGCCTTAGCCTAGGCTTGTTTTTAGCTAGTTCTTATAACTTAAATTAACCCATTTACTTTAATCTACATTCTGTCGCATGGCTCGTTACCTCATCTCTTTGTACTGTTCATGCCACTTTCTCCACATCTGGCTGGTGACCCCACCATTTTTCTTCCCTAGTCCTCTTCGTTCCCAGAAGTCCTGCCTAACCTCTTCCTACCTATTTATTGGCCATTCATCCCTTTATTAAATCAATCACAGTGACACATCTTCACACAACGTAAAGGAATATTCAGCAACATCTAGGTTTAAATGGCACCAGAAAGGGAGGGAAGGTGAAGATTAGTAATTAATGTTCTAGGTGTTTATTAAGTATTAGATATTTAGCAATGACAGGATATAACACATAAAACCCCATTCTGTAGCTCTGAAACACATTTTTCTACATTCGTTGGCTGTACTAACTCCCCAGAAGCTGTCAGTAGCTTTGGAACTCTAGCTTGCACTTGTCCTGTTAGGAACTAGTGTCAAATCACAGGCAAGTTGTCGGTAGTGTGAGTTTGCTCATTTGGAAAGTGTGGATCGGGGTAATGATGGGTTCCTATGGCTCAAAGGCCTTAATGAAATTATTTAATTTGTGATTACTGGGACCAACACATATAAAGGCAATCTCATCTTTCCACAACCCTGGCTGTGCAAGAACCCTTGCCTAAGGGAAACAAAGTCTCTATTTAACACCTACCTGCCAAGTTGAGATTCCTATCTGATTTCAGTGAACGCTGAGGAACCACTGCCCTATTATTCAGAAACAAGTGTACAGTTTCCACAACTAATGAACACAATGACAGGCATGCTGTTGTTTTTCTGTTCACCATGATGCCCTGGCAGTGAGTGTTATTCCAAGCCCTGGTTCATCACCATGCGCTGGCACAGTAAAAGCTACAATGAGGATGTGTTCTCAGCTTCCACCCTGGGAATAGCCTTGTCACCAACAAGATCATGGATCATAATTTACAGGCTCCACAGGCATTTATGCAACTGTCTCCACCCCAGGTCCTGCTGCTTCCGAGGTGTGGGGAGCCGAGGAGAACCATGTCACTGCTTCCATCTCTCCGCTGCCCAGGGAGAGAGGATTGCCACAATCTTGGCTCCATTTTCTCCCTCCTCAGAGACTGTAGAGGATCCAGCCCTTCTGCTCTCAAACAGAATCTGCTCCTGCTCTTGATAATTCATCTGTCCTCTTAAAAAGCAGCTTTGTGTGGAGTTTTCTACAGGTTGCTCAGTGTGAAATTTCTACTTCAGCCTTGACATTTAGAACAGATGTTAACAAATTCTTGCATCCTTTCAGGAGGGCAGGGCATGTGGTAGGGAAAGGGGGGAATGACCAATGCTATTTACCAGATTCTGATAAATATTTCTTGAAATATTATATATTTATAAACATATATATGTATTAATTTTCATTGATTATATATCTGCACTTCTCAAATTTTCTGTAGAAAATGGCCTGTTTTCAGTTGAAATTTCCAATCAGATGCAAGCCAATACATTTTAAAAATATAGTAGAAGTTTGTGGACATGTCAAAGCTTTCTGGATACTTTCAATGATCTGTACTTAGCTCATTGTTAATAGTCACTCTGGCTTGTAAACTGTATTTGGAGGAGAGCAGTATCATTCATATTTCCTTACTATATACAGTTACTATAAACATAGTTCTTTATTCTTCTTCTTCCCACTTTACCATAAAATATTCTGAAGATGTTTCAATGAAAATCCAACATAGAGTATTTATTTAGAAAATAAGGAAAAACAAAGTCTTGCTGTTTTGAAAAGTACTGAGATGTCTGGGGTTAACACAGTTACAAACTGACTAATACACGTATTTCTACTAACACCATTTAGAATTAATCAGTATTAATTCCCTTAAGCTAGGAGAATTATTGATGTATTTCATTTCTTTATTTGTTCAGTATTGGTTTTTAACATAGTGATTCTTCCTTTGGAATTCTTTTATTTTCTGAAATACAGTGTCTTCATGGTTATTTCACACATAGTCTGTGGGTTATAACTGAGTCGTTACTTTTCATAAATTCTTGAGGATGTGTGACACAAACATAACCATGTGTGTACGCAGGGGTGCATGGCTCAGAACTGCTCCTCTAAGAACTTTGATGATGTTTGATCTTCTCACTTTTGGTGGTGCCAAGAAGTCTGATGTAAATCTTGTTGTGCTTCCCTCTTCCTGCATTTTGATTACCATTTATTTGGAAGAATTTAGTGATCAAGTGTTTGTGTTTTTTTTTTTTTTTTTTTTTTTTTTTTTTTTTCTTTCCTAAGGAGCACTGATGTGCTCAATTCTTGTATGTTCAGTGTTTGTCTGGTGTAATTATGCTTAAGACATAGACAACCAGTTTTTATTGTTGTCGTTATGAAAGATACCCAAAGAAGTTTTTATTTTTGTTTTTTCAAGACAGGGTTTCCCAAAGAAGTTTTTAAAAGGAGGAAAACATTATTTGGACTCACAGTTAAGATACTTTGGCTCTCTTGTTCCTGGGCTGTAGTGAGGCAGAACAACATGGTGGGGAAAATGTAAAAACAGTTTGCTTCTTTTCATGCAGATTGAGAAGCAGAGAGAGATTCTAAGGGAAGAATGAGCTTGGACCAGGATGCAAATTTTAAAGGCACATCCCTCGTGATCTATTTTGGTCCAACTTCATAACTTCTTGACCTCCCAATTTGACCTCATCAAATTATGAATCCATCAGTTGATTGAGTCATTGGTTGGGTCAGTGTCCTCAGGATTTAATTATCTCTTTATTGGATAAGTTGAGGACCACACCTTCAGCCTTTTGGAAGGATTCTTCACATTTGGCTATATTGCTTTATCGGGTTAAACAATTACAAGACTCTGCTGTCTTAAATTGGTTATTTTTTTAGTCAATTAATTGTTTTCATTTATTTTACATCCCGACTGCAGTTTCCCCTCCCTCCTCTCCTCCATTCCTTCTCCATTATCCCCTCTGCCCACCCCATCCACTCCTCCTCTGTTTCTGTTCAGAAAGGGCAGGCCTCCCATGGGTGTCAACAAGCATGGCATATCAAGTTGAGGTAGGACTAACCTCCTCCCCTCATATTAAGGCTGGGCAAAACAACCCAGTATGGGGAATAGGTTCCCAAAAGCCAAGTCAAGCATCAGGGACAGGCCCTGGTCCCACTGCTAGGAGTCCTACAAATAGACCAAGTTACACAACTGTCACACATATGTAGGGTCCTAGGCTGGTCCCATGCAGGCTCCCTAGCTGTTGGTCCAGAGTCTAGCCTGTAAGCTCCTATGAGTTCAGGTTAGTTGTTTCTGCGGGTTCCCTTATGATAACTTTGACACCCCCTTCTTCTCCCCGGCTCCTGCAATCCTTCCTTCTTGAGTAGGATTCCTGGAGCTCACCCCAGTGCCTGGCTGTGGATCTCTGCATCTGCTTCCATCAGTTACTCAATGAAGGCTCTCTGATGACAATTAGGGTAGTCACCTATCTGATTACAGGAGAAGGCTAGTTCAGGAACCCTCTCCACTATTTCTAGGAGTCTTAGCTGGGGGTCATCCTTGTGGATTCCTGGGAGTTTTCCTGGCACCAGGTTTCTCCCTAACCCCGAAATTCCACCCCCATCAAAACATCTCTCTCATTATTTCCCCCTCTGTCCCACTGTCAACCTGCCCAGCCCAGTGTCCCTCTACTGTCTTAAACTGTTGTCAACATATTTTCTTAACTGACATGGGATGAGCTTCAAATAGCCTGAAGCAATCTGACTTTCACTATTTTTTTAATTTTATTTTTTTGCTGCCTTTTCTATATCGAAATCTATTATCTTAGGGTTTCTATTGCTACGATGAAACACCATGGCCAAAAAGCAAGTTGGGGAGGAAAGGGTTTATTTGGCTTACACTTCCACATTGCCATTCATTACTGAAGGAAGTCAGGACAGGAACTTAAACAGGGTAGGATCCTGGAGGCAGGAGTTGATGCAGAGGCCATGAAGAGGAGCTGCTCATTGGCTTTCTTCTCCTGGCTTTTTCAACCTGTTTTCTTATAGAACCCAGGACCACCAGCCCAGGAATGGCACCGCCCATCATGGGCTGGCCCCTCCCCCACTGATCACTAATTGAGAAAATGCCTGCAGCTGGAGCTCATGGAGGCATTTCCTCAATTGAGGCTCCTTCCTCTCTTATGACTCTAACTTGTGTCAAACTGACACACAAAATCAGCCAATACATCTATCTCCTTCTCTTTTCAGTGTTTGGTGCCTATTATTTTGTAAACAACAATCCCCTGGCCCCCGAATCTGGGAAATAGAGTATTTTTAGATATTCATATTAAAACTTTCTGTATAGTGAAATAAAATGTTTTCTTTGTATGTTTTTTTCTATTTCCATTCATCATAATTCTGTTTCATGTGTTGGATGTATGGTGTGGGATGTGTGTTTGAATCATCCATTTGTATGTGTGGACTTTAACCTACAATCTGTGCCACAGCCATTACTATGTATTTGTTCTTATTTCTCGGTACTTAGAATTTTATTTAGGCTGAATATGATTTAAGTAATCTTTATCTTATGCATAGTTTGTATTTGGTGATGGGAATATCTAAAAACTGCACCTTATATTTTAAAATATAGTACTTTTAGGTCAAATCACAGTGCTGTACCTATTTAAGTTGTTTTTAATATATTTTTCCATGGTTTTTATTTTTATTCATATAGTCACCTAGGTTTTTTTCCCTTTCAGCTGTCTTACCATCACTTGTTTTGAGTCATTTGTTTCTTTTTTTGAGCTCAACATTTATGAAAAAAATAACATGATTTGAGATCTTGATTCGGTAAAGATTTCCCAGTTTGGCAAGCACATGGCAGTTGTACAATTTAAGTAACAAATGATTGTTTTGACCATTTCAGTGAATACATTTTCCTGAACAGCAGTGGAACTAGCTGGAGCATAGAAATCAGAACCGAGTAAAGGGTAGCAATCAAAGCAACCCTTTCAGCTTGTGATGCTGGCATGATGAAGACATCAATTATTTGATGGAGACAGACAACATTGCCATGGGAGATTGTATTAAGGACCCATTTAAGAATAATTAGACCTGAGAAATATTTGATGTAACTATGTGGGAATTTTATAAGTGTTTTTGAATGTGAGATTGGAGTTTTGGACAAAGTTCTGGGCTTAATAGAGACTTGGAGTGCATTAACTTAATTTATTAATTAATTTTAATTTGAACCTTGGGGAGAGGTCAACTGGTCTTGAAGGTTATAGAAGAAAAACTGAGATATTCCTTCACATTTATTTATTTGTTGACCTACTAAGAAGTTTGCTCCTAGAGAAAACTGTCTCTACCTCTTTAAGCAACTAACAAATGCCAATAGCTCCATGGTTTGTGGTTGGACCATGTGCCCAATTCCTTACTCATTTGGTTTGGTTTGGGAGTGCACGTGTTTTGTGCATGCATGCTATTGAAATTATTGTGAGTTCATATGTGTAGTCTCCCTGCTGTGTCCAGAAGATAATGTTTCCTTGTGGCAATCCACTATCTCAGGCTCTTACATTCTTTTATCTTTCTCTTCTGCAATGTTTGAGTCTTACAAATGAGGGTGCAGTACATATTCCTTTTAGGGCTGAACATTCTGCAGTCTCTTGTTCTTTTCATCTTGGCTAGTTGTAAGTAATGTGCCAATCATTATCTACTACAGTTAGGAGCTTTTCAGATGAGTGAGAGATGCATTGATCGATGTGTATAATAAGTCATTAGCAGTTGGTTTAATACTATGTCCATTTAGCCACACAGTAATAGTTACTTCTTCTATAGGCCCATGACCTGTCTAGCCAGAGGTCCTTAGCCTGATTCTCATCTTTGGTGATCAGATGTTAGAGAGAGGGCAAATCAGCCATCTGTCAGATGTGGGGTTGGTGAAGATCTTTTCCCATTCTGTTAGCTGCCGTTTTGTCCTATTGACAGTGTCCTTTGCCTTACAGAAACTTTAGTGTCGTAAATACAGATGTTGATGAGGAAATTTAAAAAAAAATGGTGGTGAGAAAATTATGAGAATTTTATTTTCTCTGCCAAGTCTGGGACAGGTAGGAGCTGGCTATGTGGCTTAAAACAATAAAATACTAGACATTGTCCCTGTTTTTGCTTGATATACTCAAATCATTATCTCATATTACTGGATTCTTGTTCCAGTAGATAGTTAACACAACTATAAATCAAAGCTAAATGCTCACTGGCATGTTGCTATTCCATTAGTGCCTCTTAGTGAATCCATTTTACACATTAAAAATACTGAACCTTACATATGTTAAGCAATTTGCTCAAAGAGTTACAACTGGATGGAGGGAATTTGACTTCATCTCACCTGCCTGCTCTCAGAGCCTGCTCTTCATCACCACACTTACTGCCTCTACTCACCCTGATGCTTACATTACTCATGTAGATGTTGGGATAATGGCAGGGTGTGAGGTTTTCTTGTTATTTCCCTTATCTGTCTCAATAGTTAGCATACTGCCACTGATTGACATTCTTAACTGTTTTTTTTTTGTTTGTTTTGTTTTTAGATTCTATGGAAAGGAACTTCTTATTTTTGACTTTACTGTGGTCAAGCGGAGTAATAATAAAGTTATGGATTCTCACCATTATGTTTCCCATATGTATGAAGAGCTTCTATCATAAACCTTTAGTAGTCAGTGATGAAGGAACTAGAAACTGACAGCACTCTCTGACTGTGAGTGTATGTCTTCAAGAATAATCTCTCTTCCCTGCCTGGAGGTAACATTTGCTTTTGTGAACATGTTAATTTTTCCACATGATGATTTCTTTAATTTTTTTTTCTCTTTTTAATAAGACAAAAACAAGAATTCAGAGATTTGAAAGAGTATCTATAAAAAGCAGAAAAGAACAAAAAGATGCTGTCTTGGCACTGAACTAATGAAGAATTCTATTGAAAAGAACTGCAAGAGACAGAATAATGTGGGCGTGCTATTCATGAGACCTGTTTATTTCTCTTGCTTTTCTTTGTGTAATGGTGTTATTTGAAACTTGGACACAAACTTGATTTGACATTCTGGTTGTTCGGCATAATGACTGGAGCAGAAGAGAAACAGGTGATGTGGGAGGAATGTGTGTTCTGAATTTTCTAGCATTTCTATTTCTATAAGATTTTGTGAAAGGGCCTGAGTTACTCTGTTTTTTGAAAAGGAAAGTGATTTGTTTTGAGATAAACAATATATTAGGAAAATATAGCAATTAAATGTATACCTTTTATTTTATTCTTCTTGCTCGTCTTGATTCAGGAAGCTTTGGATGGAAAAGATTGCTGAAGGATAGGGCCCATTTATGAAACTCCTACCTATCCTAGGAAAACAAAAGATAAAAGTCAAAAGGCAAATGCAACCAGGAGCAGTTGGAAGTGATTCTACCATGGGTGACTAATCTGACAACAAATGGTGGGGAGGACATGGAGAGAAAGGAACCCCCATTCACTGCTGGTGAGGGCGCAAACAGATACAGCCATCATGAGCATCAGTTTGGGGATTTCTCAAAACAATTCAAAACAGAAATATCATGAGCCCTAGCCATTTCATTTCTAGTCATGTGCTCAGAAAACTCCATGACCTACCATAAAGATATTTACACTCCTGTGTTTATTCCTGCTTCATTCACTATAGCAAAGAATTGGAATTAACCTAGTTGTTCATCAACAGATGAATGGATAATAAAATTTGGCATATATATATATATATATATATATATATATATATATGCCACATATGAATACTATTCAGTTATAAAGAAAAATAAAATGAAAAACTTGAAGGAAAATGGGTGGACTTAGAATGTATAATATTAAGTGAGGTAAACACAATCCCAGAAAGAAATAAACTGCATGTTCTTTCCTATATGAGGAATCTAGCCAGTAATATACACATACATGTAAAAATGTACATGTGGGTACAGTACAGCATGAGAACAAAAATGGCAAAATATAAAGGGTTGAGGAAGGACTGAATGCAGGTTATGTACACAAGTTACATATGAAAGACAATATCAAGGTAATTGTTTTTCTAGTTCTGATTATGTCATAGATTTTTGGGAGGGTTGCTGGTTGATAAGAGCATAAGAAGTATTTGATACTGAAAATGTAAAATTTAATATAAAGCCTCACATCTTCTGTTTCAAATAGCATTAATTCTAACCGTATGGAAGTTCATTAAGTTGTATATACTGGGTCTGTTTAATTCTGCTGCATGCTGTTTTTATTTATTTGCAGGATCTTCAATAATGAAGTTTATAAAATTAAAAGAGAGCAATAAAAAAGAAGAGAGCTCAGAGATATCTTGATGGTTTATCTGAATTAAAGATATCTTTTGTCAAGAGAAGAGGATGAACACTGGACCACGCAAGTGTATGAAAACCTCCAAGGTGGGTTGGAGATCAAGTGACAACTTTGCTTACTTAATTTTTCCTTGGTAGAATGGCCCTGCCTGGGAGTGGTGCTACCAACATGTATTAAGAGAATGTAAATCAAGACTTATGACGGAAGAAAATAGAAACTTGGCTGGGCAGTGGTGGCGCACACCTTTAGTCTCAGCACTCGGGAGGCAGAGGCAGACGGATCTTTGTGAGTTCGAGGCCAGCCTGGTCTCCAAAGTGAGTTCCAGGAAAGGTGCAAAGCTACACAGAGAAACCCTGTCTTGAAAAAAACCAAAAAAAAAAAAAAAAAAAAATAGAAACTTTATGTCCTATCTGAAAGTAGAGGTATTCATCCCACAACATGATATTTTTCTTTAAAGTGGAGTTTCCTGTTCATCTGATTTTTTCTTTACTACTAGAGACATATGAAGAACTATACACAACTCTTTCTTGGCACCACTGAAGTGGCAGGCATATGCATGCTCCCTTTCAGCTTATACTCATGGAAATTCGTGTTCAAAGAAATATTGAGGTCTATAGTAATGGCTACGTGGTTAAGAGCACTTGCTATTCTTCCAAAGGACACTACTTAAATTCCCAGCACCCAAATAAGTTGGCTCATAGCTGTCTGTAACTTCAGCTCCAGGGGATCTGATGCCCTCTTCTGACCACTATGAGCACACATACACACATGTTGTACATGCATGTCGTACACACACACACACACACACACACACACACACACACACACACACACGCGCGCGCCTGTCTTAGTTACTGTTCTATTACTGTGAAGAGACACCATGACCACTGGCAGTCTTATAAAAGAAAGCATTTAACTGGGGCTTACTTATAGTTTCAGAGGCAAACTTACATGTAACCATGCTTCTCAACTGTTACGTATTTTCTATCTCTTCTTCATTTTGGAATTTTTACAAGATAATTCATCTTTGTGTTTTCGTTTTTCTAACTCACTAATTTATATTGTATTTGGGTGTCTCCTTATTTGTAGCTTATTATTATTTGTGTGTATTAAAAAATTCAATGTATTTTAAACTGGTGTATTAAAAAATCATTTTAAACTGATACACAAGACATAAAACTTTGCGTATTATTCATGTAACACATGATGCTTGTTTAATGCATTACACTATGAGTGCACTGTCTGGTAAATTCCATTATAAATGTATCTCTCTCCTCAACTGTCAATCATTTCTTTACGGTGAGATGTTCAAACTTTGGAATACACAGTACATCACTGTCACCTGCATTCACCATACCACCTAGTAGCTCACCAGAACTTCTTGCTCCCATCTAATCATAGCTCAGTATCCCTTCCGAATTTTGTGTATTTCAAATTTCAACATCATTCCTGAACATACATGTATGTCTGTGCATCTGCATATGTTAACATTTTACATGCATTGTGTAAATGGTTAAACTCTATGAAGTAGATGTGACAATAAATATGTATTAGTATGAATTGTATAGACAAGCAAGTTTTAAGAAGTCAATATTTTGCAGAAACGTATTTATTATGATAAGAAAAACTTTGAGACTGCTCATACTTACTTATTTTCTCTAATATATATATTTAATTATGAAATTAATTTTCTTATAATATAGTTTTGGTGAATTATCCCTCCTGAATATCTGGCAATTCTAGATTCAGTGATAGCCAGAGCACGTGGCTTCTTTGAGTCTTTCTGACAGCTGTGCAGTGAGTGTACATGCTGACAATTGAACACTATGTTTGCTGAGGTGTAGGATGACACTTGTGAAGCAGGGTGAACATTTGTGTCGTTGGTGGGTTACTGACCTCAGGTGGTTGGCTGCTTGGTGCTTCTTTACAGTTGCAAGGTGCTTGGGACATGTCTTAGGATCACTGGCTCCATCTGAAGAGCACATTCCAGAGCTGTGGAACTCACTTCCTGTGAGGACTGTGGGACTGAAGAGCCCTGGTTCATACAGCAGAGAAACTGACTCATCCAAAACACACATTTCTCTCTTGACAAGAGGGGCTGCGTGTCTTTTCACACAGCTGCTTATCTGCTAGTGCCTACACATTTGTGAACCTTTTTTTCTCGTTAGCAAATGGTTTTCGTGTGTGTTTTGTCTGCTTTTCAGATGATTTTAGGGGATTCTTGACATCTGCACTATGTGCTCATTCCTCCTCAGTGTATAACTTACATTTCACCAGTTGGCTTTCTACACTCCAGAATTCTTAGAACTCCACCATAGTTTAATGTGTCAGTTGTTTGTGTTCCTGGTTTACTTAGTTATTTATTTGGAAGATGTTAAAGAAAGCTTTTTCTTCTTCCACATGGCTATGGATGTGATCTCCCCTCTCTTCCTCTAAGGCAAAGTTGCTATGATGAATGGATTAACAAAGTAAACATATCAAACTTTTCCCCTGCTAAATGGAAATGACTCAAGTTTTACTGAGAAGTAACTTTTACAACATCTTCTAGTTTTATCTTATCATAAGCCAAATTTCTATACAATCCCCAGTCTTCATTTCCTGGACTCACCTGTTTTGTTTCCTTTTTGTGTAAATGTCAAGATCTATTTTTAAGAATGAGTTTTAGCCTTTCTTTTGTCCTTCCTCCCTTTCTTTCATGGAGAGAGGGAGAGAGATGGAGAGAGGAGAGAGAGAGAGAGAGAGAGAGAGAGAGAGAGAGAGAGAGAGAGAGAGAGAGAGAGAGAAGGAAGGAAGGAAAGAGAGAGAGAGAAAGAAAGAAAGAAAGAAAGAAAGAAAGAAAGAAAGAAAGAAAGAAAGAAAGAAAGAAAGAAAGAAAGAAAGAAAGAAAGAAAGAGAGAGAATAAGTATATGCTGAAGTGAACATCTGTGTATAGGCTTGTGGTAGCCAGAGGTCAACACCTGGCTTTCTCTGTTGCTTTCCACTTTTTATTTATTTATATTTTTTTGTGATGTGGTCTCTTATTCTGGATCTCATTGATTCAGCAAGACTGACTGGCGAGTGAGTCCTGGGATCCGTCTGTCTCTGCCCCCAGCATTATGATTACTGCCTTGCCTGGTTCTGAAATGGGTGCTAGGAATCAAAACTCAAGTTTCATCAGTGATTGCATGGAAAGGATTCTACTCATTGAGCAATCCCTCCAAGCTCCACAAGGTTCTTTAACTGTTTACCATTTTGCATAAAAAAATCTTACTTTTTCCTTAGACTTATTCACTAATAATGGAATTTTTGTGATTATTTTGATGTATTCTCTACATTTCTTGATATTGAGAAAAAATGCAGTTGATTATGTCCCCCAAATTCTTAATCTTATTATAATAATGTGTCACTACTTGTTAATTATACTAATAATTTATCGTGGCTTATTCATTCTAATAATTTATCACCTATTCTAACAATTTATCAACAATCATTGTTCTAATAATTTGTTGTGACTTCTGTGGATTGCTCCATAAATAGTTGTACTACCTGTAAATGGCAACAGTTCCAACTCTTCATTTCAAATCCTTTTACATTTATTCCTCACTGTGCTAGAGTAGCCAGGACGGCTGGGAAGGTAAGGAGCAGTACGAAGACACTGAGCATCTTTGTTTTATTGCCAGAAATGAACATTCAAGAATACTTTTCCTTAGAAAGAAAACATTCAGGATTCACTGCTTTGAACACTTCTGTACGTGATTTGGTAGATATTCTAGGTTTGACTATGGAGCTTTATTTCTTATTTAGTTTACTGAAGAGATATATACTTTAGAATCAATGTTGAATTTTGTCAACTATATCTTCTACATGTAATAAGTAATTCTGTGTACTTTTATTTCATTCTGACAATGTTTGTGAATCTCATTGACTGACTTTAGGGTGATGGGCAACCATTGCATAAACCATACTTTGTCATAGGACTTGGCAAAAGCAGATGACCTCATCTAATTGGTTGTTTTTAATACAGTTTAATAAAAGTCATGCTTAAAAGGACAGAGGGTGGAAAAGAGAAAATGGCATGAAACGGAACAGTAGAGACTCCACATAGCCCCATGCCTGCTGGCTGGAGGACTAGACATGGTTACCTGACCAGAGGAGTTGTGTGAGAGCTGAGTGGAAAGGGATGTCTGATAGGAACTGGGGGAATTCATTAATGAGTTAAATATCCTTATTTCCTCCCATCTCTGACCTGTGCTCTACGCTAATCAAACACACATAAAAGCCCAAGTGTAGGGGAGCTACCTCATTGTTGCCTTTGTGGCTGGCGACTCACTTTCCTACTGCACTAAGCATAGTAGATCTAGAGGATTCACAAAATACACTACAATCAAATGGATAGGTGTGGATCTTTTGATTTCTTTCTGGAAATTATCTTTGTATTTACATTTACGAATACAATTGTCTCAGAATTTCCTTTCTTAGATTGGCAAAATATTTTTAAGATTGGTGTTACTTATACCTTAAACTGTTGTTAAAACTGACTGAAAAAAAAATATGTGCTATCCATGTTTCTTAGTTGCTCTGAAATAATACTTATGCTTATTTGAATCTTCTCAAGCCAACTTTGCTCTGGCTCCTCAATGTCTGTTTATTTTCTCATTCATTAATGTTCACTCATGCTCTTCTGCATCTTATACTTTATCTGGATTTGATTTTCTGTTCTTTTCTGTTGTTTTGAAACACACTCTTATTTTTTTTTTACTGGATTAATGAATGTATGCAAACCACAATATGCATGTGAGTCTGTGATTTCCTGTTTTATTCACAATGCCTGAGTTTTGATATATTATTTTTATTATGTTCTACATACCATACTTGTTTGAAAATATTTTCTCATTTCTAGGTTATTGATTCCTGTGTGACTTAGAAATCTGTCCTTTCATTCTAAACACATGAGACTTTTCTTTCATGGTTTGCCCTTTGGCTCCTAGCTTTAATTGCATTTTGGCCAAAGGATATGTTAATATGTATGATTTCAGTGTTGGGAAATTTATTGAGATGTGCCTTATGAACTGGCAAAGAGCACTTTGTTTGGTAAATGTTTCATGTGTGCTGAAAATGTTTGTCCTCTGCTTTCTGTTTATAATGTTTTATATTTGCCTATTGGTAAATTTTATTTATTGTATTCATTTTTTTAATATTCTTAATTATTCTTTACCTCCCGCTTCCATTCTCTCCTTTCCTTTCTTTTTTCATCCCTAAAATACTTTTCTCAGCAATCTTTGAAACTTATTTGATATTAACATATCAAACCCATACAAATATGTTATATATATACATACATTTTGCTATATATATATTTTTCTACTAAAATAGATATAAAATATACACGTTTTATGATTGCTAGTTTTCATTATCTAGTATTTCTATTTTTATTTTAATTTATATATTTTAATCTCTTACTTAGTTTTGTTTCTATTTAAGAATATTGTTTGTAAACAGTGTAGATTTATAGTCTTTTGTTTTGTTTTGCTTTGCTTTGTTTTGTTTTTTGAGACAAGGTTTCTCTGTGAAACACTCCTGGCTGTCATGGAACTCACTCTGTAGACCAGGTGGCCTTGAACTCACAGAGATTCACCTGCCTCTGCCTCCCAAGTGTTGGGATTAAAGGCGTGCGCCACCACCGCCTGGCCTGGAAGTTAGTCATTTTGATATATGATGTTATTTACTTGTGTTGTGAATTCTAACAGTTCTTGTCTTATCATCAATGAAATTTTACTCTTTGTTGAAAGGTTACCTTATAAAATCTTTTGTTTTCTTGTGTCTATTTTTTGCTATTACTTTCTCTAGTGTAACATTTGAAATAAGAGTGTTAGTTTGGATCCTCTGACAAACAGATGATAAAATGGGTTTAAGTGTTCAACAGATAGGCAAAGGGAGGGACTACAGCAGGTAGACAATAGAGAAAGCTTTCAGACCTCTCAGTTTAAGCCTAATGTACCTGAGGTAAAGTTAGGAGGAGGACTGGGTAGAATAATAATACATTGGAGCAGAGTTCTAAGAAGTCATTGGTCAGGCCCGTGAGGCAAAAACTGCTTGTTAATATGATTCTGGGTCTCATGTGATTGAGTCTTTTTAGTTCCATTATCATTCTGGGTTGTTGGCTGGAAACACCAAATAAGAACCTACAGTGTGAATATTCAGGACCACAAGAGGGATTTCAGTCATCTGTCCAATTGAAGCTGTAGATATGTAGTTTTGTAGGAGATGAAATAGATGAATTTTATGACCAACCCAAAACTTAAGATTGTAGTTGATATTCATATGTAGAGACAAAAATATAATGTAGACCCATTAATGCCACCCAAATAAAATGCCATAAAAGTTCTGTGATATGGAATTTTCTATTCTCTTCTGTTTACTCTCCTGGTCTCCACCCCTTATAGTCATAAAGATTATCAAGAATTTACTGTTTATTAGTTGCTTTTAAAATATTTTAATGGATCTAGAGAGATGGCTCAGCAGTTGAGAATACTAGCTGCTCTTCCAGAGCACCTGGGTTTGATTCCCAGCACCCACATGGTGACTCACAACATTCTGGTAACTCTAGTCCCAGGGGTTCTGACACCCTCTTCTAGCCTCCATAGGCACCAAACACACATGATGCATATACAGACATGCAGGAAAAATACCCATGCACATAAAATAAAAAATTAAGAAAATAGTTATTATCTAATGTCTTTATAGAATGTGTTATTTATTTTTTACTTTTATTACTTCATGCAATATTTTTTATATTGTTGAATTTTGTTCCCTAAGACTTAAAGAATTGTTTACATTCATTTTTAAATTTCATTTCAAAATTTGTTTTTAATGTGTGTGAATGTTTGCCTGACTGTACATATGTGCACCACATGTGTGGTTGATGCCTGTGGAAACCAGAAAATGGCATCAGGTTCCCCTGGAAATGGAGTTACAGATGGTTGTGAGTCACCATGTGGATGCAGGGGATTGAACTTGAGTCCTCTGTAAGAGTGGTGAGTGCTTTTAATCTCTGAGCCATCTCTTCAGCCCAACACTTAGGTTTTTTCAAGGCTGTAGGTCTCCAGTTTTATTTTTCCATGAAGGTTTTGATTTCGGTGTTTATGGTAGGCAAAAATCTGAGTCTGTCCTTGGTATCACCACACTTTGGGGCACTGTATTGTTTCTGGGCTGTGGAAATGATGAATGTTACTCCTGTGTTATTACAATATGGCACATTTGATTTTCAGAAAGGGAAATTGCCTGGACCAGCCTGATCTAATACCATGAACTCTTAAAATCTAGATCTATTGGTAAGAGACAGGGAAGTAATGTTTGAATCATGAGAAAATACAACATATTGCTGTTCGGTGCAAGATGTAGAGAAACATGTAACAGGGAATGTAAGAAGCCTCTGGGGGCTGAAAGCAGCACCTGTGATAGCCAGCAAGGGAACAGGGACCTCAGTCCTTCAAGAACTCTGGAAAAGTAATATGATGATAATAAGTCTACAAGTGTATTTTCCTGAGTACCTAGATAAGAACTCATCTGGATAATATCATGACTTTGCTTCAGTGAAACCCCAGCAGAGAACCTGAACATTTTACTCAGACTTCTGATACATGGTAATTGTGAGCATTGTTAAAGAAGGTGACCATTTATTTTGCATTTCTATCTCAAGCAGAGGCACCACATTGTGTTAATCTTTAGGTATGCCTAATTGAACGTCTTAAACCCTTTCTGCATCATTTGCACAAATTGGGAAGTATAACAATAGGCCTTCAAGATTTTATATACTTGCTCATTTATTCAATGCATTTTTGTCAGGCTCTTTATCCTATGAAATCTGTATGTGTCCACTGCAGGGGATTGTTTTGATTACTTTCCTCTAAGTAAAATAGCATGAAGTTTAAGATTAAACTTCTTGTTTAATCTTGTAACAATGATGTGTTTTGAAAGTTACTTGAATAAGTCTCTCCCACTGAATCCAAAAGGGCAAGGCTAAAGAATCCTTTTGTTTAAATACACAGGGACAGGATTGGCTGTGTTCCTCCACAGGAAGCCGGCTTGGGACAGCCATTATTCATGTGTCTTTTATTGAATTACTGCCAAGAATTCCTCCTTTCTAGCTCTTGTCCTTTTGCAAATGATTATGCAATTAATTATTCTTCACTAACCTCCCTGCTGAGCTAATGTCATCTGGCGGAGGAGCTTGGAGTTTGTATCTCAGTCAGATTACACGTGGTTCTTTTAACATGGTGTACATTTTCCTACTATACTTACCCATTTGGAAAGAAATGTGGACAAGAGTTAGATGGCTTGAAGACTTTTTGTTCATCGTGTCTTGGTGGAGTTGACCTGTATTCCCAAGAACCCAGAAGTTGATTATGCTTCCTAGGATCAAGGCTAGGACGCTGTAAGAATCTCTCATACCTGCTAGTGCTCTACTTTCTACCTTGAGTTCTAGTCAACAGCAAATGTTGCTTTGGCTCACAAGATTCATAATTTTTGAGGTAGCTGTATTTCAGTTGTTATTAGCAGCAACTTGCATGCCTGTAATAACTGAAAGAGGTCTTTTAAAAATGGCACTACTACAGATATTTAAGTGTGAAATTTGAAAATAGCCCGATGAATTGTTGGGCTCACTACAGAGAGACAGGAGCCAAAGAGTCTCAGGAATGGAAGGTGTGTATACTCACTAGCTCTTAGAGATCAGTTTGGCCTTGAGAGAATATTGCTGAGCCTAGGAATGACAGATCTGTGGGAAACTGTTGATAAAGCAGTTACCATCAGCCTTGACCTAGTTAATTCACTGGAACAATTTTATGCCTCTTTAGTGCTTAATCATTTTAAATGACTCAGACTTGTTGACTAGAAATAAGATCATTTGGCTGTTAAAATTCTCAATAAAATATTTTACTCAAAGGCAACCAGATTGCACCAATTAGAACTATGTGATTAAAATGCAATTGAAAATATACCTTTAAAATTTGTATTTTTAATTTTTTTGAAATTATAATATAATTACGTCATTTAGTGATCATTTGGTGATTGTTAGTGATCATTTGGTGATCACTAAATATACGTTGAATGGAACAAATTAGTTCTTTTTCTCACTATTGTGAACAAATGTCTAACAAGAAGTGATTTTAGGGGGAAGGGTTGATTTGGGGCCATTGTTCAGTGGACAGAGCCCACCACAGATGGCAAGGCATGGTTGCAGAAGTGGTTCACAACTGTGGCGGTAGGAACTTGCTCACATCTCGACAGACCAGGTAGCAGAGAGACTATTGCTGATGCTCAGTGGGCTTTCTCCTTTTTCCATGTTGATTTAGTCCCAGGAACCCAGTCTATTGGTGTTTCCAGTGACACTCAGGACAGATCTCATAAATCCTCTTCTGAAATCCTGTCAGACCTCCTCAAAGGTGTGCTTACTCTAAGGAGTTCTTGATACAATTGAGTTGGCAATGAGGATCAGCTTTCCCAGGAGGGAATGGTCTTGGTTCTCCACCTCAGATATGGAGTACCCACTGTCTTAAAGAGCATGTGTTCTAGAAAATCTGAGAAGCAGGAATAGGGAAGCTTTTAAACCAGCAGGAATTCCTATGAAGAAAAATCACTGAGACTTACATAACAACAGAAAATCCTTGAGCTTCACTTCTGTCCTTATTCCTAAATAGGGAGTTAACTTAATGCCCATCTTTGTCCAAGGCTTGTTAAATGCACCCTAAGAAGGGTATGTAGGTAAAAGGTACCAGTAAGGGTAAGAGGCTAAGAAGGAAAACAATTTCATAGTTGGCAATACCAGTTTACTAATGGTGAGAATACCAATACAGGGTACTCCAGAAACAAAGAGAGAGCAGAGTTGCTGGACCCATTCTGGAGGATTTAATCAGTTGAATCTGACAACTGGCAAGAGACTCAGGGGAAGGAGAAGAGAGTAATAATTGTAATAGGCCTGAGTGCCCAGAAGTAACTTTTGTTATGAGTAAAAATATGAAAGAAGGAAGAAAATTGGAGAATGGGAGGTTGAGCAAGCATAGTGACAGGGTTGTTTCAATACTGTTAATGCTCAATCTCAGTGGATAAAAGTAACAAAACTTTATTTTTATTTTTTCATGTATATCTTGGTTGTGGCATGGCTGGCATTGATGTGACACATGCTACTTATTCAAAGGATACAAGCTGACGTATTAACCACTACCTGGAAAATGGAAATTGCTGATGCAGAGAAAAAGAGCACTTGAAGATCTTTGTATCAGGCAATGTTTTCTAAAGGAACAGAACTAATAGAAGATAAATATATATTACACAGGGGAATTTATTCAGTTGGCTTAGACAATAGGATCTTGGTAGTCCAACAATGGCTGTTTGCAAGCAGAAGAGCCTGAGAACCCAGTAGCTGATAAAATCCATTAAGAAATGCTTGCTTTGAAATATTCTACAACTTAAATATAGTAGCAGGTTTAACAATGTTTAAGTACTGATGTTAACTTGGCCAGTGAAGCTGAATTTCTCAGAACTTCAATCCAGCCTGAGGGCCTGGAACATTCCTGGAGTATCACTGGTGTTCAGCCCACATTGGAAAACTGAAAATATAGAGTCTGGTGTGAATGGAGGGTATCTGAAACAGAGAAACAGAAACAACACACTTGCTGTGGATACATGGCAACTGTGATGATATATTGTGCACCCTAATAAAGCTTACCTGAGGATCAGAGGACAGAACCAGCGACTAAATTAGACATAGCGGTCAGGCAGTGGTGGCACGCACCTTTAATCCTATTACTTGGGAGGCAGAAATCCGTCAGGATCTCTGTGAGTTCAAGGCCACGCTGGGCTACATGAGAGAAACAGAACCAGGTAGTGGTGACACATGCCTTTAATCCCAGGAAGTAATATGGCAGGACACAGAAAAGTATATAAGGTGTGAGGAAACAGGAGCTTGCTCTCTTGAGGCTGAGGATTTTGTAGAGGTAAGAACTAGTGGCTGGCTTCTTCTGTTTCTCTGACCTTTCAGCTTTCACCCCAATATCTGGCTCTGGGTTATTTTTAAGATTCATGCCATAGGCAACACTGATTTCTTCTCAGCCCTCTCTGTATCTTGACCACCCACTGGAAGGTAACACCCAGTTTGTGAAAGGTTCTTCCAACCTCAGTTGATCCTTTCTAGAAATGCCCTCACAGACACACTCAGATCTCTCGTTCCTAGTTGATTACAGATCCTATTAAGTTGAAAGTAAAGATTAACCTTCTCTAGTTCACCCCCTGTTAGTTTGACATTCACTATATCTCTTTTAGGTCATGCTCAATTTCCAGATGAAGGCAATAGCAAGGTCATAATTCTGTCTCGCGTGATATATATGTCCTGTGCAGAGCTCAGACCACACTAATTCTTTCCTGTCAAATATATACTAAAATCCCTTGAGAAATGCTTGCTTTTTAAATACCGTATAACTTAAACATGATAGCAGATTTAACAATGTTTAAGTACTTATATTAACTCAGTCAATACTATATTACATGGTAAAGGAATAGGAAGAAAATAAAATATCAGTGTGTGTGTATACACACACACATATACATATGTATATGTATATATATATATATATATATATATATGTAAACATTCTTAACAAAATAAGATAGAAACACTCTGAAAGGATTCTAGTCAGCCCAAGCATGGCAAACATGGCTCTGGCAGGCCTTGCCCTTCTCCCTCACTCCCTCTGCCTTGCTTAAAGCCATTAGACTACATTCCCAAAACCACCAAAGTCTATTCCCTTATTTGGCAACTTCATCCCCTTGAGGCTGACAATTACGGTCCAGTTACCAAAGTATTGAAGCCCAGCAATCAAAAGCCCCTTGTAGCTGCCCTAATTAACATGCCCAATCAAAATCAAACATCTCCTCCTATTTCCACTTCCGTGATTCCACTCCTTTTTACCTTTACAAACTGCCATTTCCCTATGGGCTGTGTCTGTCTTCTCTCTATCCAGAGCAGTCCTTTGCCCAACCTCCCACCCCTGGGACAAATAATTCTCCCTCCTCTCCCTTGTTTCCTTCCCCTTCTCCCTCTTCATTTATCTCCTGTCTTTGTCCCTTGTCCCTACCCTCTGTCCCTCTGGAGCAAAGAAATCTTCTTTGTGCTGAGAACTTGGGCTGTCTTGAGCCGCTACTTCACATTCATGACAATTATAATTCTCATTTCTGTAACCAACCCTTCATGTGGTATTTAGTACAACATTCTTCAACCCATTCTGTATTCCTCCCTCCATTTGTAAGCACCTCAGCAGGTCTTGTTCTCTTCTTGGTTCTTTACTTAAAGAGGTGATTCACATCTCCATTCCTGGAGGATCTGAGCTATTTTTCATCCTGCCAGAATTGGGTTGTATTTTCTATTAACTTTAACCATGAGATGTAATAACACCTAGAGACTCTTGCATTTCAGATGGTCTTTGTAATAGCTCATATTCCCACTGTTTATTTGGATCAATCAACCCTGCTAACATTGAAACTCTGTTTAGCCCGATGACTAAGGCACAGCAGGAACCACAAATGGCCAGAGGCAGGTCCTAATTTCCACTTAAATGGAGTGTTGGTTGTGCCTCCTGGCAGAAGCACACTCCTCCTGGAACCAAGATCTCTAGGCCAGCAGAGCATGTGGTTATGGAAACAGGAATTTTGCTAGTGGGCCATGATGGGGAATGATGAAATGATGAGAGTAATACCATTCCCACTTCCACTCCCTTGATTCCTGGACTCATGAATCTTGGTTGTGGGAGAAATAGTGCAAGACCCTGGATGTATTTTCAGAGAAAATACAGCCTTCTGGAGAATCTTGCCTCAATTCTGAAAGCTGTTGCTGCTTAGTTGCTGCTGTAACTGAATCATTAAAAAGTCATGCTATTGTTCTATAAAGCCATCTGCTATAGGATGGTGGAGGATATATGGTATGTCGAGTGAATCCCATGAGCATGAGCCCACTGCTACACTTCAGATGTGAAGCAAGTTCCTTGGTTAGTTGTTATCCTCTTGCGGCATTCTGTATGTCCCTGGGTGTGATAGTGTTGGGGGAAGCATTACACATAGAAAAGGCAATTCCATACCCAGAATAAACGTGTATTCCAAAAAGGAAAAAGCACTTCTCTTTCCATGATGGAAGTAGTTATGAACTCAACATGCAATCATGCCTTGGATAATCACTCTTGAGGATGGTAGCATAGCAGAGACTCACTCAGCATTGATTCCTGCTGCTGGCTAACTTGACTGGTAGCAGCAGTGGTAGCTAGGTTAGCAGTGGTGAGTGGAAATCAATGATGTTGAACCCATGTACAACCTCCATCTCTACTACCATGGCCACTTTGTTATGAACCAATTGGGCAATAACAGGAATTCCTAGCCACAGAATGTATTATCCTTTATATTTGACTATTGATGTCCTGAATTAGGGGCAACTTTCATTTTGTATTTACACAGGACTCAAGTACCTTCATATCTTTTCCAAATTTAGAGAGATCTGTCCAAATATTTCTTCCCCAAAAGTCTTTCTTACAAGTTTTCAGAAATATACCTTCTAAGTCCCTTACCATCCAGCCAAATCACTGATTACAGCCTGAGAATCAATATACAATAATATAGATAGCCATTTTTTTTTCTTCCAAGAAAAATGTACAATGTGCGATGTAAAAATTCTATTCTGTCCACAGTAGAGATTTTCTTTCATTGCTGCCCCTCAGGTGTTTTCTAGAAAGGTGTTCTAATGCTGTAGCTTTCCATTCCCAGGTGGTACATGAGAAGTCTGTAAAACCATCTGAAGATCAGACCTCCATCAACCTGTCACTGGACTTATCCTATGAGGCCATAGGTCTGTTCTTGGGAACAGAAGGCATTTTAGCTGGAGTTGGACCCATAGCATTTGGGGCGCTTCATGTGGTTTATTTGTGCCTTTGGAGCCTGCTCGGGTCAGTCATGTATGTACCATTTGTAACTGATGAGAGGTCACTGCTGTGAATGTCCAACTTTTATGGCTTAGTCAGTCAGATTAAACCCACCCGATGAGAGCAGCTCAACTCACATGGGAACTTGTCATGCATTCCATTTTCACAGATGCCCAGTAGCAGACCAAGAGCGATCTCTAAAAGGGAGAGCAGTTATCTGTATATGGTGGAAAGACATTGTGGCGAATGCCTACGGGCGTCTTCTGTGATTAACCTGTGTGGTCCTGACAAGGACCCCAAACACCATCCCCATCTGTTGCTGGCACTTCGTATACCATTGGATGTTTCTGGATGATATCACTCAAGAGTTAGAGCAGTTTGTATAGCAGCCTGACCCTACAGGCGAGCCTTCTCTTGCTATGTGCCCACACAAAACTAGCTTCGTAAGTGACTTGGCGTATGGACTACAATAACACAGTGAGTTCTAGGTCTCTTCCGAAATCCACGTAAGCCCACTGTGCTTCTTTCTTGCTGGTAGGATGGGCTGTGTACAACAACTATCCTTTACTTTAGGAAGACTATCTTTACATGCCCCATCTTTACATACCACTAGACTTCTAGAAATTATGTGAAGCAGCAAATTCTTGAATTGTGGTTAGTTTTTTTTTCCTCCCTCATCTTCTAGTGCATACATTCTTTACTAAAAAGTCCAAAATTGTTCCTATCTTTGGAACACTTGTTTTATTCAACAAAATGCCATCAATGTAATGGACTAGTGTGATATTATGTGAGAGAGGCAGGTGATCAAGATACCTGTAAACTGAATTAGACGCGGGACTATGGAATTAATAAAGCCTTGAGGCAGAATGGTAAATGTGGATTGATGGCTTTGCCAGCTAGAAGAAAATTGCTTCTGATGCATCTAATGAACATATTTGGGGAAAATCATCGGGAAGACCAGTAGTTGCATATTAGACACCAGAAGAGGTACTAACCTGCTCAGTCAAGGAAACCACATAGAGTGCAGCTGCAACTGGAATAACTACTTGGTTAAACTTAAGAGAATGACCTGTCATTTTTCACAACTCATCTATATTCCCCATAGACCAAATAGGAGAGGTAAAGAGAGAGGTGGGAGCCACCACATCTGTATCTTTCAAGTCCTTGATGGTGACATTGATCTCTGTAATCCCTCCTGCATTCCTGTGTGTGTGTGTGTGTGTGTGTGTGTGTGTGTGTGTGTGTGTGTGTGTGTGTGTGATTTTTTTTATTAACTTACAAGATAGGAGCTGGGTAGAACAACAATGACCTTCTGCATGCTGCATAGGCTGAGAAGTGTATCTTCTCATCCCATGAAAATGAATGTCACAGCAGTCCTGATTTGGAGCTGAAGGCCTATAAGATTCCTGGAGTACTGTGACTGTTCAGTTCATATTGGAATGCTGAAGAAGATGGAGTCTAATGTCAGTTGATGATAGCAGCAGCAGCAGCAGCAGCAGCAGCAGCAGCAGCAGCAATGTATACACTTGCAGTGATGTAAGCACTTGTACAGGAAGGAGTGAAGGCCATGCTGCTATTTCCTGTCATGTCCTGAAATCTGGTCTATTGTTGTTAGGTGCCATCCAGTCCTAGTCAAAGTTTTTATCCCTAAGTAATTCCTTTCTAGAAATGCCCTAACAGTAATGCACAGAGATGGGTCTCCTAGCTGATTCCAGATCCCATCAAGATGAACCGCCACAGTCTCTTTCTACCAGAGATCAAATGCTCCAGCTTGGAGGTGAGAGCAGTAATTATAGATTCCTACCAGGTAAAGCTCTCTTCCCCTAATGCCAGTCAAGTGGGTTATTTCTTGTTCATCTCTACCTGTCTTTGTCTCCTTTTTTTCTTTCTCTGTATTGATTGACAAATAAAACCACACATATTTTAAGGTGTAAAATATAGTGCACTGATGTATATACTCATTGGGAAATGATTACCACAATCAATAGTTTTTATTCTTCAGTGATGAGAAAACCTATGATCTACTCTTTTTAGCAGGTTTCAAATGCGTAATGCATGCTGTTCATTGGTTCTCCATGTATTGTTCATCATATATTTATATGTATATATGTTTATATGTATATATGTTTATATGTATATATGTATATTCCATTATATATATATATATATATATATATATATATATATAATGGAATCTTTGACCAACATCTCATCCCCCATTTGCCAACTTTCGGTAACCACAATTTCACTCTGCTGTAACGAATTTGACTTTTTAAGAGCCCACAAATGAGTGAGGTTGAGCAGTACTTAAATTTCTCTGCCTGTCTTATTTCACTTAGCATGTCTTACAGGTTCATCAGTGTTCTTGCAAATGACAATATTTCTTTCTTTCTTTTTTTAAGAATATCATTTTATTATATATGTCACATTTCCTGTATCCATTAAACCACCAAGTGTGCACTTCGGCTGTTTCAATGAATTGGCTATTAAAAAACAATGCTATAATGAGTGGGTGCAGGTATCTTTTTGGCATGTTTGTTTTATTTTATTTGACTATCTAAATGTATGGTTTCTGTGTCATCTGGTAGATTTATATTTTATGTTTTGAGAAAGCTCCACATTGAGTTGCGTGATAGCCTCTGTGCTGGCTAGCTAGTTTTATGTCAATGTGACACAAGCCAGAGTCATTTTGCAAGAAGGAATCTCAAATGAGAAAATTACTGAACCAGATTGTGTATGGGAAAAACTGTGGTACATTTTTTTGATTGATGATTGACGTGGGAAGATCTAGCTTGCTGTGCGGTTTGGTGTAGTCCTAGGTGCATAAGAAAGCAGGCTGAACAAGCCATAAGCAAGCAAGCCAGTAAACAACAGCATTCCTCTAAGGCAGTAGTTCTCAGCCTTCCTAATGCAGTCCTCGTGCTGTGGTAACCCCCAACCATAAAATTATCCCGTTGCTATTTTGTAACTATAATTTTGCTACTGCTACAAATCATAATGTAAATATCTTATGCGTAGGATGTCTGATAACGTAATCTCTGTGGAGATCACAACCCACAGGTTGAGAACCACCGCTTTAAGGTCTCTGCTTCAGTCACTGCCTCCAGGTTCTGCCTTGCGTTCCTCTCTTGGCTTCCCTCAATGATGGAGTGTGACCTGAGAGTTGTAAGATAAAATAAATCTCTTCTTCCCAAGTTGATTCTGGTCACGGTGTTTTATCACAACAATTGAAACATTAACTGAGACGTCACTTGTCATATCACAGTGCAATATGACCTGGACCAATCTTTTAGTATTTTTGCAATTTCAGACATTAGATTTCAGTTTTATCTTTTATTGATGGCATTTGTTTGGACATGATGTAAGATAAGGGCCTAGTTTTATACTTTCTCATTTAAATACTGACTATTGTAATACCATTTATTGAAAACAAATCCTTTTTCCATTGGGTATTTTTTGATTATCTTTGCTGAGCATCAGTTGGCTGTAAATGGAAATACGTATATGTATGTTTCTATGCCAGCACTATCTGTCTGATTGCTGTATTAGAGCATATTTCAAAGTGAAACAATGTGATGACCAGATAACATCTTTTTATTCAAGATCTTTCTATTTGGAATTTTTGTGTTTCCATGCAATCTTTAGGATTCCTTTTCTGTGTCTCAGTAAGATGTTAATGGGATTTTGGTAGAAATTGCACGAACTAACACTCTTGGGGATTTGAGGATAAGGACTAGGTTGCTTGGAATTCTTTTGCCTTCTCATTTATGAGACTTTTTCTTTTCCTTCTGAGTTTTGTTTGCTCTTGGTTGTGTGAAGAAAGGATGCCACTGTCCAGGGCTGCTAATTAGTGGAATGTGAGTATGTAATTCTGGACAAGGGAGCTTTAAGATGATCTTTGTTTTCAAACCATCTCTTCTAACCTAGTTTAATTTATATGATATATTTTTAGCTCTCCTAGCTAATATTTTAGGTTTTAACTGGCTGATATCTGACAGGCTGAAGAGTATTATTTTTTTCAGCCTCCTTCAAACCTCCGTGATCTCCTTGTTATTCTGAAAAAGTGACACAGTTTGTTTACACCAATTGATTGGCAAATGCTGGGCATGCTTAAATGGGGTTGATTGGGGGGAGTGTACAATTGTTTGTACCATTTTCAAATCTGATTTGAAGAGGTTTCAAATTGATTAGAAATTTTTAGGTTGAGCAAATGGAAGCTATCTAAGGGGAGAAACAAATTATAAGTTAGAAGTCCCTGAAGGAAATTCACAGATGTGTTTTTTAGGCATATTCTAGAAAATCTCATATAATGTTGTATCGTCTCTGTTTGTACTGCATAATTTCTCCAGGCAAAGACAGGAGTCAAGGATGAAACCCATCTTTCTCTATTTGCTAGCTGTAGATAGGCCCACAACTCGGAAGGGTGCCAGCGGTTTCTTATTGAGTAACAACGCCTTGAAACCCAGTGTAGCCTTTCTAGTGTTGTTTTCCTGCAGCTTGTCTCCTGCCTGTGGTATGAACGTGCACCCATCTCTGTGGAAGAACGTGCAGTTTTCTCTCACCGGGTGTGTTTTCTCTTGGTTTAAAGGAAAACTTTTATTATCAGTGAAAGAAATGGCTGATCTGGGACCCAAGAATGTTGGAAAGTTCCCCCAAAGGACTTAGAAGCCAAAGTTGACATTTATTCTTTGTCTTGAGAAAAAAATCTGTGTTTTCTGTTTGTTTGCTTCCTAAAGTTCTACTGTGTTTTTGCTTTGTGCCCTAGATGTGCCCAGGTACACTATAAGCTACTGTTTGGGGAGCTTGGATTTGTAGAAGAAAACTTTGAAGAACATAAAGCTCCAACCCAGAACGGTGAGGGTGGAGCATGCCTGTTCTTTCAGCACTCTCTGGAGAGATCGAGGCGAGCTTGTGCTGCTTGATATGACAGTACAACAAAATACAAACACAAAACAAGAAACCCAAGCCGCTGAATAATAAAAATAAGATCCCCAACAATTTAGAGTTCCAAAGGACCTTCATGCGAGCTTGACTAGGGAGATGGAATTGTGGTTTACCTATTTTTTTTTAAATAAACTTTATTATAAAAAAACTTGTGAATAAAAAACATCACACACAAAAATTGACCAAACCCAAAGTCTACACACCTCTATGAACATGTATACAGTTAGTGATTCCTTTTTTTTTTTTTTTTTTTTTTTTTTTTGGTTTTTTTTTGGTTTTTTTCGAGACAGGGTTTCTCTGTGTAGCTTTGCGCCTTTTCCTGGAGACACACAAATTTCTCATTTATTTGAGGGGTTAAGAAATAGGTGGTTGTTATTATTAATATTATTATTATTATTTTAATAAAGGTTTAACAAAGGCTTTTAGATATATAATGACCATAATAGCAGCTAAATATTTTGACATGTGTCAAACTGAGATTAAGTATTTTGAATTTGTGAATCTAGAGAAAATTTAAAATCTAGAGATTTTTAGGAAATCGAAAGGGAAGATGGCCTACACAAATGGAACTGGCCAAGTCATCGCTCACCCACCCTGGGGAGATGTTTGTTTTTGTCAGCCTTGTTGTAGTGCTGAGTCTAGGGCAAACGAAGTTTCTCAAGCTTCATTTATCCTTTTATAGCACCTTAATAGAGAGATTCACTTGTTCGTCAGCATTTTTTCTCTGTAAAGCCTAAAGTGACATCAATCACGCATGCCGAGGTGTGCAGAATGATAAATGCCCCTTCTCCAGTTCTAACCGCTGTGGATTCTTACAGCCCCTGTTCATTGCCTCACTTAGGTGATGTATTTTCATTCCTCACTGGGACCAGCTTTCTGAATACTTAGGTGCCTATGAAGGACATAGGTGTGTTTCTTCCACTGCTCTCTGGAGTTTCGCTTCTTTTTCACTACAGTGTATTTTGTGTGTTAATTTCATTCATAAACTACATGAGCGTCAGTACTAAGGGAGCAGGCACATGAATTTCAAAGAGTGGAGACAGTTCAAACAGGCCAGGCTTTGAGTCCTCCATCTTGTTAATTGCCGGCTGTTGTTCTTAAGAAACTAATTATAATTCAATTTCCTTATCTTTAGGGATAATGTAATGATTGCTAATTTTCAGACTCACTGTGAAGATTAGCTCATATATGAGAATCCTATTAAACACCTAGTTTAATACTCCGCGTGAGGTGACAATGTTCATTTAATATTAGATTTGTACAAACTTTGTCTATTTTACAACACTCTTCCAGACACAACGCGACAGATGCACGAACAAAAGCACAGTGGGTGTGCCAGCAAGCCCAGGCCTTGTACAGGTTCAACTCAGGGGATCCCAGCCCCAGAGGAGGAAGTGGACATGAGCTCCTATCCCTACCCAAGAAGCGGTCTCCAATTGACAATGGCTAGCAGAGGAGAAATCAGTTTCTCCAACAGAGTCTCACTGGATATACTCGCCACACTGAAAGGTGGGTCCCATGTCCAGCAGAAGATGGACAACGAACTGAACTCAAACGGTATTTTTTTTTTTTACCTTTTTTTTTTGTCTCATTTTGCTTTGTTTGGGCATTTGTTACTATTGTTGTTGTTTTACTTGTCTTTTTGCTTATGTATTTATGGTTTCCAGTTTTGTGTTTTTATGGATTTTGTGTGTGTGTGTGATTCTTATGCTTTTCTTCTTTGTTTTTAATGAAGCTTTTTGTTGTTTGTGTCATTGGTTGTCTGTTTTCTAAAGAGGGAAAAAAGGGGCCACGTGGAGTTGGATGAGTGGGAAGATGAGAGGAACTGAGAAAAGGTAGGAAGGGGGAAAACTGATTAGAATATAGTCTAAGAAAAAAAAACTTTTCTTAAAAAAAAAACAATAACAACACCCCCCCCCAAAGCCCCACCAAAAATGAAAACAAAAGCAAACAGAGATCTGCAAAAGAAGCAAGATAACTTTATTCAGAGGGATGACGGTGCAGGTTATAGGGTGACAGTAGGGTGGCACACTGTCACAACTAATAGGAAGGCATGGGAGACTGGCTGAGCAGGCAAGGGCACTGGCTGCTCTTCCAGAGAACCTGGGTTTGGTTTCCAGCACCCACATAGCCACTTACAACTATTTGTAACTACAGTTTCATTTCAACATATCTGACCCTCTTTTGATAGCCTCAGGTGCCAAACACACATGGTGCACAGATGTACATGCAACCAAAACACTCATATACATATTGTAAAAGACCACATTGACAACATGTCACATGAGTGGAAGTACTCAAGAGCCTTGTTCTGGGCTTCCTTTTATAAGGTTCAAGAGAAGGAAGAGATGGTTATTAAGGTGGGTGGCTCTCTATTTTGATTGGTCTGTTAGGTCATACTATGTATGTCACTGACCACAATGCATCTGAATTTAATCATCTGCAAATCCAATTGTACATAAGAATGAGATGGTATATATTGAGTCTCCCTATAAGGTTACTAGAGGACACAGTTTTGCCTCATTACACATGCACCCAAAGCCAGTTCAGGCCAGATAATCCCTTCTCTCCTTCTTACTTGGATATTTTGGGAATATGCTTGACTAGAAACTGTCTAAATTGGGTTGTTACCAGAAGCTTATACTATTGTTTGAAGGTACAATTATGTGTAGCTCAAAGTGGGTTGGGGGTCAAGAGGTTCTGAGATTGCTAGGTGAATTGTTTGGTGAGGGGTATATGTGCCTAATGGGTTTGAGTGAAGAAACTAGGCTGCCAAGTGCATTATTACTAGAAGAAAGGTTATGTATAACCCCAAAGCAAATGGGAGTCCAAGGCTAACTATGTCCTATGCTTGCCTGCCTCAGGGGGTGTGGGATCCCCTGAAGGTAGAGTTTTAGGAGGTTGTGAGCCACTGGACATGGATGATGGGAACTGAACCTGAGTCCTCTTCTGGTGCAGTAAGTCCTCTTACCACAGAGCTATCTCTTCAGTTCCTAGGTTTTCTTTTTCTTTTTCTTTTCTTTTTTTCTTTCTTTTTTTTTTTTTTGAGACAGGGCTTTATGTTATATAACTAAGTCTGGCCTTGAACTTGTTCTTCTGCTTAAACTTTCAGAGTCCTAGAGTTTTAGGTATGTGCCTCATGAATGACATAGTAATTAGTAAATAGCCTTCTTTTTTAAGTATGCTAAACCAGTTGCTAATTCAACCACATAGTTTATTACTTTAAAATAACTTATAGATTTTTAAAACATTTTTCTGTTATATGTAGAACATTTGGACCTATTCATTATATGAAGGCAATAGTCAGAATCATGAGTATGCTTATGTATCAAACAAACCAGCCACTTGTATTACACAATGGGGGAAATCTTTCTAGCCCCAGGTCCTCCTTTTCCTCATTCTGCTTACTGGTACTGCAATTTCTATAGGTCTTATTAATGGTTTATATGCTTTTTATAATATGTTAATTATCCTGTATTGTATTAAACTGTATTTAACAACAGTTAAAGCAATTTTAAGGATGTGTTTATGTTTTATTTTATAAAATATTTTTTCTAGATGACGCAGGCTTACAAAAATTACTCAAAACATTTTAAATGTATTTTCAGATCTTACTAGCTAGAGAGTTAAAATGATTATTGAGTTAAATAAATCTGTCAGTATTAATATATATTATTAAAGTATTTGGTCAAATCTTAACTTTTAAAATAAAAATTTCTCTTCTAGTAAATGGGAACTATTTTCTCATCATAGTGTAATCTGAGGAGAGTAGCTAGAACTTGCCTAGTTCCTGAGGCTTAGTAATGCTTAACATGTGTTATGGTAGCTATTTTCTCCTAAGTATCTGGGTCACTCAACTGGGAGTGGTATGTGGGCAGTGGGCATGCTCCTTGGGTATTTCTTTAGACTTTTGTCTTTGTTCCTTCTTATTGTCACCATTTATCCTCAGTAAATTTGGAGTTTTACCTTTGCTTTAGATTTGAAGTAAATTGAGCACACCGTTCTCACTGAGACAGAGTAATCCAAGTATCCCAAAGGATGTTTGGCTGAGTTAAACACTGTTAAGTGTAGGGAGGGGGAACTGTGGTTGGGTTGTAATGTGTGAGAGAAGAATAAATTTAAAAAAAAGAAAAAATACAGACCACATAGAAAGTGTGGCTGGCTGAATATAGGAAAGCAAACAACCCAAACAGTAGAATCATATTCCACTTATTAACAACTACTGAATGGTGAGCATTATAATAGTTGGAACATTTAATACTTGGTTATGATCATCAATCTTGATTGTCAGTCTTATAGGTTTATAATCAACATGGAAATACATCTCTGGGTAAGTCTATTAAGGGGTTTCCAGAAAAAAACTGAAAAGGGAAGACCTGCCCTGAATGTGGTTGCACCATCCATGGTCTGGGGTCCCAAACTGAGTAAATAGGGGAAAGTGATCTGAGCACCAGAATGCACTTCTCTCCATCATCCATGGTCTGGGGTCCCAAACTGAATAAAAAGGAGAAAGTGAGCTGAGTGCCAGCATGTACTTCTCTCCATCATCCATAGTCTGGGGTACCAAAATGAATAAAAAGGAGGAAGTTAGCTGAGCACCAGCATGCACTTCTCTGTTTCCTGGAGGCAATGTGACCAGCTGCTTCATGCTTTTGCCACCAGGCTGTCCCCATCATAATGAATGGTACCATCAAACTACTATAAGCCAAAATAAACCCTTTCCCTCAAAAACAAAACAAACAACAAAACCAAAAATCACCAAAAAGAGAAAAACTCTAAAAACAAACAAAAAACAAAACAACAAAAAGAATGTCAATGACCAAGAAGTTGAGTAGATAGGGAGGTGGAAATAATCTGGGAGAAGTTATGAGAGGGGGAAAATGTGATCAAAATATGTTGCATGTAAAACAAACAAACAAAAAAACAATAACAAACAATAGCAAAAAAAACTTCAGGAAGAAATAGAAGAATATCAGTTATAGGCTTTTTGCTTTTTGAGACAGGGTTTCTTTTTATAATAGTCCTGGCTGCCCTGGAACTCTTTGTAGACCAAGCTGGCCTTGAACTCAGAGATCCTCCTGCCTCTGCCTCCTGAGTGCTGGGATTAAAGGCATGTGCCACCTCTCCTGGCCAATTATAGGCTTTTATTTTAAATACCTTTTAGTATTTACTTTTCCTTTGGATGTGATTAGTTGGAGGTCTTTGGGCTTGACTCTTTGAAGTTGTCAGACCCATTTCTTGTGATCTGGGGCATTTTTATTGGGCCAAGAACTGTCAACTGAGCAGTCACTTTTATTGTAACCAGAGGGACTGTCATTATAACAGTTTCTGGGTGCTTTGAATACTCCATAGATGCCTCGAGGAAACCATATTCCAGCTATAAGGAACACTACAACTGTGCCCTGGCATCTGCTCCAGAAAGCCCTACTCCAGTTGGCTGATTCAGATAGCTTGTGCCAGCTTTAGCCATCACAGTAGTTTGTAAACTCTAGAATACCCTACTCATCCTTCAGTTATTCTCAGGTTAGTGGGGAGAACTTCTTCACCTAATTCAACAGAAAGCTTGTGATTGGTATAGGTGAGACAAGTGATTGGTCTTTAATTGAGCCTTCTGATCTGTTCTTATGTAAAGTTTCTAATTGTTTGAATTAGAGCTGTGTTATAATTGGTGCAAAATATAATCTGAACTTACATGTCAGACCCATTTCACACTTTTCTCCTGATTATGTAACCAGGCTGTTGTCTTTGCTTTTCAGGCTGGCCCTCCTTGTGTGGCCCCTCTCAATATTGCAATACTAGGTTCTAATACCACACACTCTTCCAGATGGTCTTTTACTCCTGTGGTCCTTATCATAGGTAGAGAACGCTGAGGTGATGATATGAAGCAAAAGCAGTAAGGAATGTGATGGATGGTATCCAGTGACTAGAGGTAGACATTATGATGAATAGAAGATGAACGAATAATGAAAACATAGAAGAGGTAAGAGGAGATGAAGAGCTAAGGATTGGAAAGGTGTGTGTGTGTGTGTGTGTGTGTGTGTGTGTGTGTGTGTGTGTGTGTGTGTGTGTTGGCTATAATGCATCAAAGGTGAGAACCTATGGGTCCCAGTCACCAAAGGAATTCCAGAAAGATGTCAAGGGCTCAGAGTAAAACCTCCAGACACTGACACTGAAAGCTCAAGATCTACAACACTCCTTATTATTAAGATCCAGGAACTCTAGAGACAGTGCTTGGGAGCTGAAACGTTGGACATTACCTGTTGTTGCCACACTAACTGCTTCTACAAGCCATAGATCAGTGGTTGCTAGATATTGGTAGGATGGTCAACATTCAAAGCCCAGAGTGATAAGCTTCTGACCTGCGTACTCGGATTATAACTCTGTGCCATCTAGATCTTTGAGTTAAAAGCCTCTAGTTCTTTGTTGCAATCCTCTGAGTTTGCTGGTCTAGCCAATGGTCCTCTTGATATCCAAGGGCCCAGGGTCACTGATAATGAGGAAGCCACCCCTTTGTTTAATCATTATTTTGTCTACACAGAACAAACAACTAAGAGTAGGTTATTGACAATATCACTACAGGGATAGTAGAGGCAAGAGTCAGTGCTAAAACTAATTTTTCTTTGGGGTGGGAGGATGATGAGAAAGAGAAAAGGAAGTCACACATGCTTACAACATGCACACACAGGCACACCCACGCATACCTTTCCTCATCAATACTTCCTGGAACCTCATTATCCCAAGTTCCCCTACTGTGAATTAAGTTAAATAGATTTTTATACCTCTGTTCAACCATATTTATGTATTTAATATGAATTATTTGAGAGCAGATGTGTATTCCTAAACCATTAATAATAAAAATTTGAATTTCAATTCTAATGATATAAAACTCACTGTTCCATAATTAGTGCTATCAATTTGAAGCATGTAAGAAATCAAATAATTTAAATTTCTTTTTTTATTATCATTCTTGAATACAACTTATCTTCTTTAGACACGATCTTATTAGGAATGTGAAGAAAAGGAATTAAGCTTCCACAGCTTACACTAGACTTCAGCAGGCAATTTTCCAAAATTTATGCATCCTTTCAGCAGATCCACTCAATTGAATTGGGTGGCAAAGGATAATTAAGCGGAGTTGTAGCGCAAATGTACAAGTTAAGCAAAATTACACTTTATAATTTTTCAGAATAATGCCTTCCAAGGTGGGTATGGTGGCACTGCCTGTAATCCAAGCACTTGGGAGACAGAGGTAGGGAATTTGCAAACTTCAGGCTAGTCTAAAAAAAATCAGGGAGGCACAGTCTTAACAAACAAACAGAAGAACGGCGTCTTCTTATGTTCACTTTTACCCCCACATAGATTTTTGTTTCTTTTTCCAGAAGTGCCTAATTCATGCTTTTCTACTTTCGGGTCACCTGGATGTCTACTAGACTCTGTCACCCTCTCTGCACTAATGCTCCACACTGCATGTGTCCTTTACTCCTTTATGGTGTTTTCTTTAGCATGTCCCCTGGGTTGGATGTTGTGGAATATTACTTTAACTATGTAGAGGTGTGTTACATCTGTTTATCCTGCATTTGTTGAACGATGCAAGGATGTGTGGTTTTTTTGCTGCATTTGTTTAATTATGAAAAGATGTGTTCCTCTTTCACCTTGCCTGCCTAAGGTACTTGATTGGTCTAATAAAAAGCTGAATGGCCAATAGCTAGGCAGGATAAGGGTATTCAGGGCTGGTAGGCAGGGAGAATAAATAGGAAGAGAAATCTAGGATAGAGAAGGGAAAAAAGAAAAATGAAGAGAAGGAAGAGAAAGAGAGGGACAGTCCAGGGCCAGCCAGGTAGCTGCCAGCCAGCTAGACATGAGAAACAGTGAAAGTAAGATATACAGAAGGAAGAAAGGTAAAAAGTCCCAAGGTAAAAGGTAGATAAAGAGAAACAGGTTAATTTAAGTTAAAAGAGAGAGCCAGAAATAAGTCTAAGCTAGGCTGAGCATTCATAACTAATAAGAAGTCTCCGTGTCATGATTTGGGAGCTGGTTGGTGGCCAAAAAAAGAAAGCCTGGTACAGTGGGACATGTCTGAAGGGCTGAGGTATTGATGTGCCTATGAGCATGCCTCAGCCAATCAGGAATGGACATTGGAGAATAAATTACTGACTTCCTCATTATGTAATATGACTCGAAGTAGGGATCTATTCCCTCAGAGAGTCCCAGGGAGATTGAACTTCAGTTAACCACAATGACCACCTGCATATTATCTTACCCTGTATTAATCTCCTATCTTCTTTACTATTTTCCACCTGGCCTTGCTGAGATCCATCCCTGATAAACCTTGTTTTTAGTTTCTAGAGCAGCTCACCTTAAGTCACTAGGTTTTCTTTTTCTCTTTCTTTTCCTATTGATTATTTGTGGATTTCATATCATGTCACTAATTTCTACTCATTTCTCTGTCCCATCGCATTGACTCTCTGCCCTTGCAACCCCACTTCCTCCAAATCAAAACCAAATTTAAAAGAAAAACCACCCCCCCAAAGAAGACAAAACAAAAACCAAGATATCATCATCATCACCACCATCATCATAATCATCACCATCATCACCACCACCACCACCATCATCATCATCATCACCATCACCATCATCTTGTCTTGGAAGCTATAGTGTGGCCTGTTGAAACAGTTTACTCTTTAGTCTGTTCATCTTTACTTGCAAGTGTTTATTGCCACGAATCATTAGTCTGGCTCAAGGCCTCTGGTTTCTGCCACACCACAATAATGGGCTCTCACTGGGGCTCCACTTGGATATCTTGCAGTTTTGGATCTGTAGGTTCATTCCCTTCATGTGCTCTAATAGTTCATAGATTCTGTGGATGTTGGGGTGGGCCAACTCATAGCCCTGGCTCTTGGTCTGGGTGGTAGCTGGGTTGGTCAGCTTGCTAGCTTTACCCTCATCATCACTCCCTGGATGAGCTCTCCAGCACTACCTTGGCTAGCTCACCCAATGCAGCCTACAGTAAGGAGAAGGGCCAGCTATCTTGCTCTTGGGCCCTCAGGTCTGGATCCCCCTCACTCATATGCCAGGGTCAGTTCTACTGTTTTGCCCAGGCAAACTGCAGGGCCCTCTCTCCCAACTGTTGTAGGGGGAATATGGGGGGTGGGGATGGGGACAGCTCTCCTGCTCTCATACCCTCACAGCTGGTTCACCTTGGTGGACAATAGGATCAGTTCTAGTGTGCTACTCAGGTCAGGCATTGGGCCCACTCTCCTATGGGTTGTACCTGGTGTAGGGCAGGGCTAGTTCTCTCACTCTCGTGACCCCTGGACCAGTTCTCTGGCCTGCCACAGGTAGCAAGGGACAAAGGGAGGAAGGCATCTTTCTCTCACTCCTGGCTCTGCATAGCAGACTGGGGCAGTGGGGAGGGGCAGGGTCATCTCTGCTGATCTCATGCCCTCAAGGCTGGCCCACCGGAGTCCCTGACAACAGGGTCACCTCTAGGGTGCTTCACAGGTGAGGTGCATGTCTGTGGTGAGGGGTGGGGCCATCTTTCCTGAGTGCAAGGGGTGAGGGGTCAGCTCTCCTCTGAGGAGTAGGGCCAGCTCTCCTGTTGCAATATCCAGTGAGAGGCAGGGCTAGCCATCCTAGGGCCAGTGATGCATGGGGCTGGCTCAGCACAACATGTTTCCAATGACTCTAGTTTTTAATAGGTTACTTTTGAGAATTTGAGTACTGAGACCTACTGAGTTAAAAATACTCATTTTAGACCACTAGTGTTGATTTGCAATAGATGTGTTATGATTTGGCATATTTATTTCTTTTAAGGCTGCTCTGTTTGAAGCTCTTGTACTATTCAATTAAAAATTCCAGCCTAGTTTATAAGTTTGCAACTCCAGGTGTTATGCTGATGACAGCCTCTCCATATTCATGCCTTTGATATCTTTTGAATGAGATATAATGAATTTTATTTGAAGCACTAAAGCACAACACACACACTTAAGTCAATACATGCATCAACACTTGATAGCATTTGATAGAATTCATTAAAACTTTTCTGTTCGGAAAATTCTGACATGCTCTATAATCTTGCAAGGTGAGTACAATGATAGTGCCTTGAATTCCTGATTCATAGCTAAAGTTGAGGACCTTTTGATGGGCCCTTTAAAGGCTAGAGAAGGGTATAATTCAGATGTGCATAATATTAATATATATAATTTACCATGCTCAATACTATTGATTTCCACTCAGTAAAAGGCATCCATCAGTGCCCATTATGATATATTCTACTCAGTATGACTCAATTTTCTTCAGTGTATAAAACACTCATTTTTAAATGGTTCCTTGACATTGCCAAGGTTTGCATAGCACTCTGATTGATGGTAGAAGGAAAATGTTCCTTGTATGGGCTGTCACTGACTTTTGGGTTGGGATGTAGCAGTCTGGTACCCATTTTAATGGTAACCTCTCTGGGACTCAATACATACTCTATCTTCCATCTCATTGCTTTCCTCTCCAGTTCTTCAGCCTCCTGGAAGGTAAGCTGTTCTTAACTCTCAGCTGTCTGCTAAGTGTCTCATCTTCTGTCTCTCAAATGCTTTGTACCTGAGTATCTGTCATGCAAATGGAGGTGTGGGGGATGGCCAGGGCCTTCTCTGCCTAAGTGTCTGTTGTTGTGTCTCCCGCACTATGCTCAGTTCAAAGGGTGCAGATCATCTCGGAGGCATTCTCTGGCTGTAGCTCTGAACGTTAAAGGGGTGTATTCTCTTATTCCTTCTCACCTCTTACTGTCCCCATATTCTTCTTCCATATTTGGTCCAGAGTGGTGAAAACATTAGGTTCTATCTCAATGACTCAGGCAATGTTGCCCTAAGTTAATGTCCTCTGGACTCCTTAAAGCCCTCTTTACACAGAAGGGCTTTATTACTTTTTATTTTCCTGTGGGTAAGAGCCATCTCCAAGTGCTTGGCTTGGTAGCCCTTGAGAATTTGACTCTTATGACCCTATTGCTGAAGAAACCTCATACTTAAATCATAAAAAAATATAGAAATGAAGCTGTTACCTGTCTGCAAGTTGTATCCCTACTGGCTAGCTTTCATACTGCTAGGAGGTACTATGAACTACCAGTAGAGAAAAAGTAATCATCTACCATCCAACTATGAATCCTGCAAGCTGCATAATAATATGCAAGCTGGCATGGTAAGGCATGCCCGTTGATACAATATTGGCATCAACATCATGGGTTCAGCCAATCACTTTCTTATTAGATTGAGTGCCTACTCAATAGGTTGAAACACACACCTGACAATGATATTAAGATTAAGAACCTGCAGATAGCTATGTCACAGACCCCAAGGGAGAACCTGCCACTATTACTCTGCTGAATGGGCATACTTAAACCAACTCCTAATGACTTATCATTGTATTCATAGATTAGTATATTTCTCAGTCCCCATTAGAGAAGTTTCTTTTTTGCAGTAAAATCTGGTTAACACAGAGACCCACAACTGATAAAGGTTCAGAGAATAGGAGACTGTGGAATGCTCAGCCCTAAATTGGACACCTATATCAAAATACTTTCTTCCAAGGCTCAATGATCATTACAGAAGAGAGATGGAAAGAGTGTAAGAGCTGGAGGTTGTGGATAACTACAGGCAAACATTTATTTTCCCTAGTCACAGCAAGGAAGTTGCATATACAAATTCACAGCAATTAGGACTACATTCGTCTATAAGACCTGCCAAGTTCAAGGCAGACAAAAATCCCAGCATGGAGCAGGGCAGGTCAGTAGAAATCCCACCCCCAGCTATTGGCAGCTGATAGCTGCTGGGAGAGGTAGAGTTGGTTTTCTTAAAGGGTATGGGCCCTGGTTGGTAGACTATCCTCTACTGAAGGCCACACATCCAATAATATATCGGCAACAAGAACTGTATTTGATGGGTTAAGAAAAGAAAAGGAAGAACACAAAGTTAGGTGGGTGGGTAAGAGGTAAATCGAGGAAGAGCTGGGAGGGGTGGTAAATGTGAACAAAATATATTGTACAAAATTCTCAAAGAAATAATAAAAGAAAAAAAGCAAAAAAAATAGAATCCATAAAGTCAAGAAGTCTCTGAAAGGGAATGTGGAGTTATGATTGAGTAGAGCTGGAGTCTGGAAAGGGATGATGGACAGTTCTGGAGATAAATGATGATGGTGGTGATTACACAATGATACGACCTACCTAATACTACTGAGCCATGTGTGTAAGAATGGTTAAAATGTGCTTAAAACATCTTATGGTATGCATGCTTGACTACCAATAAAAACTCAAAGTGAGAACAAAGCCTTATTTCTGTAGGCACTTAAGCTGGGAGTGGATAGTAGGCTTTCACATCTCAGTTTGCTTTTGCAATGTAAGATGAAGACTTTGGAATTTAGAAAGTATATTCCTTCTAGAAAAACTTAGCTCCCAAGGCTGTCATCTAGCTGTGAAGTCAGGAATAATCTAGTTTGGGGCTGAAAGTTGAATAATGACTTATTTGTTCTAGAAAATAGCCAACAACACCCTGGAGTCACGAATATTACTCATTTAATGGGTGAGGAATCATAGGAAGTGGATTGATGATGAATGAAAGTATACTGTTTTAATATTTTTTAAAGTATTATTACTTTTACAATGTTATCACAAACTGGGTATCTTAAAATAGACTCTTATTCACATATCCAGTGATAAATAGCACAAATAAAGCAGAATTCTTGAGGCTCTGATACTTAACTTTATGGGTAATACAGCATATAAATTTTATGACTAAGAGATGCAAAATTAATTCCTTCTCTGCTAATCTTAGCTTTATTGTTGCTGAAAGTATGACACAAATTCACATCCAGCTTTTGAAAACTCAAGGAACATCTTTTTTTTTTTTTTTTTTTTTTTTTTTTTTTTTTTTTTTAATGAATCCTAGCTTCACCCACAATGATAGCTCTAGTTTAGGGTAAATAGGAGGTTTAACCAACAAACAATTTTTTTTTTACAATTCCACATTTTTTTCCTCAATATGCATATTTGCCTTGATACCCTTTTGTGTTCATTTGTTCCAGAAAAGGGTTAATTTTAACCAGTTTTGCAGTGGGAACTCCACTATTTATCTAAGGCTTCGTTGCTGCTCTGGGGTGTTTCAAAGTTCCTGTGTGGATGGAGACAGGTAACACTGAGAGAGACTGTGCTTGGTGAATACCTACCGTCTAGAGAGACATAAGGAAAGTTAGACAAGGAGCTCATATTCATCCAGAACCTCTCTTCTGCTAAATGCATTTAGAGAATGCAGGGATGTGCCCTTATCTTTAAAGGCCAAGGTCCTTTCGACCTGGTAATAGGGAAGAGACATGGGATAGGAAGAGACAGATATTACTATGTGAGGACTTATTGCAAGTAAGTAAAACTACTTACAGCAGTCTCTAAACCATTTAAATTTTCAACTGAGGCTCTTGGGAATTAAGACATTGTTCCAATGGCACCCTGGCAATAAGTGACAGATACTGGATATGAACCCATCTCCATTTGGGTCTAAACTTAAGGCCTTCTGTACAGCATCAAAATGAGGGTAAAATTTCATTTACTTCTTCTCACCTTGATTCTTTTAGTTTTTTTTCCTTCCTGAAAAATCAGTTAATTAAGAGGAGACTTCAGAATTATTTACTGACAGAAGTTCTACAGAACATGTAAGTGTAAAACCATAATACCCATAGTAAAGATCCAGAAACTTGTCCCTACTGAATAGTTATTAAATCATAGAGGTTCTAACATAACCACAAAGAGTGCTTTTCATCTGCATGATCATGATCCATCTGACAGATTTTGATAACTGTCAAGGTATCTTGCCTACTTATCAAAGTCACAATTATTATGCTGGGCCATTGCCCAGAATATACATATTTTTTCATGTCTTTAGTAATGTAGAAACTGTATGTGTCTTTTAAATGTGTGAACAGATGATTTTTTTCTACACTACAATGTTGCTTTCAACTTTAATAGTTTAAAATCGTATTTCAAGCCCATTAATTAAAAAAGGCAGTGAGCAAACTGTTAATCCATAAATGACACATTTTCTAATTAGAGCAGAAAAATACCATCCACCTTTGGAAATGAGAGCGAGTGGGCCCTTTGCTTTTGCTCTTCTGTCAGGGATGTGAAGGTAAGATGTAAGTGTTTTTCCTCATTGTTTTATATGTAACTTGGAAATGATGTAGTATGGTGGCTAAGCTTCATGTCTGTGGATGACAGACACAAAAATAGGTAGAGAAAAAAGTGGTGAGCACCGAGAAGAGCTCCATCAGCCTGACTAAGGCTAAGAACAAACCCTTCATCTTTAAGCAGCTTTGTCAGACATATCCTAATTCCCATCATTAAAAAGAGAAAAAAATCAGAAATAATGTAAAGCAACTTCCCTTTGCCATTGAGAAAGACTGTCAGATTTCTTAACTCCACTTGAAGTTTGGCTGTTTTCCTCTCAGCTCATTAGCCGAGCAGATTTGTCTTGTGTGGATGTCTATGACTGGGGTGGCATCTGGAAGAGGAGAATTAAACCACAGGTTTATAACTTCACTTTGCATCTTTTCTAGATCGTAACTTTGCTGTGTTTACACCTGCTGCCAACAAATAAACACTCAAGCAGCCCCAATGGCAATAAACCAGATGGAATCAATGAATTATATTCCCAAAGGACTCTGTCAAGAGGCAGAAGCAGAAGAAATGATTGACTCTTCTGCAGAGATGATCTCATTTTAATACGTTAAAGTCACATATAGTGGTTGGATTCTGCTGAGTCTTTATTTGCCTTTACTAGCATATTGCTGATAACAAGGAAAGAGTGGGGGTGGGAAGGGTAGGCAGAAGGGCAGAAAGAGACATGAGGGACAGCATAATGAAGTGACAGAAATCCATTTGTCCTGAGTGATTCTTTTACCAGATAAATTTCCAGCCACCATGAATTGATTCCTTTGATCTATTCACTAAAAACATCCAGATAAAAATATCACAATTTCTTATAAGCATGACCATCTAACTTCTCCACATTGTTTCGAACACACCTACAGTAGAATTACTGAGATACACAACAATGGTTTCCTTAGGATCAGTGTTGGGAAGCTAGCCCCCACCTTACAGAAAAGAACAGATGTCCTTCTTGTTTCCTTTAGAGTTGCTATACACTCTTCTATTTCCCATGAGCTTCACACTTGCATGCCAAGAGATGTTTTTCTAGTGGTGAATCTATGTGTCTCAGTCTCTTTGGAAAAGTTTTGAGGAAGAATTTGAGGGAAGTTTGTAGTAAGTCCAAACAGGCCTGTGAATGGAAGAACTTGTTTTGTTAAACACACACACACACACACACACACACACACACACACACACACACACACACACACACACATTGACTTAAACCTATAACCAATCGAGAAAACTGAGGATTCCAACCTTGGCCCATTGACTTTGAAATCTGTGTGATGACATCCAGGTGCTTGTCTTCCTCTATTATTTCTTTTGCTCTGTCTGTGGCATCATTCTAGAGAATAGTGGAAGTTTAAGCATATATTAATGCACCCAGTGAACACTTTATGCTGAAAACAGCTCTAATCATGCTGTGGACAACAGACTGTCTTGTTCAGTCTTGTGAAACATCCCATTCACTTCACATGATCAACAAGACATGACTGAACTTAATGTTACAATCTGATGGTCATGTAGAAGGCCTCTGAATAGAGGGATCTTATACTACTCACAAGTATACCCTTCACATCTCAGACAGTGTCCTGCACACAGATAGATACACACCTTGAAGTTCCCAGCATTAACATTCAATTCCAAGTAATTTTAGCCTTATAAATGATTCATTACTTTTAAAAAAGAGAAATTGCAGGCTAATAAACCTCAAGTTAGAATCTCTTCTAAGGTCTAGAAACTGCACTCTTGCCATTTTAAACAACCACAACAACCACAGACCTCAATAGGAGCCACGGTCTTAGCTGGTCCTCTAGTAAGACATGTTAAGATAAAATTATAACTGAACAAGATCACCACAGTCAAATTCTCCAGGTCAAATGTTGTTCCCATGAATTATATATGCTTTTACTAGTAAAATTATCCTGTGATTCTGTTGAACCACCATACGAAATCTGACCTTTTATTGAGAAAGAAAGAAAGGTCTTAATACAAGCAAAGCAGAGAATGATTAAGAGGACACGAGATCAGAGACCGAGAGTCATTTTTTCCTTCCAACAACCAGAGGATTTGTGGATGTTTAACATGAACTACTGAAATGTGCACTGGCTAGTGTCCCCAGCAGAATTATTCCCTGCAGGCATGCCTCATTAGCTTTAGCAGCATTCTGTTCTCTAAATTTGGGAGAGGCTGGTATGTGAGAAGAGATGATATGGAGGGATGCTTAAAAAGTTCTGCCTTGGAGATTTGCTTAATGGACAAATTTGCAAGGACCAAAGTGTGGAAACATAAATTCCAGGTGGGCGTCTGGGTTCCCCCCACCCTGTAATTCAAGCACTCAGGAGGTAAAAAGAGGAGAGTCCAGCAGAAATCTAGAGAGCCAGATCAACTGAGAGACCCTGCCTCAATGTATACAGTGGAGAGGAATGAGGGAAGAAATGCAGCATCAATTTCTGGACTCTGTGTGAGCATACATGCATGTGTTCCCCCACACAGCAAATGTTAATATACACATGCATGCAGAACATACACATGAAAAAAGAAAATGTCTTGTGGTGTCAATGCTTTCCAGGATATAAATACCATGACTGGCAAGAAGCCATTTATTTTTGCCGAAAAGAGGGAAAATAGAAACCTTACCTATTTGGATTCTGTAATTAATTAAAGGCTACAAGTGTCATTCATTTTTTTCCCATTTTCTGTCACATGTGATTGCCTCATTCTGAAATAGATCTGAATCACAATGTTGTTTATCCAATGGACTTTAAATGTATATATCTTGTATAATAGCTCTTATACAAAGCAGCATTACTTGGACAACATTCTCATCTTATATATGCTCATTAGAAAATGCCACAGCTTAAAAACTATTTTGGGGTGGTGGTAGGGAGATACCAAAATTTTTTATTTGAAGGAATGGTACAAATTAAAGAACTTGCATGGATGTTTTGGAGTGACTTACAGAAAAGACAAAGGCAGCCCCAACCTGCATGCACTGCCTTGGTGGCCAGTGACATCACCCGTGGCTTGGGAAAGTCAGCTTAACTCTCATTATTACTGTGACCCAGGGTATATTGTCAAAGACATATTCTGCCATGCCAGATTTGGGGCTCACATCTTCCTCAAGTTGGTTACGTGGCCACCCAGTTCTTTGATGGACTTCACCTGCTTATTCAGGTAATGACTCTCAATGAAGTCACATAAGTGGGGCTTGTTTTTATCAGTAGCCAGTTTGTGCAGCTCCAATAGTGACTGATTCACATTCTTTCCTAGGGGCAGTGCACACTCCATTGTGTTCAGCCTGCCCTTCCAGTCATCATGGTCTGGTTTCTTGATCATCCTGCAGGAGGATTTGGCTACCTCCTCAGTGTTGCAGCTTTGTCGGTTTCTCAGCGTGTTCCCTCTCCTGATGAGACTGGCAGAAAAAGTATTTAGGAAAGTTCTTTAGAGCCTCACCATCCTAGTTGAAGTATCAACATGAACAGATAGACACAGGAGACATTCAGCTCCAGATTGATCTGGCATTTAATGGCAATCTTAATGGCAGCCGTGGCACACTTGCGAGGTAGACTCAAAGATCACTGCTCATGAGGCAGAGCGAGAGGCTATGGCGACTCTGGAGCTGTGGCTGGCAGTGTGTGAAGGTGTGTGAGGTGAGGTGGTTGAGGGCTCTGATTTGCAGCAGCTAGCTGGGGTTGGCTGGTTTGAGCGCCTGGTTCTGTTCAAGAATTGCTGAAGCAGGAAACCAAAATGACTGTGGGCTGAGAACCTCAGACCTTAAAAATATTTTAGATTGCCGGGGCGGTGGTGGCGCACGCCTTTAATCCCAGGACTTGGGAGGCAGAGGCAGGCGGATATTTGTGAGTTTAAGGCCAGCCTGGTCTACAGAGTGAGATCCAGGAAAGGCACAAAACTACACAGAGAAACCCTGTCTCAAAAAATATATATATATTTTAGATTGACACATAATATTGGTACATATTTATAAATTACAATTTGATGTTTTGATTCATGTATACAGCATCTTTTAATTCTGAAACATATTACATAATAATTTTTTTTACAACATTTGGGGCAAGGGTATAAACTGTGTCCTTACAAGTAGCTGAAATTAAACACAAAACCAACTAATTGATGGCAGTTTGTGTAAAGAATATGACAGAAAACAGGAAATATAAAGTATCTTTCAAGTGCTTGTGGGTTTTTATTTCATTAATAAAATGAAATCATTCTGAGCATAACTGTGATAATAAAATATTTTGGTACTCAGTGTACATTCAAGTGATAATTCTTCTACTGTAGGTGGGAGCTTGAAGATCAATTTTCTCATTAACAGGACTTTCACATGCTGGATGTCGTAAACCATTAGGGAAGGGTAGGATTGTAAAGAACACAGCATGCTTGCTGCCATCCGCACCTCCCACGTTCACAACAGCTGCTGATGCTTTTTCTGGTGAGCTGAGACTTTGTCTCAGCATCCTTCAGGAGGCCTTCATCAGTAGTTTTGGCATCCTCAGGAGGCCTTCATCAGTTCATTAGTGATGGCAACAAAACCCTTATATTTTCATCTCAGTTGAAGGTTTCATTCTCTCTTAACCAGCATGTGAGATCCAAAGACCCTGGAGCAAAATTTATAAAGAAATTGAAGCATCTTTCCTTAAAACTTCAAAAACTACTTGACAGGCTTTATATTACAGGGAAATGAGTCTTAGATATTTTTAATTTTTAATCTAACTTGAAAGTCTGGGTTTAATTGTCACACACCCAGATAATTGAATGACATTTAATTTACTTTTTTCAACAGTTTTATAGGTTAGTATGTTGACTTGAATTGGGAAGAAACAAAACTAATATTCAATATTTTTTTATTTGCCAGGAACTTACATCTAAAATTTTTCAGCATTTTTTTCTCAAAACAACTATTCCAGGGAGCAATAAGTTTTTGACAAAATCTAACAGCCCTTCATAATAAAAACCCTGGAAAAACTATGGACACAATTATATATACCTTAACATAATAAAGGTAATTTACAGCAAGTCAATAGCCAGCATCCACTTAAATGAAGAGAAACTAAAAGCACTTCCACTAAAATCAGGAACAAGATAAGGTTATCCACTCTTTCCGTACCTAGTCAAGATAGTACTTGAAGTCTTAGCTAGAACAATATGATAACTATTCAAGGGAACACAAATAGGAAGGGAAGAAATCAAAGCATTTTTGTTTGCAGGTGATATAATAGTATAAATAAGTGATCCTAAACACTTCACCAGGAAACTCGTACAGCTGATAAACACTTTCAGCAAAGTAGCAGGTTACCAATTTAACACACAAAATCAGTAGCCTTCCTATATGCAAAGGATAAATGGACTGAACTGAAAAATAACACCTTTCACAATATAACCTCAAACAATATGAAATACCTTGGAGTAACTCTAAATGAGTAAGTGAAAGACTTGCATGATAAAAACTTTAAGATAGCCGGGCGGTGGTGGCGCACGCCTTTAATCCCAGCACTCGGGAGGCAGAGGCAGGTGGATCTCTGTGAGTTCGAGGCCAGCCTGGGCTACCAAGTGAGTTCCAGAAAAGGCGCAAAGCTACACAAAGAAACCCTGTCTCGAAAAACCAAAAAAACAAACAAACAAACAAAAAAAAAAAACAACTTTAAGATACTGAAGGAAGAAATTGAAGAAGATATCAGAAGATGGAAAGATCTCCCATGACCATGGATATATATAGTAAAAATGGTCATCCTATCAAAAGCAATCTATAGATTAAATGAATTCTCCATCAAAATTCTAACACAATTCTTCACAAAACTGGAACACAGAACAATTTTCAGCTTCATATGGAAGCATAAAATCCAAGATAGTTGAAACACTCTTGAGTGAAAAAAGAACTGCTAGAGGTCTTTTATCACCATCCTGATCTCAAATTGTATTACAGAGCTTTAGTAATATAAACAGCATGGTTTTGCCACAATACAGACACATTGATCAATGGGATGAAACTGAAAACCCAGGCAGAAGTCCACACACATATGGATGCCTGGTTTTTGACAAAGAATCCAGTAATACATGTTGGGGGAGGGATAGCATATTTAATAAATGGTGCTGGTCAAACTGGACAGCTACATGTAAAAGAATCCAAATGGATCTATACTTATCACCCAGCACAAAACTAAGTCCAAATGGATCAAAGACTTCAACATAAAATCAGATGAATTGAACCCGATAGAAGACAAAGTGGAGGATAGCCTTGAACTCACTGGCACAAGAGGAGACTTTCTGAACAGAACACAGTACAGGCACTGATATAGATCAACAATTAACAAATAGAACCTCATGAAACTGAAAAGCATCTACATTGGTTAAGGACACCATCTTTTGGACAAAGCAGCAGCCTAAAGAATGGAAAAATATTTTCACCAACTACACACCCAATAGAGAGCTGATAATCAAAATATATAAAAAACTAAAAAAAAATGGACATCCAGAAAAGAAATAACCCAATTAAAAAGGGGGTACAGATCTAAATAGAGTATTCTCAAAAGAGGAAACAAATGACTGAGAAGCGCTTAAAGAAATGTTCAATATTCTTAGTTATCAAGGAATGTAAATCAAAACTAAATTGAGATTTCCTTCTTATACCTGTCAGAACAGTCAAGGTCAATAAAATAAATGATAGCTCATGCTGATTGAGGATGTGGAATAAGGGAAACACTCATCCACTTTTTGGAGAGTGCAAATTTGTAAAACTGCTATGGAATCAGTGTGGCAATTCTGCAGGAAGCTGGGAATCAATTGATCTACCTTAGGATACAGCCATATGTTGATGTAACCAACCGTCTTATTAAATAAGAAACACAGAAACAATGTAAAAGAGAAAGCCAAGAGATCAGAGCTCAGAGCTAAAATCTCACCCTTCCTCCTGCTGTGTCCCTGCTTCCCGAAAGAGAGCTATTTCCTTGTGTGTCAGTCGTTTCAAAGTCATTCTGCCTTCTCATTGGTTGTAAACCCAAATACGTGACTGCCTTGTCACTGTCTGTATGTACAGCCCTCTAGGTCTTAAAGGCGTATGTCTACAATGCTGGCTGTATCCCTGAACACACAGAGATCTATGGGATTAAAGGCGTGTGCCACCACTGCCATGCTCTTTCTATGGCTCTAATAGCTCTGACCCCCGGGCAACTTTATTTATTAACATACAATCAAAATTACATTTCAGTACAATTGAAATACTACCACAGCCATACCACTTGAGTATATAGCCAAAGGATGGTTCATCCCACTATGAAAAGACTTACTCAGCTCCATTCATAATAGCCAGAAGACATCCTAAATGTCTATCAACAGATGAATGAATAAATAAAATGTGGTACAATTACACAATGGAAGATTACTCAGTCTTTAAAAACTGAAATCATGAAATTCATAGGTAAATGGATGGAGCTAGAAAAAAAATCATCATGAGTGAGGTAACCCAGACCTAGAAGGACAAATATGGTTTGTATTCACTTATATGTGGTTGTTAGCCGTTAGGTCATTGATAAGTAAGCTGCCATCCATAGAACGACTGGAGTTAGGTAAAGAGTAAGGGACTAGTGGGGGAAGATGGATCTCCTTAGGAAAGTGAAATAGATTTGGATGGTTGAGGGGAGGTACTGGAATGGAGGGATGAAAAGGGAAGAGAGAAGTGAGAGGGCATTGGGGATCCCTCACTTATTGGGAAGACACAGCTAAACCTAAGGGCCACTTGAGGGGTCATATGGAAGCCTAATACAGTAGAAGCTTCCTAGGATATACACATAGATGAAGGCTATCTAAATGAAATGAAATTGCCAAATAATATGGTAGAAATAGTCCTAACTGGCCATCTCTCATTACCAAATGAAGCTTCTAGAGTGGGAATGGTTACATCTAGTTGATTTATTGGCAAAATGAGTCCCATGGGAACCCCCAGGGAACCCAGGCTGTTGTCCAGGCTCTTAGTTGTTTTACACAACCTGATGTTAAGGCCCCCTTGCAGAAAATAACACCTACACAACTCACTGAACACAGAGAAGTTAAATAAATGCCTATATAGAGCCTTTGTCCTCATGGACTAATATTCCAGGTACTAGAAGGTACTCTGCACATTACCAGAAAAGAAAGATGAACCCCAAGCCAGCTACAAACCCTTTGATCTACAATGGTGACCTGCCTACAAAGTATGCTGGTGCAATAATGACATAAAACTTGTGGGGGTAACCAACAAATATCTGATTTGACTTTAGGCCCACTCCATGAGATGGAACCCCTACCTCACATTGCTTGGGTGACCAAGATCCTGAGACTAAATAGCCCAGGGACCTCAGGTAAAACAAAATACTACTACTCTCCTAAAATAACATAGCAATAAAATGACTCCTAATGACATTTTACTACACTCATATATCCGTGCCTTGCTCAGCTCTCATCAGAGATGCTTCATGTAGCAAAAGGGCACAAATACAGATACCCACAGGCAGCCAGTGTGCAGAAAGTGAGAGATCTTGGAAAACTCAGCCCTAAATGGTATGTCTCCATCAAATCCCTCCCTTTAGAACTCAGGGAACCCTGAATTATAGGAGGAGGAAAGAGTGGAAGACCCAGAGGGGATAGAGGACACAAAGGAAATAAAGCCTTCTAAATCAACATGACCTACACACATAAACTCACAGAAATTGAGGCAGCATGCATAGGGAGGGCCTGCATGGGTCTGCTCTAGATGGGGTCTCAGAGCTGGAAGGAAAAGTAGACACATGCCCCCATCTTTAATCCAGAAGCTAGTTGTAATTGATAACCACTTGTAAATGAAAAATGAGTTTTCTTCAAGGGAATCTCACAAGAGTGGGGAACAAACTACTATTAGTGGTAGGCTGCATGTCCAATAGCTAACGGCCATTATAAAATGAATTCACTGGCATCTTAGGAGGCTCCTTGTCTCTTACTGTGTGAGGAATTTTTTTTCTGAACCTTACAGGTCCTTTGTATTATGGCTTCTGGTTTTGTGTTTCTAGGGGATTCCTGTTTGTGCAAACATGCGTGTCTCTGTGTCTAGATGTGTTTCTTAGGCTTTTTCTTTGGCTCTTTTTCTTGTTTGTTTGTTTTGTCCTAGTTCGACTCATTTGTTTTTGTTTTGTTATATCTTATTTTATTATTATTCCTTAGATGCCTGCTTGTTTGCTAATGAGAGACAGAAAGGGTGTGCATCTGGATGGTAGCAGAAGTGGGGAGGAACTAGGTAGAGCTGGGGGAGAGGAAACCGTAACCAGAATATATTGCATTTAAAAAATCTAATTTTAATGAAAAAAAATGTATTGTTGAAGAAACTGAGGCCTTGATAGATTAAATTACTCATTCAAATTCTGTAACCCTTTAATAGCAGAGCCAACATTCAACTCATTTTGCATATGCCTATGGGGATCAGAATTGCAAAACCAGGAAGGTTTCGTTTGTCTGAGGGCTTGTATGCAGCATGTTTTCTAATTTGAGCTAGCAGAGTCTGAATGAGGACATGCATAAATTATTACATCTGGCTTCATACTTTAGCCATGGCTTTGTTGCTGTGATAGATCTAGAGTGGAGAACCCATCCCTCCAATACAGAGAGAAGTATGGTGCCAGGTACAAAAACCAGTGCCTAACAAAGGGCACTCTCTTTGTAGAGATTTCTGGCTAATTTTGCTTCATGCATTTCTACTTAAATGTCAGAATTACCTCACGAATGCAAATGAAATTAACCTCTGGAAGGCATGGATGTTTAACACAAGTATGCCAAGGCTTCTGATATGCGGATTCATAGTTATCTGTTATTGTTGATTTCTTTTAATAATGTGCATTTTTTCCTGTCCTAGTTTTGGTAGTTGTCACATCTATTCCTAGAAATTTATCAGTTTTCAGTGCCTTTTAAAATGTTACTTTCAAATTGTGTTTAGCTGTTATAAATGTTGATGTCACATTAGATGTATAAATGAATTACAATGTGATATTTTAATACATATACATAACTTCTCTTAATTCTAAAAAAATATTATATAAAGGAAATTTGAGAATATCTAGGGTAAGAGTACAAACTGTGTTCTTACAAGTTCTTACATCAAAACATGAGCTTGTACCTATGACTTCACATATTATTTCCTGGTTGTGAATTATTTTGGATTTTTGACATATACAATCGATATTTTGTTATGATATGCTTGCTTCTTTTCATATCTTTGTAAGCTATTTTTTTCCAGCTCATGCCATTAGTGAGGACCTTTATACATGGTTTAAAAGTTACTGTGCATAGATACCTTGCATTTATTAATTACATGTACTTACAGAGTTGATGTGACTTATGAATACAATGTTGAATGATCAATAATTAATCAAGTAAGTTAATAAATTCATCCTTTCAAGACATTTTCTTTTTTCTTTTTTTTTTTTTTTGGTTTTTCGAGACAGGGTTTCTCTGTGTAGCTTTGCGCCTTTCCTGGGACTCACTTGGTAGCCCAGGCTGGCCTCGAACTCACAGAGATCCGTCTGCCTCTGCCTCCCCGAGTGCTGGGATTAAAGGCGTGCGCCACCACCGCCCGGCTCAAGACATTTTCATGGTGAGAATATTTGAAACTTATTCTTTGAGGGCTGTAAAATTTGTTACACTATTATTGACTCTAGTCATCACACTCTGCAGTAGAGCAGACTCCACAAATCAGAAAACGTACTCTTTCCTGATATGGTAATCCTTGCCCATCTCCTGCTGCATCTGACTCCAGCTCCTGGAACCTTCACTCAGCTCTTCTTTGGTGACCTTGGTTGTCTTAGATTTCCTGTGTAAGTGAGGACATGCATTATTAATCTTTCTGTGATTGGCACATTTTACTCAGTGTAATGCTGTCCAGGCCTACCTATGTTGTCATGGTTTCAGAATATTTTTCCCATTAAAGGCTGAATGGCATTCAGTTGTGTGTATATATACATTTCACTAATTGATTCATCCACTGGTCAGCACTTAAGTGATTCTATGCCTTGGCTATTGTGAATATCCCCGCACTGAACATGGCAGAGAGGACATCTCTTCAACTGATTTCAAACCTAAAATACCCAGAAGTGGGATTTGTTGTTAATTCTATTTTTATCATTTTTCTAAACCTCCATATAGTTTTCCCCCAAAGGGGAAAACAGTCTCATGAAAGCTCAGACTAGTCTCAAACTAGCTACGTAGCAGAGAGTGATCTTGAACTCCGGATCCTCCTGCCTCCTCCTCTCAAGTGCTGGGAGTACTGGCATGTGCTGCCACACTCAGTTCCCCCATAACATTTTTCATACATACTGTACAAAGTTATGTTTCACCAACAAGAGTTAGCTTTTCTATACATTCCCTGCAGCCCACTATTTTTGTCTTAAAGTGGTATCTTATGTGTGTTTGTGTGTGCACATGTGTTTGCATATGCACTTGGAAGTCAGTCGTTGATATTAAGTGTCTTTCTCAGTTACTCTCCTGCTCTTTTACTAAACCTGGGTCTTGCTGATTTGGCTCTCAAGCCCTCAGGATTCTCCTGCCCCTGCCTCCCTAGTGCTGGAATTACAGCATGTGCTGCTGCAACCAATTTTTCTCATGGGTGCTAGCAGTCCAACTCAGGTCCTTAGGCTTGCATACCAAACACTTTACTGAGTGAGCCATTTCCACAGCCCCTATTTTATTGTTTCAACTTTCATTTCCCCGGTGATTAGCACTCCTGAGTGTTTTTTCAAATACCTGTTGTGTGACTTCCACTAAGAAATATCTATTCATTTTCTTTGCCAATTTTATAATTGGTTTGTTATCTGACTATTGAAGAATTCCTGCTGTATTATGGATATTAATCCCTGTCTGGATGTTTGGCTTGCAAATATTTTCAGTCTGCATATTTTCTTATTACATATTAATTATTCTGATAGTAGTCCCACTTGTCTGTTTTTATTTTTAATTATGTGACCTTTGGAGTTTACATCTAAAACAAAATGAAACAAAACAAAATGAAAACAACTTAAGCTAATGTGCAGTTTTTCTTTCATGTTTTCCCTTAGTACTTTTCTAGTTTTTTAATCTATACCTTTAAATATTCCACTTTGAGTTGATTATTGTTTATAATCTACTAGTTAAATTTAACTCATTTGCATTTAGAAGTCCAATTTTTTGACATCTTTTATCTAAAAGAGATTGATATTTTACCATTGTATATTCTTGTTACTTTGGTCAAAAATCAATTGACTGTACAGGTATGGATTCATTTCTGGGCTCTATATTCTGTTTCACTGGTCAATGTATCTCTTCTTACATCAACACCATATTATTCTCACTCCTGCTACATTGTAGTATAATTTGAAACCAAATTCATCTGTGTTCTTTAAAAATAGATTTATTTTTATTTGTGTGTGTGTGTGTGTGTGTGTGTGTGTGTGTGTGTGTGTGTGTGCCACATGTGTGAGGTGACTGTAGAATTTCTGGATCTGTATTTACAGGTGGTTGGGACCTCCTTAATGTGTATGCTGGGAACCAAACTTGGGTCTTTTGCAAGAGTGATATGTGCTCTTACCCAGTGGGCCATCTCTTCAGCATTGTTCTTCTACTAGCGTTGGCTCTAGCTATATAGTTTTCGTAGTTTCATGTGAATTTTCAATTTTTAAAAAAATGATTGAAGTTGAAAATGTGTTGATATTAATTGTTCCAATCTATGTACGCAATGTGTCTTACCATTTATTTGTGTCTTTAATTCATTCATTATTATTTTGTAGCTTTTAGCATATATCTCATTTATCTGTTTGGGTAGTTTCTAGCTAAGTATCTTATTTATTCTGGTATTCAACTGCAAATGCGATCATTCTTTCTGCTTATTCTCCTCACTGTTATACAGCATGCTGTTGACTTTCCCATTCATTCGTGTCATAGTTTGTGCAACTCTACTGTGTTTGTTCATTAGTTCTGACCGGTGTCTGACAGTATTGTAAGGGTTTCCCACACTCCACATCTCGTTGTCAGCAGTCAATGATCATTTCCCCTCTCTTTTCCTTGATGGGTGCTTGTTATTTCTTTCTCATGCATAGTTACTCCTGCAAGGATGTCTACCACCACTGAGTGAGTGGTAAGAATGGTGTCTTTGGGGCCTTTGCTGTTCACCACTGAGGATGCTGTCCACGGTAGACTATTAGAGCCATGCTAGCTTTCATCTATGAAGTTTGACACATCTGTTTTAATTTTTCTGTCTTCATTCTCAAGACGTCTCTACTTTTCCTTTCTTATAATGCCCTTCTGAGGCTACATACTGACCTACAACACAAGATGTACCCCTGGTGTGAGAGTGTCAGGACTGCTATAGGGATAATCAGCTGCCCTCTGATTAGATTCTAGGCTCATACCACAGGAGAAAATTCATACTTGTTACTGTAAACCTGGTCAAAAGCTCATGGTTGAAGATAGCATAGACAACTGCTGTTTTGCTAAAAGGACATGGTTCCAAAATGCCTGTTAAATATTTAGGTTTGTATCCACAGATTAGTGCTGTTTTTCAACCTTGGTCAGAGACACTTCTGTTTAAAGTGGGTGCCAGCTAGTACAGAGACTCATAACTGGTCCAAGTGTTCATAATAAGTGAGCATTGAGTGCTCATCACTAAATGGGACATCTACAGTAACCCTTCCAAAGCTCAGGGAACACTGCAGAAGATGAGGAAGCAAGACTATAGAGCCAGAGGATAGAGAAGAGTGCTGTGAAACACTGTGGTAGACATGGCACTCATCAAATCACAGCAGATGTGGATACCTACAAGTGTTGTACAGGATGGGTCCCCACACTAATATTCGATCATGGTTGGGGAAGGACTCATGATACTTCACTCCTCCCAGAAGAGCTGTAGGCAGTTAACAATTTCTGGGTGGGGGAAGTCACTTTCTTCACTGGTTTAATCTCTGGTAAGTTGCCCATATGCTAATAAATGAGGTCCACCCATGCTCATACAGTCAACCCTAATTAAACACAGTGGATCATAACAACAACAAAGCAAACAAACAATCAAAAAAATCATGAAAATAGGTAAGAGACTTGTCAGGAAGAGGAATGAATCTAGCAAGAGGGAGAGAGAGTAGTGGGACATGAAAAATAATGAACATATGCATGTATGAAATTATTAAAGAATAATAAAATTCAAAATTTAAAAAGAAAAAAGAGAGAGAGTCCTCCTGAGTCTGTCAGATCTTTGTGAAACAAGTCCACTGATAAGACCAAGAAGGAATCACAAGGAGATGGGCAGACGTCAAAGCAGAAGTACATACAGCAAAATGAAGAGCAATACAGCATCACCAGAACCTAGCTCGCCTCCAACATCTAGACCTGAACACCAAAAATTGGAAGAAGCAGAAGAAAGTAGCCTTATGAGTAACTTCATGAAGAAGGTAGAGGCGTGTGTAGAGGAAAAGACAAGAAAATTGGAAGAACGCTGTAAACAACTAGAGGAAAGGGCAAACAAATTAGAAGAAAACAATAAAGCCCTCCAAGAAAACAATAAAGTCCTGGAAGAAAACATTAAAATCCTGGAAGAAAACAATAAAGCACTGAAAGAAAACCATGAAAAAGCAATGAAACAAACAAAGGAAACAGTCCAAGATCTGAAAAGGGAAATTGAAAAAATGAAAAAGACACAAACAGAGGGAATGCTGGAAATAGAAAACCTGAGTAAAAGATCAGGAACTTCGGATGCAAGTATAACCAACAGAATGCAAGAGATGGAAGAGAGGATTTCTGGCATTGAAGATACAGTAGAAGAAATAGTTCCATCAGTCGAAGGAAACACTAAAGCCAACAAAGTCATGAACCAAAATGTCCAAGAAATCTGGGACACCATAAAAAGACCAAACTTACGAATTATAGGGATAGAAGAAGGTGAAGAATACCAACTCAAAGGCACAGAAAATATATTCAACAAAATTATAGAAGAAAACTTTCCCAACTTAAAGAAGGAAATGCCTATGAAGATACAAGAAGCCTATAGAACACCAAACAGACTAGACCCCCAAAAAAAGTCCCCTCGACACATAATAATTAAACAACTAAATGTACAGAATAAAGAAAGAATATTAAGAGCAGCCAAGGAAAAAGGCCAAGTGACCTATAAAGGTAAACCCATCAGAATAACACCCGATTTCTCAATGGAGACTTTGAAAGCCAGAAGGACCTGGACAGATGTAATCCAGACACTAAGAGACCATGGATGTCAGCCCAGACTAATATACCCAGCAAAACTTTCAATCATCATAGACGGAAGGAACAAGACATTCGAAGACAAAACCAGATTTAAACAATACCTATCCACAAACCCAGCCCTACAGAAAGCACTAGAAGGAAAATTCCAACCGAGGGAAATCAGATACACACTTGAAAACACAGGCAATAGATAAAGCCACAACAGTAAACCCCAAAGAAGAGAAGTACACACACACTACCACCAAAAATAACAGAGATGAAGAATCACTGGTCATTAATATCCCTTAATATCAACGGACTTAATTCACCTATAAAAAGACATAGACTTACAGAATGGATACGAAAGCAGGACCCATCCTTCTGCTGCATACAAGAAACACATCTCAAATTCAAAGATAGACACTACCTAAGAATAAAAGGCTGGGAAAAGACTTTTCAATCAAATGGTCTTAAGAAACAAGCAGGGGTAGCCATCCTGATATCCAACAAAATAGACTTCAAACTAAAATCAATCAAAAGAGATCAAGAAGGACATTACATCCTCGTCACAGGAAAGATCGACCAAGATGAAGTTTCAATTCTGAACATATATGCCCCAAACATAAGAGCACCCACATATGTAAAAGAAACATTACTAAAGCTTAAACCACATATAAAACCCCACACATTAATAGTGGGAGATCTCAACACCCCACTTTCACCACTGGACAGATCTCCCAAATCGAAACTTAACAGAGAAATAAAGGACTTAACTGATGTCATGACCCAATTGGACCTAATAGATATCTACAGAACATTCCATCCTAACAAGAAAGAATATACTTTCTTCTCAGCACCCCATGGAACTTTCTCTAAAATCGACCACATACTTGGCCACAAAGCAAATCTCAACAGATACAAAACAATCAGAATAACCTCCTGTGTTCTATCAGATCACCATGGTTTAAAGCTAGATTTCAACAACAACAAAAACTACAGAAAACCTACAACCTCATGGAAACTGAATAATGCTCAACTGAATCACCAATGGGTTAAGGAAGAAATAAAGAAAGAAATTAAAGACTTCCTAGAGATCAATGAAAATGAAGACACCACATACCCAAACTTATGGGACACTATGAAAGCAGTGCTAAGAGGGAAATTCATAGCACTAAATGCCCACATAAAGAAGTTGGAGAAATCGCACACTAGTGAATTAACAGCACATCTGAAAGCTCTAGAACAAGAAGAAGCAAAGTCTCCCAGGAAGAATAGACGCCAGGAAATTATCAAAGTGAGAGGTGAAATTAATAAATTAGAAACTAAGAGAATAATACAAAAAATTAATGAAACAAAGAGTTGGTTCTTTGAGAAAATCAACAAGATAGACAAGCCCTTATCCAAACTAACCAAAAGACAGAGAGAGAGAATCCAAATCAACAAAATCAGAAATGAAAAGGGGGACATAACAACAGACATTGAGGAAATCCAGAGAATTATAAGGTCATATTTCAAAAACCTCTACTCCACAAAACTGGAAAACCTAAAAGAAATGGACATTTTTCTGGATAGATACCACATACCTAAGTTTAATCAAGACCAGATAAACTATTTAAATAGTCCAATAACCCCTAAGGAAATAGAAACAGTCATTAAAGGTCTCCCAACCAAAAAAAGCCCAGGACCAGATGGTTTCAGCGCAGAATTCTACCAGATCTTCAAAGAAGAGTTAATACCAATACTCTCTAAATTGTTCCACATAATAGAAACAGAAGGAACATTACCAAACTCCTTCTATGAGGCTACAATTACCCTGATTCCTAAACCAAACAAGGATGCAACAAAGAAAGAGAACTACAGACCGATCTCCCTCATGAACATTGATGCAAAAATACTCAATAAAATACTGGCAAACAGACTCCAAGAACACATCAGAACGATTATCCACCATGATCAAGTAGGCTTCATCCCAGGGATGCAAGGGTGGTTCAACATACGAAAGTCCATTAATGTAATACACCATATAAACAAACTCAAAGAAAAAAACCACATGATCATCTCACTAGATGCAGAAAAGGCATTTGACAAAATCCAACACCCCTTCATGATAAAAGTCTTGGAGCGATCAGGAATACAGGGAACATACCTAAACATAATAAAGGCAATATATAGCAAACCAACAGCCAACATCAAATTAAATGGAGAGAAACTCAAAGCAATTCCACTAAAATCAGGAACGAGACAAGGCTGTCCACTCTCCCCATACTTATTCAATATAGTACTTGAAGTTCTAGCCAGAGCAATAAGACAACATAAGGAGATTAAGGGGATTCAAATTGGAAAGGAAGAAGTCAAGCTTTCCCTATTTGCAGACGACATGATAGTATACTTGAGTGACCCCAAAGATTCCACCCAGGAATTGATAAAGCTTATAAACACCTTCAGCAACATAGCAGGATACAAAATCAACTCAAAAAAATCAGTAGCCCTCCTATATACAATGGACAAAGAAGCTGAGAAGGCAATTAGAGATACATCACCCTTCACAATAGCCAAAAATGACATAAAATACCTTGGGGTAACACTAACCAAGCAAGTGAAGGACCTATATGACAAGAACTTTAAGTCCCTGAAAAAAGAAATTGAAGAAGATCTCAGAAAATGGAAAGATCTTCCATGCTCATGGATAGGCAGGGTTAACATAGTAAAAATGGCAATCTTACCAAAAGCAATTTACAGATTCAATGCAATCCCCATCAAAATACCAACACAATTCTTCACAGATCTGGAAAGAACAATACTCAACTTCATATGGAAAAACAAAAAACCCAGGATAGCTAAAAGAAACCTGTACAATAAAACAACTTCTGGAGGCATCACAATCCCCGACTTCAAGCTCTACTATAGAGCTACAGTAATAAAAACAGCCTGGTATTGTCATAAAAACCGACATGTGGACCAATGGAATCGAATTGAAGACCCTGACATTAACCCACACACCTATGGACATATAATTTTTGACAAAGAAGCCAAAAGTGTACAATGGAAAAAAGAAAGCATCTTCAACAAATGGTGCTGGCATAACTGGATATCAGCGTGTAGAAGGCTGCAAATAGATCCATATCTGTCTCCGTGCACAAAACTTAAGTCCAAGTGGATCAAAGACCTCAACATAAATCCAGCTACTCTGAACCTGCTAGAAGAAAAAGTAGGAAATAGTCTTGAACGCCTTGGCATAGGAGATCACTTCCTAAATATAACACCAGTAGCGCAGACACTGAGACAAACAATCAATCAATGGGACCTCTTGAAACTGAGAAGCTTTTGTAGAGCAAAGGATACGGTCAACAAGGCAAAGCGACAGCCTACAGAATGGGAAAAGATCTTCACCAACCCCACATCTGACAGAGGACTGATATCCAGAATATATAAGGAACTCAAGAAATTAGACATCAAAAGGACCAACAGTCCAATTGAGAAATGGGCTTTAGAACTAAACAGAGAATTCTCAACAGAGGAATCCCAAATGGCTGAAAGACATTTAAGGAATTGCTCAACTTCCCTAATCATCAGGGAAATGCAAATCAAGACAACTCTGAGATACCACCTTACGCCTGTCAGAGTGGCTAAGATCAAAAACACTGAAGACAGTTTATGCTGGAGAGGATGTGGAACTAGGGGAACTCTCCTCCACTGCTGGTGGGAATGCAAGCTTGTACAACCACTTTGGAAATCAATATGGCGCTTTCTTAGAAAATTGGGAATCAATCTCCCCCAAGATCCAGCTATACCACTCCTGGGCATATACCCAAGAAATGCTCAATCATACCACAAGAGCACTTGCTCAGCTATGTTCATATCAGCATTGTTTGTAATAGCCAAAACCTGGAAACAACCTAGATGCCCTTCAACTGAAGAATGGATAAATAAATTGTGGCACATATACACAATGGAATACTACTCAGCAGAGAAAAACAACATCACACGGTTTGCAGGCAAATGGATGGATCTAGAAAAAATCATCCTGAGTGAGGTAACCCAGACTCAGAAAGACAAATATGGTATGTACTCACTCATAGGAAGATGCTAGATGTGGAACAAGGATGACTAGACTGCTACTCACATCACCAGTGAGGCTACCTGGAAAACGGGACCCCAAAAAAGACACGGAGAAATGGACAAGATCTACATGAATAGCCTGGTCATGAGTGGGAACAATGAAGGGCGACAGTATAGGGAAAGAGTGGGAGATCCTAGCTGGATCAAGAAAAGAGAGGGAGAACAAGGAATAGGAGACCATGGTAAATGAAGACCACATGGGAAGGTGAGAAGGGGAGGAAGCAGAGAGCTAGGGAGGCCCACGGAGATCCACAAAGATACCCCCTCAAAAGACTGCTGGCAATGGTCGCGAGACGGCAGGAACTGACCTACTCTGGTGATGGAATGGCCAGACACCCAAATAGTGATGCCATAAACCCCATCCAAGGACTGAGGAATCTGAAGGCAGACATCCACGGCTGGGCCCCTGGTGGAGCACTGGGAGTCTAATTAGTGAGTATGAAGAGGATTTATATGAGCGAGAATTGTTGAAGCCAAGGTTGGATAAAGCACCGGGATAAATAACCAAATGAATGGAAGCACAGGATCTATGAACCAAAGGCTGAGGGGCCCCCAACTGGATCAGGCCACCTGAACGGGTGAGACAGTCAGTTGGCTTGATCTGTTTGGGAGGCAGCTGTGCATTGGTGCCAGGTCCTGGGCTCGTTGCATGACTTGGCTGTTTGAATCCTGGGTCTTATGCAGGGACACTTGGCTCGGTCTGGGAGGGGGGAATGGACCTGCCTGGACTGAGTCTACCAGGTCAACCCCGGTCCTCGGGGGAGACCCTGATCTGGAGGAGGTGGGAATGGGGGGTGGGCTGGGGGGAGGGGTGGGCGAGAGGGGGAGAACAGGGGATTCTGTGGCTATTATGTTGAACTGAATGGTGTTGTAAAATAATAATAATAATAATAATAAAAAAACCAAAAAAAAAAATATTTGTTTTGTTTTTAAAATTATAACACAATTACATCATGTTTTCTTTTCTTTTTCAAACCCTCTATACACCACTCTTTCCTCTCTTTCAGTTTAATCATCTTAGTTTTTATAAATTGTTAATACATATATTTATGTTCATTTCTATTACTAAATACATAAATAAAACCTGCTCAATTCATTCAAAAAAAAAAAAAAAGAAAAAAGCTTCTATCATATTTTACATGCATTTTATGTTTCATTTTTACTTTTCCTTCCTGTGTTTGAGTTTCAATATTTTCTCTTGACCTAGTTCTTATATCCTAGATCACAGCTCTCTTAAGTTCAATTATGTCTAATGTTAAATCTATGGAATTTTAATTTTTGGTCACCATGTTCTTCTGGCTTATGACTTCCATTTAAAATTACATTGATATTTGTTTTTTTGTATGCATTAATAATCACAAGAATTTTTAACTAATGGGAGACAGTCTCAGTATTTGTGTCTACTTGCATCTAGCAGTGTTACTGCGGGGAGTTGGGGCATTTCTTGTTATGGGTTTTTATTGCCCAGAGAGGGTTAGTTCTCCAATTCTATGTCTAGTAGCAGAGACGTGGACAGTGACAAGGACCTTGGATGACTTGAAACACTGCACAGTCTGTATGGTGGCTCTTTTTATTTCTTCACTGACTTCTAAAATGAAAACATTCAATATTACAACTAAGGGCCTGAGGTATTTCCCTGGATTCTTCTTCTTAATAAGTCCTGAACTCCAGTATTTGTACTTCCAATAACCTGAGATTATGAATACCTCTCCATAGTTTTCGGTTCCCCTTGACTCTGCTTCTCAATCTTTTGACCTGTAGAGCTTACTCAGTAAATGGCTTGACAGGGTAATTGTGTTCAGTACTGACTGTACTTTCCATGTTCATCATTTTTTATATTCTGTCTGCCTTAGCAGCCCAAAACCAAACTCTAATGACTTCTCTGCCAACCTGTGTTTGTTTCCCAAGCCTGGTGCATTTTTTTTTCCTGAGAATTGTCAAATGTCCTGAGAGGAGAAGTAATGTGAAGAAAATTGAATTTATAAAAATGTGCTTTTCACCTGTCTGCATTCTATACCCTCGTGTGCTGGTTGACTTATTTTTCTGCAAGTCCTTCAAATAAAGCTTGATTTTGTATTTTGTTCAGCTTTTAATATTATTCTTAGTAAGTGCACTGGACTTCTGGGAGGAGAAGTAGGTGTCTTACATTTTCTTTTCTATAAATGCTTTTGGCTAACAATGAGATCCAAGTATTTAATTGCTACTTAAACTCTCTTCACCATAGGATTCTTTTTCTTCTTCTTCTTTTCCCCAGGAACAAAAGACAATAACTTTTTTGGAACTGAGCTCATAACTAGGGTATCTTTGCCCAGTGGTACTGTTATGAAGGCTACCTGATGGCAGAGAGGCACACCTTTGTAAGTTCCCAACTTTCCTTTTTTCAGGTAATTAGCAAGAGCCATTCTTTCCAAATCTGGCATCCACACAAGGTCTCAGTTTTTATTTCAAGACATGTATTGCCATTTTGCTTTATATAGAGTATTTTGCAACCAATACTAGCTACTAGGATTGTGGTATGAGTGGGGACTCAAGTCATTAGGCATTGTGTTCCTGTTCTAGGGCAGAGTGCAGTATTTACTTCTTGTTGCAAATGTGCTGTGTCCCGGCACTGTAGACCATGCTCTTTATAGAATATTTCCATCCATCCTCCCAACACTTGTCTGTCCTCTGTCACCTTTTGACAAGTGACATAAAGATCAAGTTCTCTAGTTGATCTGTCACTAAGAGCATAATTCAATCTTCTTTTCTGAAAAATGAGTTTCATTGATTGAAGATTTTCCAATAGAAAGGAATTGATTCTACATTTGGTTTAGATATGAATTGAATCCCACAGACTTATTTACTGATATATTTGTCTCTATCTGGTGGTGCTATTTTGAAAGAGATAGAAATCTGGTCCATGGATCATAGCTGTAGGAAATATGTCACTGGAGGCGTACCATTTGGGGCTGTATCTCACCCTGGACTTTCCTCTGTTTCTGTCTCTGTTTTTGGCCATAGTGAGATGTGCAGCAATTATGCTCTCCCACATTCTCATGAAGTAATGGAGCCTTCCAGCCATGCACTGAAATCTTTGAGACCCTCAGCAAAATAAATTCTTCTTTAAACCATTTCTCTGTTACATAATTGTCAAAGTGAGAAAAGCTTGACTAACCTGGCTAGGTTGAATTTGGATGCTGGGCATTTAACTGTATTGTTACCTCTCACTTTCATCCTGTGCGTGCATCAATTATCAAGATGATGTGAAATTACGTGCTTTGTAGTTTAGCATATTATACTTATTTCTCTTCATTTCTGTAGTGTTAAAGTCCATTTTAAGTACAAGTTTCATTTTCAGGGCTTGGATTTGCATTTTACCTTAGCAATTTTCAAGTATGTATAGTGTATAAATTGTTGTATTTATGTTATACTAGGTATAATACAGTCTTTATTTTTGTATTCATTTACAAAATAGATTTCATTGTGATATTTTAAATAATACCAGTCAAGTTTTGAATTGCCTGTCTTTTCATATTCCAGCACCAAACTATTAACAATGTTAAACTTAATTCAATTACTGTACAATGTAAATGAATTGCATACCAGTGAAAAGTATATTATGAATGTTTTATTGCAGTGAATAAAACAAATCACTTCATAATAAATTTTGATGGCTTCCATAGAGAACTATTAAGAAAGATTTAAAAAATACAGTTGTGTATTGCATTGCCACATGCATACCTTACCATGCTTTACATGAAGGACAGAGAAGAAACTGGAGATGTGTATGCACTTTAATATGGTGGCATGAGAAGCTGTCCACTGTCATAGGAAAGCAGGCTGAGGTGTGCCTATTAAAGGCTGTTTTTTTTAGACGTGAAATGAGGAAATACACACTTTGGTGTGAACTTCTAATAAAACATTTTTATTGCAAAATAAAACACACAGTCATAGAATTAATTTATAAGAATAGTTTGTTAGTTATATTATTTATAATAAAGATTACTATAGCACAATGAATTGTTAAAATTTAAAGAACAGGCCTTTGACTGCTACTCCACAAGCTGTTCACATGCTTTACTCTAGTTACAATATTTTCCCTTGTAAGGAGCAATCACTGTTCAGATTTTAGTAATTTGATCTGAATATATGTCATTGTTGTATCCTTAAATACTGTAATTTAATTTAGAAAGTGATTTTAAAATTTTCCTTAACCTAAACATTCTCTTATATATCTTTTTATGTCCTAGCTACGTAATTCACGGAATAAGTCAGATGTTCTGATTTGAAGCTAGCCCATGTCCATGTTATGTGATTGTGTTGGCATGTCCTATGTTGGTATATTAATTATTTCCTAGAAAGTTTTTAGAAAATTTGGAAGTTATGGAAACCTTGGAATAATAAGACTCAATTCATTACTAATTAGTAACTGCACATGGTCTTTCCAGGTCGATAAAAGCCTTTCTGGCCGGGCAGTGGTGGCTCACGCCTTTAATCCCAGCACTCGGGAGGCAGAGGTAGGCGGGTCTCGAGGTCAGCCTAGGCTACAGAGTAAGTTTCAGGAAAGGTGCAAAGCTACACAGAGAAACCCTGTCTCAAAAAACCAAAAAAAAAAAAAAAATCCGTTCTGTATCAACTGTAAGAGAAGTGCGTACATTTAAAAAAAAAATTTTAATGGGGAGTTTAGAAGGGTCTTTCAGTAAACATGTTCAGAGGTAACTGTAAATGAGCATACTCAATGGTATTTTTATTTAGTAAAAGGCAAAAATATGTATGCTTATGCACATGGACTTGACTTTCTGTCTGTTAGTGACCTCACTGTTTGCCAGAGGAGAGTAGATAGAGTCCCATGGAGTGACTTGATTTCCCTTAATAGAGCCTTTATAAAAACCAAGCAAAACTTGGCAAATCAAACAAGTTAGACATGGTTGCTCATGGCTTTAATCAGGAAGCAGAGGCAGGCAGATGTCTGTGAGTTCAAGGCCAGCTTGGTCCACATAGCAAGTCTCAGACAAGTCAATAATACATAATGAGGCCATATTTCAAAAAAAAAAAATCACTAGCATTTCTCAAAATCACTGTTTGGGAGATATGGTAATATATGGTCAAATAAATGCTTCCACATTTAAATAAGATTGAAAATGTTGAGTGCTTGTGTGATTATTAGAGTTGATCTGAAAAATTCTTGCATTAAATAAAGCATTTTAATTTTGGTTAACTTATTTTTCACAATCTCTTTGGTTATAAGAATTTGTGTGTGTGTGTGTTGTTTTCATTCAATATTTGACAATTTCTTGTGATACATTAGCTATAGATACAAATGGATCTAATAAAACTGTGTTTAATTGGTAGATATCTATGGGTAGATTATCTATCTTGGTCAATGTTCTATTACTGTGAAGAGACACCATGACCATAGCAACTTTTACAAAGGAAAGTATTTAGATGAAGCTTGTTTATAGTTTCAGAGGTTTAGTCCATTATCAGCATGGCAGGGAATATGGCCCACATAGGCATACATGATGCTGGAGGAGTAGCTGAGAGTTCTACATTTGGATTCATAGGCAGCAGGATGAGCAAGAGCCACTGCACCTGGGTTGGGCTTTTGTAAACCTCAAATCTCACACAAGGACACCCGTCACATGTTTCACCTCAGCAGTTTTCCTTAGCTGCAGAAGGAGATTCTATAACCCCTTTCTTGTATCCTTGACTCTAATGTTAGAAACATGTGGGCAAAGCTGCCAAGTTCTGGTGCTTGCTGAGACTGTCCTCATTCAAATACACCATTTCAATGGTTTCTTTCATGGATTAAGCCCTTTTTGAATTCCTTTTTACAAGTTGAAGCTTGTAAGTAATTGTCTTGAGGTTACCGCTATCTTTATTCCATTTTGTGGTGATATTTTGTTTGTGTTGAAATGTGGTGATATTTTATTTGTATGCTAATAAATAAAGTTTGCCTGGAGATCAGAGGAAATAGCAAGCCATTAACACAAAAGTCAGGCAGTGGTAGCACATGCTCTTAATCTTATCACTTTGCAGGCAGGGTCTCTGTGTGTTCAAGGTCACACTAGGGAACAGAGCCCAGCATGGTGACACATGCCTTTAATCCCAGTACCAACCATAGAGACTTGAAGGTCTGTACAGACAGGCAGTGACAAGGAAGTGAGGTAGCTGGACTAAGAGTCAATGAGAGGGTAGAACAGCAAGTCAATAAAAGCCTGGGTAGACAGGAAGTAGCTCTCTTTGGAAGCTATGGCGTGGTGAGTTAAGGTTAGCTGTGGCTCTCACTATTTCCCTGATCTCTAGGGCTTTCCCCCCTATATTTGGCTCCATGTTTTTTATTTAATAAGACCACTTAGAAATCTGGTTACAGCTGCCACAATCTAAATCGTTCTCAGAACCATTGTGTTCTGCTCTCCTACTAATATGGCCAATGAAATCCCACTCAAAGTGTTCAACTGCATTCCTAATCTGGAATCTCAAAAGTCCACATTCTGCCAACAAGGATCAGGCCTGCCACAGCAACTCCCCACTCCTGGTACTAACTTCTGTCTTGGTCAGTGTTCTATTACCATGAAGAGACACTGTGACCACAGCAATTCTTATAAGGGGAAGCATTTAATTGGGGATGGCTTACAGTTTCAGAGGCTTAGATCATTATCAGGCTGGCAAGAAGAATGAATGGTAGCATGCAGCAGACATGTGCTACAGAAGGATCTGAGAGTTCTACATCAGGATTTGCAGGCAGCAGAAAGAAAGAGCTTGGGCTTTTGAAACCTCAAAAGTGTGTCACCCCAGTGACACACTTCCTCCAAGGCCACGCCCCTTGTCCTTTTGTAGTGCAACTCCCTAAGCACTTAAATATATGGACCTATGGGGGCTATTCTTATTCAAACCACCATATTATCTTTCCAGTGTTTAGTCTTCTGATCCATGAACATGGACGCTTTTTCATTTATTTAGATTTTCCTTAGATTCTTTTAACAATGGTTTGCTTTCAGCATGTACGTTTTGTGCAGCTTTTGTTAAGTTTATTACACATGTTTTATTATTTTTGTTAGTAGTGTCATAGAATTCTTTCTTTCCCTTTTTGTATTTGTGTATGTCTTGGTGTGCATGTGTTTATGCATGCTTGCACATGTGGGCATGCATGTGTGTGCAGATCCTGGTGCACCTTTGTGCATGTGCATGTGTAAGCCCAGAAATGAAATCTGTTGTCTTTCTCGAGTGCTCTTTCCCTTGTTTATTGCAATAGGCCCTCTCTCAGTGCTTCCTGATTCAGCTAGTATGTCTAAAAGGCTTGCTTTGGAGATTCTCTGGCTCTGTCCTGCTGGGATTCCAGGTAGCTGTCTCTCCTGCATGGCTTTCTTTTACTTGGGTTCTCAGAATCCAAACTCTTGTCTTCATGCTTGTGCAGAAAACTCTTACTCCACTGAATCATCTCCTTAGTCCTGTGGTTAAATTTTTTAGTTTCCCCTTTCAATTCTAATAGCAAAGGAATAAAGCCTGATAGTGCTCTGCATTTTGATCTTCTAACCTTGAACCTTGTCATATTAGCCAGGGTTCTTTAGAGAAACAGAACTGTTAGAATGACAATTAGAAGAGGACGTATTACATTACCCTGCACAATAAAGTCTGAATAATCAAATGATGGCCATCTCCCCTCTGGAGAGGCTGACATCCTGAGGCTGCCCAGTCCTCTAGATTGGATGGTATAGAGGTATTATTCGAGGGCCACTGCTCCTCAGCCCACATCAGAACACAGAAGAAGCTGGGTTTTGATGTCAGCAAAGGGGGACATCAAGAGGGAATGTGGTAGCAACAGTGCAGATGAACTCATGAATGAGGAGATTAACTCCCCAGTTAGATACCAAGACACATGGTCAAATAGCCAAAGCTTGTCCCCGAAACTCCTTTTTCATATCACTGTCATTGCTAGACATTGCCACCTGCATTCAGGTTGGGCCTTCCCATTCCAGGTAAGGTATTCAAGAAAATCTCTTTCAGGCAGACCCAGAGATTAATCTCATCAAGACAGTCCCTCACAGATATGCCAAAGGGCTTGTTTCTTATGTCATTCTAGATCCTACCAATTTGATAGTCAAACCAAACATTGCACTAGCTGAATTTATTACCTGCAATATAATTCCTACAAGATTTCTTAGATTATGCTGTATAAAAATTGCATTGTGTGTTAATTAATACACTTTACAATTTAGATGTCTTTTGTTAACATTTTATTACCTCACTGCACTGACTGGAGCCTCCCCTACAATGTCAAATATAAGTAGTGAAAGTGGGCTTGATCTCAGTGTGAAATCCTGTCTTCATTGTTAATTATGATATTAGCTGGGATAAATCCAACATGACAATGAATGTGGTCCTACACATATGTTGATGAATTGCATTTGTTTATATTTCATTAGCAAGATTTGCATGCATTTTTTCTTGAGTTACATTTATTGATATTCTCAGCTTCATGGTTATTTCAGATGTGTATAAGTCTTTTTAACTAACTGTATGAGGCAGAGATGCTGAAACTTAAAAACACCAGGTACCAAAAATTACCAATATCAAAACAAACATTCATTGGAACTAGTGCTTATCCTAATTGCATGCACCTGCACTGGCTTCTGTTATCAGAGCACTGCAGTGTGAGCTCAGAAATGCCCTTTCTTTGATTTTCTGAGAGTTATTAGTATCAATCAGCCTACAGAATGGGAGAAGATTTTCACCAACCCCACATCTGACAGAGGGCTGATCTCCAAAATTTATAAAGAACTCAAGAGACTAGACATCAAAATAATGAACAATCTAATTAAAAAATGGGCTATAGAGCTAAACAGAGAATTCTCCATGGAAGAATTTCAAATGGTTGAAAGATATTTAAAGAATTGCTCAGCATCCTCAGTCAGCAGGGAGATGTAAATGACTCTGAGATACCATTTTATACCTGTCATAATGGCTAAGATCAAAAGCCCTGCAGACAGCTTATGTTGGAGAGGAAGTGGAGCAAGGGGAACACTCCTCCACTGTTGGTGGGAGTGCAATCTTCCTCAAGACCCAGCTATACCATTCTTGGGCATATACCCAAGGAATGCTCAATCATACCACAGGGACACATGCTCAACTATGTTCATAGCAGCATTACTTGTAATAGCCAGACTTAGAAACAACCTAGATGCTCCTCAACTGAAGAATGAATTAAGAAAATATGGTACATATGCACAATGGATTATTACTCAGCAGATAAAAACAATGACATCATGAAATTTGCGGGCAAATGGATGGAACTAGAAAATATTATCCTGAGTGAGTTAACCCAGACTTAGAAGGACAAACATGGTATGTACCCACTCAATGCTCTTACAATATCTGACGGAATTCAGATTTTTTTGTCAATTTAGTCTTACTAGTTGTCATGAATCTATGGAGATTGTTCATTTCTATTGTTAGCTTGGTATTTTTTTATTTTTAAGAATTTGCATATTTTTCTAAATTAATGTAATATGTTGTTTATAATCTCTCTATAATAATGTTTACTTCTGTTCAGCAGTAATAATATCCCTTCTTTTTTCCTGTTCTTGATGTCAGTCTTCTCCATTTTTTTCTGTTATTCAGTTTTACTAATCTTCTCTATTGTTTTTCTCTTCTACATTCTTTTACTTCTGTTTAATCTCTATTACTCTCTTCTGCCAGTTCTTGTTCAGTTTTTCTTTTATCTCTAGTGTTTTCAGGTAGCAGGTTGAACTGTTGATCTGAGATTTTTCTTACTGTTTAATTAATGCTCTAGGTTTTTCTCTAAGGGTTGTTCTATAGATGTATACCACATGCTCTGGTATTCTGTGTTTTCATTTTCTTTCATCTCAAAATATTTAACTTCCTTGTGATTTATTTAATGCTTTATTTCGTATGTATTTATGAATTTCCCAATTCTTTCTTTTGTTGATTTTAATTTCATTTCATTGTGGCAAGAAAATATTATTGAGGTTCATGGCTTAGCATATGATCAGTCCTAAACAATGTTTTAAGACTGCTTGAAAAGATACATAGTCTGTAATTGTTGGTAGAATGTTGGAAGATTGTTAGGTATAGTTTGTTCATAGTGTCTTTGAAAACTTCATGTCACTTTCTATCTTCTATGTTTTCTATTCATTATTTAATGACTATTTTGAAGAATGATAATTATTTCTTTTTCTTCACATACTTATTTTTCAGTTATGAGATGCATATATGTTTATTATGTCTTTTTCAAGAATGTTTCATTTTATAACTACAAATTCTATCTATCTGTCTATCTATCTATCTATCTATCTATCTATCTATCTATCTATCTATCTATCTATCTATCTAATACTCTTTTTTGAAAGTCTGTTTTGTCTGATGTTGGTGTAGCCTCTTCAACTTTGTTTGGCTTTTCCATCATTTTAATATATTCATGATTTTGGATCTAATCTGTGTCTCTTTGGGGTAACACATAGTTAGATTTTGGTTTTGCAGTTTATTGTCTTGTTTGTTTCATTCATGAACATTAGTGACTTCAGTGACAATGTGCCTGTCTTTGCAATCATTCCTGCTCCTTGTGTTCTTCAGGTCATGTGTCTTAGTTCTCGATTTTTCCCCTACTGATTTCTTATGTACAAAATGAGTATTTTCTGATGTAACATTCTGATTCCTTTAATGTTTTAGTCATTTTTTAATAAATCTTTTCTTATTTTTTTGTGTGTACATGCATATACATTGAACAGAACCAGCTTCAGATTTACTTTAACTTAATTCAAACAAGATATAGAAATATTAATTTTATACATTTGTCTTATTTTTCCTTTTTGCATTCTTCTTCTACGCATTTCATCTATATGTTACAAACCCAAATTACATTGTTGTTATTGGAACTGAAGCCTTCTAGGTTACCAGGCCCTAAGCAGTGCAGGAAGATCAGCTTCTGGGATTTGAAGATATCCTGACTATGGTCACAGTTATGTTTTACAGGTTGTACATTAACCAAGCCATGCTCCCCTACCTAGAGGACCAGTGACTCCTGTCATCCAGCCTCAGTTATGGGCATAGGTCACACATGAACTAAACCTGTTTCCTTGGGTATAAGTCCTTATACCTTGGGGTATAAGTCCTTATATTCCCCAAGAATCCTTAAAAGTACAAGTTCTCACCCTAAAATGATAATCTATCCTCAAATCTCTCTTAAATTACTTTTCCTTTTTCTTCCTAAAGAACTTAATAATTATAGTATTTATCACTTCATATAAGTTCACATCTTTTGATGTTTGGTAGGAAATAGAAAAGCATGTATCTGATACACTGACCATATTATTTAGCAGTTCTGCTTCTTTTCATTTGTTCATTTAAGCTACCATTGGGTGCCATTTTCCTTTTTATCTTAAAAATTTTTTTAAAAAAATTATTTTTCATCCAGACTAGTTTCCTTCCCTCCCCTCCTCCCAGTCCCTCTCCTTCACCTCCCCATCTGCCTCTACCATCCTTTCCCCCTCCATTTCTATTCAGTAAAGGGCAGGCTTTCCATTAATATCAACAAAACATGGCATATCAAGTTGCAGTAAGACTAAACACCTCTTTTATTAAGGCCGGGAAAAGCAGTCCAATATGAGGAATAGGATCCCAAAAGCCAACAAAAGAGTCTAAGACAGCCTCTCCTCCCACTGTTAGAAGTCTCATAAGAAGACTAAGCTATACAACTGTCACGTATCTGCAGAGGGCATAGGTAAGTCCTGCATAGGCCCCCTAGTTGTCAGTTCAATTTCTGTCAGCTCTTATGAGCCTAGGTTAGTTGATTCTGTGGGTTTCCTTGTAATGTCCTAGACCTCTCTGGCTCCTACAATCCTTCCTCCTTCTCTTCAGTAGGATTCCCTGAGCTTGTCCTAATGTTTGGCTGTGGGTCTTTGCATCTCTCTCCCTCAGTTGCTGGATGAATCCTCTCTGAGGACAACTGGGCTAGATACAAATCTATGAATATAACAGAATATCATTATGCATCATTACATTGACATGTTTTTCTTCAGTCATATTTGATTCTATCCTAGGTCTCTGGGCCATCCAGCCTGTGGGTTCCAGTGCTCCAGGTGGTATCAGGAGTGGGCTCACTCTTTTGGCATGGGTCTTAGGCTGGACCAATCGATAGTTGGCCACTCCCACAATTTCTGCACCACCCTTACCCCAGCTCATCCCATAGGCAGAACAGACTGTAGGTCAAAGGTTTTATGGCTAGGTTGGTGTCCCATTCCCTTAACTGGAAGTTTGCATGTTCATAGGAGATGGCCAGTCCAGGCTACATATCCCAGATTGCTTAGAATCTTAGCTGGGTTCATTCTTGTAGATTTCTGGGAGTTTCCCTTACACTAGTTTTCTACCTCACCCTGAAATGCCTCCTCCCCTCCCCTCCCCTCTTTCTGGGAGGAAGGATGGAGGGGGAGAGTGCTGAAAGGGTGTCATTTTTCTAATCAAATGTACTATGCTCCAACCCTCTCTTGTAGTTATTATAGGAAAATGCATTCCATTGTGTGTTCAACAGCCCCTACCACACAGTTATGAGCATATTGTTTTATACAATTGGTTTTAAAATTGCATAGAGAAGAGAGGAGGAGAAGTATGCATTTACACTGTCTTTTATAAATATTTAATTACACTTACTGGTAATTAAATAATACTTACCGGTAATTCTTTTCTCCTTCGTATTTAAAATTAACTCTGGGGTTATTTCTCCATCTTCAAAAACTTCCTTTAGGATTCCTTATAAGGCCCCTTTGTTAATAGTATATTATCTGAGTTTGCATTGATATTGATATTTGATTTTGCCCTGTTTTTGAAGTCTGCTTTTACTGGGTTTATAATTCCCTGATGATCATTTTTTTCTTTGTACACTTGATGTTGCTCTTACTGCCTTCTGGTCTCTGTTGTTTGAACTATTAGTTGTTTCTATTATATTATCGTATTTCTTCCCTCGCTGTGTGTACATGGGCTTGTGTGTGTCAGACACGTATCTGGAGCTCAGAGGACAGCTTCTGGGAAATGGTCCTCTCCAGATACTGTATAAATCCTTAGGATGGAACTCAGGTTCCAGGCTTAATGGCAAGTACCTTTACCCACTGAGCCATCTCACCAGCTCTTGGCTATTAATTTTATTAGGATCCCTTCGTAAGTGCTAAGTTATGACTTTTGAAATATTTTCTTCCTTATTCCTTCTGGTAGTTTACTTTGTGTATGTTGTTGATTAGCCCACATTTCTCTACAGCTCTGTTCATTTTTTTATGTTCAATATTTCTTTTTTAATTTATGTAATCTGTATTTGCAGTCTTCAAATTTGCCGAATCTTTCTTCTGCAAGTTCAAACATAAGCTGTGTGTTTCTTGTGAATTTAACATTTCAGTGATTGAGGTTTTTTTATTTTAGTTATTGAAACTTTTAACATCGAAGTTTGTTCCTTTTGCTTCTTTTTGAGATTTCTATCTCTATATTGATGCTGTCTACATGATAAAAGATTGTCTTTCTGTTATTTCCTTAATTTTGATTATCCTTGGTTCTTTGTGCATATTTATAATGTCTACTTGAAGCTTTTGTCAGTTAGATCTATTGTTGAGATTCTGTTATAGGCAGTGTCATGATTTGAATCGGTATGGCCCCCATAGACTCAGGTGTTTGAATGCTTGGCTCATAGGGAATGACACTATTAGGAGGTGTGGCCTTGTTGGAGGAAGTTTGTTGCTGTGAAAGCAGGCTTTTAAGTCTCATATATGCTCAAGTCATGTCCAGTGTGACAGTTCACTTCCTAATGTTTGAGGATCAAGATGCACAACTCTCAGCTTCTTCTCCAGCACCGTATCTGCCTGCATGCCTCCATGTCCCACCATGATGATAGTGGACTAAACTTCTGAAGCTGTAAGCCAGCCCCAATTAAATGTTTTCCTTTATAAGAGTTGCTGTGGTCATGGAGTCCCTTCACAATATGAGAAACCCCGAAACAGGCAGCTTCCATTGATTGTTATGTTTCCCTATGTAAGAGCCAAAAATTCCTCTAGAAAATCTCTGATTCTTCGTTGTTTAAAATCAGCTCCTTAGATGATGTAATACAGAAGCCCTGAGGGTGGTCTCATTCTTCTAAGGAGGTTGTCAATGGCTTGCTTATTTAATACGTGATACCAGTTAGATTATTCTGGTTTCTCTTCCTTGAGTGAGAAGCCATTGATATCTCTAAACTGCAGTACCGAATGTTGTCAAGGTGCTTTTAGAAATGTGTCTCACTATCTCTCTGACTGCAGCCAGGTCCTCTAATTCCTGCCTGATTACTCTGTTGTTTTTTTAATAATGCTGTGGAACACACCTTTGTCTCCAGAGTGATCTGAATCCAGGCTCCTTTACAGGGTTAGTGTTTGAGGACTAACTCCAGGGGAGCAGTGTATAGCTTGCCTCTCCTCCTGGATCTAGAAGAGATTTTCCTCTGAGTGATGCTATTGTTTTGATTTCTTGGAAGTAGGTGGGGCTTGGTAGCATCTGGTTTCTTTGCTTGGCTTCTGCAGTCTGGAACGCCTGACTTCTGAATGGCCAGGGATGGGATAACCAGTACCCTAATAAGCTTTGCTAGGAATGTGGTTAGAACATTTGGCTTATAAGTAGGGGCTGAGGAGAAGGAAGTCTCCAAGCCTTTGGAGGTACTAGGAACTTGGTTGTGCAACCTGCAGCAGTGTGAAAGGTGTGGTCATTGTGTTTTGCCTTGACTGGAAAGTGGAGTAAAAGTAGCCTGTGTTCTTGCTGAAAACTGCTTGGAGAGGGTAGAAGTGAGTGTGCATGTATTAAACACATTAAAGAGTTCTTACCCAGTCTCACACATTCCTTACTTGGGGCACCAAAATTCAATCCGTTTGAATTAACCATTAACTCCGAGTCACCAATACTATACTGATGATTAAGGAGAAATAAAAGCATTTCCTCTTGGTGTCCTTTTAACCAAAAGTGAGGCCAGATTTGAATTATTCACTTCATGCTCCCTGCGTCTTGTGTCCTCTGTCTATCTGTTGTGTGAGTCTGATTCTGTGTCCACTTGGAGGCTGTCTTGTGAATTTAGCCCTGTGTCTGTCCCTGTCCCTGTATGTCTCTGTGCGTCTGTCTGTATGACTGTGCATGTCTGTCTCTGTGTGACTCTGTGTGTCTGTCCCTAACAAAAGACTGGTTTATGTTTATTGAATATCACAGAAAGCATCACAGAAAGAGAGAATGAAGGCTACTTTACAGAAATCTTTAATGGAGTTTTACAAGGTATTAAATCAGTGACTCCAGCTGACCTACATGACCAACAGTATTGCAAACATTATTGTTTAATAAGCACCATCCAACTGTTGTGCTCCACATTTATGGTGTATATTCATATTATAAGATTTCTTTCAACCTCTCCTTTTGTTGTTTTTAGCAAATGATAGATACACATTATTTTCAGTCAAGGTTATGGAAGAGTACATAATTAAGATTATAGCTATGCATTAGCTTAGGTTATAAAAGTTGATTACATGGGAAATTCAAGGCAAGTAAAGCTGATTGCTTCATTACTCTCTTAAGAGCAGGTTAAACAAGCAGGCTGGGTACACAGTAGGATAGCAATCTTAAATCATTAACTTCAGCTGGGAGGTCCAGCAAAGATTTCTGTCTCTTAGAATGTAAGAGATATTTTCATAATATTTCACTACCACAAAAATGGGTTATAGATTATCACTGCTGTTAAAAAGTTTTAGTAAATTTTTAGTTTTGTATTTTTTTTACTTGCTGTATACCTTTTGGGCCATTTTTAGAGTCTTTACATTTTTATTAAAATTTCCACAAAGAGTTCTGCTCAAGTTGTTTATAGCACTCTCACACAGTTCAGCAATGTGTAGCGCATTCATATGCTCACCACACAGCCCAAGAAATAACCACATAGGCATGCATAGCTGCTGTGTTTGCCTTCCTACTCACATTCCACTCCCTCCTTTCCCATTGTTTTGAAGTCAAGTTTCCATATTCCTTGTGGGACTTCCATTTCCTTATATTAAAATATGTTCAGAAACTAGAAGCAAAAGATTCCTCAAATGCAATATATCCTGATGGCAGATGTCTCTACAAACAAGATTCAGGTCTTACTTTAAGGTTTATTAAGCAGACCATTTGCTGAATCATCACTTTAAACACTCAGCCTTTAACGTTGCCATGTACGCTGAGAAACAGCATCGTCACATTGTCACACATTAAGGATCTGGAATGACCAATTCCTGCTCTCACTAGTTCCTAATTGCATCTCAATGATGAACTACTACACAAGCTGTCTGGGGTCAGAGTCTTGCTTGATTAGACCTCAGAATTGTGAGATTGTAAACTGGGCTAATATGCATCTCTCTCCATTCTTACTCGGCAGTTTCCACTCTTCACAAAAATGGAACAGCAAGCTCATCTTGGAAAACTGTGCTCCATGTTTGTCCAGGAAGGATATTTAGGGAAGATGGATGTTTTTCTCGGTGGTGAAGAGAGCAGCACAGAGTTAGGAGATGCTGAAGGGCTTGATGTGGAAACCAGAAGAAAGCCTGGGATTAGCATCCTTCTGGGACAGAGTAATGTGCTGTTGAAATGACAGAGAAGCAAAGAGGTTTGAAATGTGGAATGTTTCAGGAAGGGGGTGAACGCGAGTAGGAGGTCAATTTCTTGGAATGGCACCTTCAAAACTCCCCAGTGACAAATGTCCATATTTCTTGTCCATCCCTTGTTCAAAAGACACAAGAAGTGCCATGCTTGAACTGGTTTCCAAGATTCTTTTCTTATGGCTATAAGATTTCAAATTTTCTTAGAAATATTTTCTACTAATTAAACAATGATGCTTTAAACTAGTAATGTTATACTGAATTGGGGTTTTCCCCAAAGGCTTCCTGTTTCCTCAGACTGGAAGCCTCTGTGTCCCTATCCAAATGGATCTCAGCTGAACTGCTGCTCAAAAGCCTAAAAGCTTAACCAACTCTAGCTCATGGTCCTCACGCCTTATGTACCTTTCTGCTTTCTGACATCATTTCCTGGGATTAAAGGCTCTTGTTACCATGCCTGGCTGTTTCCAGTGTAGCCCTGAACTCACAGAGATCTCTGTCTCTGGAAAGCTAGGGTTAAAGGCGTGTGTGCCACCATTTTCTGGCCTCTATGTCTGTCTGGTGGCTGTTCTGTTCTCTGATCTCAGATAAGTTTATTAGGGTGCACAATATTTGGGGGAACACAATATCACCACAGCTTCCTTTATCAATTGATTTTTTTTATATTAATCCCTTTTTTCAGATTTAAAAAAAATATTAGGGTGTGTGTGTGTGTGTGTGTGTGTGTGTGTGTGTGTGTGTGTGTGTGTGTGTGTATCTGTGCATGGCACATGTCTATAGGTGCCTGTGGAAGCCAGAAGAAGGTATCAGATTCCCTGGAGCTGGAGTTAGAGGTGTTTGTGAGCTGCCTGATGTGGGGTTAGCCACAGAACTCAGGTCCTCTGCAGGAGCAGCCAGTGTTAGTAACCGCTGAGCCATATCTCCAGCCCTTACTATTCTGGTTTTTATAGCTATTTTTTCAGTGGTCACATATAGCCTTTTCCATTCACCTAATGGGTTCTGACCTAAAATCATTGATATCAGGGGAAAGAAAAATAAACATTTATATATATTTCTAATTATCAGATCCCACATTTCTGAGATGGATAATGGATAGCTTGGGTATAAGAAAGAATTCTTAGTGCTGATAGAGAGAAAAGAATAATTACATGTTTGTATCACATCCTTTACATTTAAGTTTTGTTATTTCACTCAAAATCTATTGGAAGATGTGTGATCTCATATAGAACTTATATATTTAAATAAAAAATGTTCACTTACTTTTAAAGACTTTATACACACACACACACACACACACACACACACACACACACACACACACATATATATATATAAAATGAGATCAAATTTTTAGTAAAGATTAAAGGACTCCAGAGGCAGCAAATTTACTTTTTTTTTTTTTTTTTTTTAGAGCCAGCATACTTCGAAGACTCAAGGTGGAATAAGTCATAATCGGTGAAAATGGTATGAGACAGAGCAAACATGTTTTATTTCAGGAGTTTACTTTATAATAATGCTGTGGAGATAAAAAGAATCTTTTCCATCTGTTGAGCTGGCTCGTGAGGGATGCTAGCAAGAGCTCTGGCTAGGCATATATAGCTTATGTGTGGATGCTTCCTTCTCTCTGGTTCTATTTCTTTCCAGGAAGTAACAAATGGCAAGATCTTCCAAAATCTAGAGTTCAGCGCAATCCATGGCAGCTGTTCTTGAGAAGCAGCAAACTGATGCTTAGGAATGATGCCAGGCTGTAGGCACCAGGCACACAATGGAAGGAGAGACTTAGTTGAAGGTGAAGCAACCAGCATACTGGAAAGTGGAGCTTCTGTCTGAAGATACATTGTTCAAGAGCCAGTCACATATGTGAAAATGTCTGACGGTACTTAGGAGGCATATTTGACATTTTGTCATTGTTAAAACCTTAAAATAAGTTGCTGCCTGCAATACACATAACCCTCTCTTTGGAATAACAGCAACCCGAATGATCTTGCATTATGGTCCCTTTCTCTGGAAAAACAGATGCATCACTTTCCGAGCAGCAATGTCTGATCATATTCCACATCCTTAGTGAGACATTAAGATGAACAAAATCTTTTGCCATGTAACTCTGCTTCCTTCTTAGTTTCTGCCACATTAGCAGAGACAGAACTGCACCTTTGTATTTATTAGCCTATGAAATAAATAGGTCAGTTCTCTGGACTAAACTCAATGCCATTTGTGGCAAAGTTCTTTGCTAAGCTGGCTGCAAGACCACAGATTTCCTAGAACTCTTTCAGCTAATGGTAATTAGCAACAGGGCAACAACCCTATGGTATGTCAGATTTTTGATGTGGATAAGAGGTAAAATTGAACGGGATGAACATGTAAGTGTTGATGAGGTATAATTGACAAATAATAGGCAATAGAAGTATATATATTTATGATGCAGTCAAACTATGTTTTTATAAATAAAATTACCAAAAGCAAGATAGTACTTTTATCCAAACTGTGTTTTTTCTTTACTAATGAAGCTGTTGAAATAGGACTGATGAAGCCGGGCAGTGGTGGCGCACGCCTTTAATCCCAGCACTTGGGAGGCAGAGGCAGGCGGATCTCTGCGAGTTCAAGGCCAGCCTGGGCTACAGAGTGAGTTCCAGGAAAGGCATAAAGCTACATAGAGAAACCCTGTCTCTAAAAGCCGAAAAGAAAAGAAAAGAAATAGGACTGATGAATCAATTTGCAGAACAGAATCAAAACTCAGTTTTGCTGCAGATGGAATAGTTGTTACTGTAGTCCTTCCTTGCCAACTAAACGTGTGAAACCATGGATTACACTCAACCCTCTATCTACCACATGCTTTGGTGTGTATAAATACACATGATAATACTGAATTTATAAATCGGTTGTAGAAAGGGATGGAAAACAATAACTAACAGTACAATCAGAATTATACTGCTGCAAATTATATAAATGAGGTCTGTCTTTGTATCTGTCTCTCATGGGATTTTTGATAAATGTGCAAACTTTGGTGTCCATTTTCCCAATAGTCTAATAGCTGAAGGAAGGGGCAGGGTGCAATTGTCTTTTTGGAATATATTTATTCTGTCTAGCAAGGTTATAAAAGTGATTGCAAGGAACAGTTCCATAACTGATATTTATAATAGTTTATTCATGTCCATTAAGTGAAATGTGTGATACTCTGAATATTCTGTTTTTAGTGATGTTTGTCCCAGCTGTTGCTTTCTTGACTTCTATCAAGATGGCCTTTTGACCTCACATTTAGGAACAGAGAAATGTGTTCTCTCAGAATGAATCAAAACCAGACATTGGATGTTTGAACTCAAGAAAGGCAGGATATCATGCAGCCCTTCCTGCACATCATCAAAGTGTTGACTGAGGCTGAGCTAAGATACATTACAGATAGAAGAAGCTATTATTTGGCTCAAGGGTGTCACTGAGTACAATGCCATAGAAGGCCCGTGCAATCAGGTTTGACTCTGCTGCAAACATTCCTGGAGCTGGTGGAGCCAAGGAAATGGGATGCTAAGGGTCTCCAGTGATCTTAGAGGAGGATTGTGGGGAAGAACCTAAAGATAGTGGTACAGGTGAAATATACTGTGTAGGAAGACAGATGTAGCCTCTAAAGCCTCATAGAACAATGTGCTGCATTCCTGGCCTTAGTCATCTTCTCAGGGCTATGGAGAAAGATCTACAACCAGAGAAAGTGACCTAATGATTGCAAGGGCTTAGAGAGAAGACCCTTAATAAATTACCTGTAACCTAGGGGATAGGGGGGAAGAAGATGGTCTTTAGGGTGCTCCCTGCTTGAGTAAACTACTAGGCTTTCTCCCGGCTCTGAGATTTCTTCCTTCTCCTAGAGCACATACTTTAGCAAATTTGTAGATTCTTCCTAAACCTCCTCAAAATGTAGATTTTTTTTTAAAAAAAAGCTTCTTGTCATTTTCACAGCCCCAAGAATATCTTTTTCAGGAAGTTGGAAGCATTCCTGTTGGGATGTAGTCACCAGGGATGATTAGACTTCCTTGGCCACTTTGCTCAAGTGTTAAAACCACCTCAGTCTGCAGTTATCAGGACAATCGCCCTACAGCCTGCTGTGCTCTTCTTGATCTTCACATGTGATTTTTACTGCAGGTATACACTTGGATACTTACAAACAACCTGACTTAGCACTGTCTGTATTTTAGGTGGGTGGGTATTCTATCTGAATCTATAGTGATTATTGATTATAAATTGAGTTATTTCCAGTTCAAATCTATTTTATGATATTATTATTTGCTCTCTTTTTATTTTCATTTAACATCAAGTTTGACAGGGTAAATTTTCCTTTTCTCTTTCACAGGGCACAGTTTTGTTTGTGCTGCGTTTGTCGCTGTACTGATGATACAGCTCTTTTCCAGAGTCACTTGACCAACATTCATTAACCTTGTTTGAATGGAACTCTGTGTTTGTCCTATCCCTACCATTGTGATGGGTTCCCAAACAGAAACTGATCATCTCAAGGTTTTCCTATACACTTGGATGAAGTCACTAAATTCTTATATGACCACACACCTGGCAAGGAACCTCTGAAGGGATGAAGGAATTATTTTGACTCACAGTTCAAGGACAGTCACCGTGGTGGGGGAGCTGTGGTGGTAGTAGTGACTGGCAGCTGGGATAGCAGAAGCATGAGCTACTTCCTCATGTCTGTTTGGAGCAGAAAGCAAGAAGCAGGGAATGCTGGGAATGCTGGAACTTAGCTGGTCCTCTTCTCCCTCCCTTTATTCAGTCTAGGATCCCAGCAGCCCACAGCCTAGTGCTGCTATTCACTTTCAAAGCAAGTCTCCTCTGCAAGCCTGTCTTCTCTAGATTGTCTTCTAGACACACCCTTGTAGGTGTATCGAGATCTTCCCTAGATACACCCTCAAAGATAATTCAAAGGTATGTCTCCCTTGTGTTCTTAGCAATTTTTAATCCAACCAAGTTGGCAATCAAATTTTTATTTCCTTAAATATCTTACATATTTACTATGATGAGCTTTTATAAGAGAAAATGCAGGCATGACCTGGCAGCCATCCTGCTTGGCACACTGGGCATCTAAATAAGAAGCATGGCATACCACACTCCTGAAGTCAGAACACTGAGTTCTGAAGTAGCATGGGTAACTAGTGGCTGGCCTGAGGGATGAATCTGTACACTCCATGTCTCCTTTAATGTGCTGCTTCTGCATAAGACCCTGGTGGTGGGAGCACTCACTATCCCATCTGAGGTTACATGCTAACCAATCACAGTCTGTAGGTTTCTACTGTACAGGTGGTTGCTCACATGCAATAAAGCAGATGCTGTTTCCTGAAACCATCTCTGGAACGATTTATCTCCATGCCCTTTGTTGCCCACTCTGAGGGCAAGCTTTGAACATGTTGGACTTCCCTTTGAATGCTTTAGCTGTATTTTATATGTTCTGTGTGGTGAAGACATGGTACTTAATCGTTTTTCTAACGATTCTGAATTTGTAGCTCTATTTATTTTCTGACATGAGGATAATTAGAGGGAGAATTTTAAACACTCTACCCAGAAGGGTATGGTTTTATTTCTTTGTTTCATTTCCTTATGTTACAATAGCATTAGAGGTCCATTAAGGGAAAGTTATTTCCCTCTGGCCAAAAAAAAAGAAAAAAGGAATTGACCTGTTAGAGACATGTCATTATCCTCCATGAAGAGTCAATCCTTTTGTGCCTGGTGAAGGGATTAACCTTAAACCATGCTAAAAGGATGGGAGGAATAATTATCCTGTTAAGGAGATAACGTACTTTCTCTTCTTTGAATCCCGTGCACCCTGTGCAGTTACTGCAGAACTTCTCTAAGCTGCCCCGCTTTTCTGTGTCTGGACTCAGAAAGGCACACCTTTGCCTTTGCCTTCTGTCCTGTCTCTTTTGTTTGAAGGCTGGCCAGAGTCTAAGCATGCTTCCTCCGGTATGTTGAGCTTTTTCAGTCTTCTCTGAAGCCCTCCTCCCCACTGCTTACAAAAGGTAGCATGTATTTCTCTTTTGCATCTTCATCTCCATTCCCTGGTCAGCTGCCGAAATTTACAGCTTGATGCCCTGGAGTTTTTCTTTTAAACTCCAATAAAATTGTTGAGTTTTTTTTTTTTTTTTGCCTGAGCTGTTATTAAAGTCTTTTATTAATGAGACTAAAAAAAAAAAAAAAGAGTGACCCCCAAATTTCCTGGTAACATTTGGCAATTATTGTGGGAGATTCCCAAATTTCTGGTACCACTAACAGTCAGCTTTTACCAGGCTTTCAGTGTGCTCTATGGAAAAGCGCTCTCCTCAGGACTTCCCACTCTACCAAGTATGTCTGAATCACTTATGAATCCCGTGAACATGCTGTCTGTAATTCTGTAAGTCTGGGACATTCCAGCAAGCTCTCAGATAAGGCAAAACTCTGGGCCCATAGATCATACCTTGAGTAGCAAGGTCCCATTTCATTGTGTCTTGTTTCTAGAGGTAATCCTGACTCTATCTCCATCTGTGTGTTGATAAGCATCCTAAATTTAAATTCAGTATAGCCATTTCTAATGGACATAACAGCAAAGCCAACCAAAACAAAGAGACAAATACATCCACCTACTCTCCTTAATCCTCACATCATCATCCTCAGTAAGTTTGGAAAGCTGTTTAGCTCACTTAGACAAGGGGCCCCAAGGGAGAAAAGAGACAAGCCCAACCATTTCTCCCTCCTCATCTGTCTGCTGCCTACCCCAAGAAACTAGGGTAGCATCCAGGTGATAAGAGTTTGTGTGGTTTGTAGGGTACCTGTGGTAGTTTGAATATAATTGGCCCCCATAATCTCATAGGGAGCGGCACTATTAGGAGGTGTGGCTTTGTTGGAGTGGATATGGCTTTGTTGGAGGAAGTGTGTCACTGTGGGGATGGGCTTTGAAATGTTTTATGCTCAGGATACTGTCCAGTGTCTCAGTCAACTAATTTCCTGTTGCATGCAAGATGCAAGACTCTCAGCTACTACTCCAGCACCATATCTGTTTGCTTACTGCCATACTCCCAGCCATGATGATAATGGACTGAACCTCTGAAACTCTAAGCCAGGCCCCATTAAATGTTTCCTTATAAGAGTTGCCATGGTCATGGTGTCTCTTTGCAGCAAGGAATAGAAACCCAAACTAAGACAGTGCCTCTAGAGGAACTGCAGGTTCTTGTGTCCTAGGTTAAAGAGTTGGACAGAGACACATAAACAGAAACAAGCAGAGTAAGGACATTTATTAGGAAAGAATATTCGTCTAATGTAGGAAGTAGGTCGAAGCAGAGAAGAGTTGACCAGCTCCAAGGGTCCACTTAACAGAAGATTGGGGCTGTCTGGCTCATTTGCCTAGCACACTTTTTTATCCATTATCTACCTTTTTCCTGTAGTTCTGCATACAATTGTATGAGTGTCATATCTCATTAACATCTTAAATTTCACACAGGGGCATGCATTTTACCATTATATTGAGCCACAGACTGCTGGCAGACCCTTTGGAGGCCCTCTCCACCTGTGTTAGTGGTTGAGCTGGTTTGAGTTAGTCTTGGTGGTGTGGGGGGATGTCCCAGACTCCCTACTTCCCAACTTCTTTTATCAAATGTATCATATGTTTTGTGCAAGGTTTTTAGAAACCCATTATGCCCTACTCCCCTGCCTCACAGGCTAAGTGGCATAGTAGCATCCTCGATTTAGGTGATTTTGTTTTTTCTCTGAATCTGCTGGGAAGTGTCTTATAGGCTTTCTCTGCTTGTTTTTAATGTCTTTTCTTTTAGATTGAATAGAGAATTGGTCTGCATCTCCCTTTAGAGGAGATGTCTTTCTGTGACAGCCTTTCAGAATGCCATTCTAACATCTAGACATCTCTCTTCAACTGACTGATGGTGTTACTGAAACTTTTTTTTTAAGTGACAGCTTAATACATTTCTTGAGAAGGTGCCTAATGTATATTATTAGAGTAAAAAGTATAGAAACTTTTAAATAAAGAAATCTGTTTCATTTTATTTAAGTCTATATAACATTCCCCAACTTACCAGGCCTGGAGTGGTTTGAATGTAATTGGCCCCCATAATCTCATAAGGAGCGGCACTATGAAGAGGTATGGCTTTGTTGAAGTGGGTGTGGCCTTGTTGGAGGAAGTGTGTCACTGTGGGGCGGGCTTTGAGGTTTCCTATGCTCAGGATACTGCCCAGTGTCTCAGTTGATTTCCTGTTGCCTACAAGATATAGCACTCTCAGCTATCATCTGCCTGCATGCGGCCATGCTCCTGCAGTGATGATAATGGACTAACCCTCTGAAACTGTAAGCGAGCCACCCCAATTAAGTGTTTTCCTTTTATAAGAGTGGCTGTGGTCATGGTGTCTCTTCATAGCAATAAAATCTCTAACTAAGACAGAAAGTGGTACCAGGGACTGGGGTATTGTTGTGATAGGCCTGACCATGTGTTCGTTTGGAGCAACTTGTACTTTAGGTTATGAAAGCAGTGGAATGCTTTAAGCACTGCTTAACGGGCCATGCTAGAAGGAGCCATGCTAGAATGGTGCTAAATTATTTGAACTGTCAAGGGCTCATTCAAGAGGTTTCAGAGAAGAAGAATTTTAGTATGTTGCCTAGAGATTGTTCTTGTGATATTTTGGTGAAGAAAGTGGCTGCCTTTTTGCCCTTGTCCAAAGAGTCTGTTTGAGGTTACAGTGAAGAGTTTTGGATTAGTTTCGTTAGCAGAAGCAATCTCAAAACAGCCTGGTATAGACTTTGTCATGTGGATATTAGTGGAAACTCAAATAAAGATTGATAATGAAAAGGAGCATGCTGAGCGGGTAATTTACAAAAAGTGAATTTCGAGGAGAAAAAAAGCACCAAGAAGTGGAATGGATCTAGATCCCATGTTCAAGGAGATAAACAGATTAAGAAATTTAATATAGGGAGTGGTGACCTCAGGACAAGATCCCACCTAGCTTAATTTCTAATTAATGGACTGAACCTCTGAAACTATAAGTGAACTGCCCCAATTAAATTCCTTATAAGAATTGCTGGCCGGACGGTGGTGGCGCACACCTTTAATCCCAGCACTCGGGAGGCAGAGGCAGGAGGATCTCTGTGAGTTCGAGACCAGCCTGGTCTACAGAGCGAGATCCAGGAAAGGCACAAAGCTACACAGAGAAACCCTGTCTCGAAAAACCAAAAAAAAAAAAAAAAAAAAAGAATTGCCATGGTCATGGTGTCTCTTCACAGCAACAAAAACCTTAAGACAAGGCCATCAAGGCCATGCAGTCCTCATGTTTGAAATGGATGGTGCTTTATCACTTTTCTTGTGATTCTAAATTTTCATACAGATACAAACAGGTTTATTCTCAGTTGTCAAGCATTGCGCTAAGTGCTTAAAAGATATGCTTTCATTTTACACTCACAACTGCCCTTTGAGGTGCTGTAAGCTGAAGTTCATGGGTGGGAATTCAGGAGAGACTTAGTAGCTCATCTGGGAATGGTTAGCTGGTTCAGGTCAGGGCCTAAGGCATATTGGATAGCTAAGGATGAAAGGCTCTAAATCTTGTGGTGTGCCCAACATTCTCCTCTCCTTAGTACAAAGGTTAATTCACCTAATTATGACACTGCCTTTTAAAATCAAAGATGCTTATGTGAGGAATGACAGGCAGACAGTGCGGGCTGTGAGAAGACTTGAGCAATAGAGCATACTTTACCAATAAATTGAATGCCCAGAGGGTGTGTTCATCACCTAATAAATGTGGCTCAATCCCAGAGAAACATCGTTCTCCACAAGAGCCTCTAATGAGTTTTCCAGGTGTCTTCTGTTTGGTATAGCTTTTCCTCCAGGGCAGCTTTGCAAAGCCAATGAGTAGAACTGACGTGGCAAGTGGTTTCTAACTGGCACACCTTACACGAAAAGATGGAGAGCTGGGCTCTTGGCTGGCAAAGACAAGCCTTAGATCCTAAACTAAATGAGCATAATAATGACAATAAAGACCCAGAATACCTCCCTCTCATATCACATTGTGTTTATGGTTCTTGGCAACAACAGGAGGAAAAAAAAAATTCCCAAAATCGAATTAAAGTAATCTGCATGATAAAAGAATTAACGAGAGGCAATGGAGGCGGGAGCCTGCTAATGGTTTTCATTATGTGTAATGCTGCTGAGAGCTTTGTCTTTACCTTGACGCTTCGGAGAAAATTGGACTCTCTTTTTGGCAGCATTAGCCCCTTTTACTGCAGTCTTGTTATTGAAATATGCACCAAGCCTTTGGGGTTATTTTTTGTTTTTCTTTTCCAGGAGCCTGGAGTTTTCTGTCCCATAAGGAGAAACCTGGAGCCTCTGGGTGCTATTTATTGCTTGTATGAATGCGGTTTTTTTTTTTTTTTTGCCACATTTAAAAAATGATTAGGTTCTATGGGGCTTGAGTGGAATGCAGAAGAGTGCTGACTTGCAAAGCCACGTTCTTCTATTCAAGTGTGACCCGGGGCCATTGTTTGCCTTCAGTTTTCTCTTGGTGATGATGGATTATGGTGCCCATCTTACTGGGCGATGGCAAGGATGTCAAGGAATGTATATAAGGTCTGCAGCCACTTTAGGCAATCCATGATTGATTGCTGGTTTCCTACAAGTCTTGTGAAATCTGCTCTGCTCTCCTGGAATTTAATTTTCAGACCGAGGCTGACGGTTCAGTTATTATTACTGGAGTTTTCAAGACACGAGCCAGGGCCGCTCTTTCTCAGTACGCTGGTATGGGGATGGCGTAATAGTGAAAATCAGAGAAATGATATTTGTTCAATGTGATCCTACCAGATGAAGGAACAAATCAAGAGGTCACCTCTGCCCACCCACACAGTCTCTTCAGGATCCTCACATGAGGTTTAAGCTTAGGCAGAGAACAGAGATGGTGCAGAACTAAGTAGTCATCATCCTGTCCCCCTCCATCACCAATCCATCACTGCCTTCATTCTAGTGCCCACTGGAAGGTGGTCTGGGAAATGGTCAGCACTGTACGAATTTCTTCCTGGGAGATGAGTTCTTCCGCTGGCTAGGTTCAGAGTTTCCATCTTTTCCTCCCTCTAGCATAAGATTCTGAGGAAATTCCAGTTCATTGGGATTTGAAACAGTAGTCCGATAGCTAAAAAGAGATGTCTATGAAAAAAATGCCACTTTCACCTAAAAGAGGTGAAGGTGGTTTATTCTGGAGCCAAATATAAGTGACCATGGCCCTGGAACAATTTAGGTTATGCCAAATTTCACTTTCCAATGTGGCAAGAGTTCCATGAAATTTTATATTAGCGGAAGAAAGAAAATCATAAATCAGGATGCTTTTCAAATGCATTGCTGGAAACATCAGGTAGACAAGTCACAGAAAAGCTTGGGACCATCAGATTGGCCTTAGATCCTATCTGATGGCATTCCTAGCCATTGACTTTGTGGAACTGGGGTCTATTTGTACATTACAGAGGGTTTACCTAAATGCATTATGTTCAGATTTCTTTTCTTGTCTCATGCCAGGCTGCTAGCCCTCACTATTTCTACACTAATATTCCTATCTCAGCAACTCTGAACTTCACCTTCAATCATCAGTTTAACTGTGACTCCACAGTGAAATGGTAGTTTAAATTCTTCTATTTTTATGCCTGAGCTGATTGAGTATGCTATAATTAATAAAGTGGGTTTTGACAAGTGTAAGTCTAAGTCAGATTTTCAGGCCTTTTCCAACATCTTTTTCTTTCTATTCTATCTTCTGGCCTTTGTGCAAACTCCTTTGTTCGAATCGAACCCTTTAACAGATTTAGTTTTCTGTAGTTCACAAAACCATCTGATAGACACCTTGTTTAAAGTGGTTCTGTTATACTCAGAAGAATTTGTTTCTAATGTGCCCTGTCTGTTACCACAGGCTGAACCCATATCCAGTTAAGGAAGGCACAAAAGCCCGCACACTTGACCAGTTGAGAGCATCACTTGAGATGAGCTACCGAACTAAACAGCTCCCATTTGGTAACTGAGATTATTCACATAGATGATACACATGGGATCTGGCCAAGCACTTCCAGGTCAGATGTCTCAGAGGGGGAAAATGTTCTCATCTCCCCTGCCCTCCCCAGCCCTTTACAACTCATCCTCTCACATGGTCTAATTCTAAAGAGAGAGTTCTGTAACATGCTCCTCTCTCACCCCAGCACATATAAATTGATTTGCAGAAAAGTAAAGGATTTGTCTGGAAACAAGATGCAGTGGCTGATCATAAGAGATCCTGTTTCCAGGTCTACAAAGAAAGTCAAGAGAAGGTGGAAGAGTTAAGCTCTACGGAGAAAAAGATTGCTCCTGCATTGTAGCCTGTTGGGTAAGCTTAAGAGACCTTCATGCTCATTGACAAGGCCTCTCTCATTTCTCAAGACCCACTTTCTGCTTATTTCTGCCTTCCTGGTTTTTTGTGTATTTCTTTTGTTTTTGTTGTTTATTTTTTGCTTTTGATAGAGAGGTAAAGGTTCAAGCCTTGGGTTCTAGTAATAAAGGCATGGAATTAGGAAGGGAAGAAAACAGATTTGGAGATAGGCCAGCCCTGCTGTCTGTCAGCATTCTGTTGATTTAACAAGTACCTGGGATGACATTTAAGCTATAAGTTGTTAATATACAAGTACATGAGATAACGTTCCAGGGAGAGATGAATTGTGTGCACTCATGGTTTCAGTCCATGTTAGGAGGGCTCCATTGCTTTGGGGTCCCAGGTCAGGCAGGCCATCCTGACTAGGAGTCTGTGGTATCAGCAAAGCTACCTCCTTCATGGCAGCCAGGAAGACAGAAGAGGGTGTGGAAGGGAGAAAGGGGAACCAGAAACCAGGGACCAGTGGCCCTAGTGGCCTATAAGAACAGTCAGCTTATGAATCTGTTTACCTCTCAGTAGCACATCAGCTTGGCATCAGGCCCTCAGCACATGAACTTTGAGAGGGTCATTTGTGACCAGACCATAATACTTGCTTTTGTTTGTAGGCATGGAAACTGTTTTTTCTTAGTGATCCAAGATTTAATGAGTTAGATATCTATGCATATGTATACCTGTGCATATGAATGTATGGCACATGCAATCATATAACTAAGATGTTGTTTGGACTGGTTTATTACTATTATCTAATCTGATAGATATTATGAATGATTCATTAGTTACTGTGCTGGTACTTTATAGTAACTACAACACTATCTGTGGTCATTTAGTTTAGTTCAAAGAAAAGAAATGGCCTAAGTCCTGTGCCCATTTTAGGTCATTTAGCAGGCTCTTTGTACCAAGAGTAAAATTCTGTCTATTTATCCACCTGTGGGAGATGGCCTGTGATAAAGTCCCTGCTGCTCATTGGCTGTAGAATTTTGTTGATTGCTTGACCTCTGCTTTGGTTTAAACATGTCTTTCCAAACTCGGGGAGCGGGGCCCAGTGGAAGGTGGTTTACTCCTGTGTCAGAGCGCTCATGAGTAGATTAATTCCTTTCTTTTCAAAATATCTTAAATATTTTTAAGTTTAATCTTAAGTGTAATAAAAGAATGCTTGTATATGTGTGCATGTGTACATGTGTGCTGCAGAGGTATAACACCTGTGTGGAGGTCAGAAGACAAAATTTTTGAGTCTATTCTCTTCTTCCATTGTAGGGTTCTTGGATCAAACTCAGATTGTCAGGTTTGTGGGACAAGTGCCCTACCCACTGAGCTATTTACCAGCCCAGTTAACACCCTTCTTCTGTTGTTAGATTAGTACTTGAGCAGTGAGAAGTTCTAAGTCTCCTTGACTAGACAGAGACGGCATGGCTGTTGAGGAAGCAGGCTGTCACTCATGTCCTGTCCCTTCTGCACACTGCCACTTGATCTTCTGACTGCCACATCAGGAAGCTGCATGGGGCCTTCATTTTGGACTTCCAGCTTCCAGAGGTGTGAGCCTAAGTGAATTTTTTCCCTTTACCAATTATTCAACCTTAAGGACCTTTTCTTACATATAGACATTACATACACCTGTTACAATAGGAAGTAGAAGACTGAGACAGCCTCATCAAACTTACTTTCCTCATTTGCAGGAGGCTATGAAGTGAGAAATTTGTTATAAAGGTAAAATAAAATAATGTAAATTAAACAGTGTCTAGCGTATACTAGGCACTTGAATTAACTACTGTTTTGCTGTAATCCTTAAGACCAGAACTTGAATATTTCTACTAATGTCACCAGCAATACAACAATCAGAGTTTACCATTTTTCTACCTTCTGTTTTTGGTGCTTCTATGGCTAATATTTTCCCCATATACAAATTTAGATATTAAAAATGAAATATTTTAATGTCAGATGCTTTAAATAAAAGTTGAAGTTGTAATAACTTGCTTGAAGTTTTGTTACTTTTTTTTTTCTTTTGGGTTTTACAGAAGGGAGTCCTTGGGTACACTCATTTCCCTCCATGGAAGAAATGATCACAGGCTGCAACAAGCCCTCTGCAATTCTAATGCTGCTGAGAGATCTGAACGGGATGGTCACAGCACCTGACAGTATTCAGTGAGGTCAGTTCTTGAGGCAGTGCTCACCCTGCTTCTGAGTTTCCAGCATCACTGAGGCCTTGTCCTCCCTGTATGATTCAAAGAGTGAAGAAGGTGGCAGGTGCTATAGAACCAGAAAGATGTCATCTCAAAGTCATAACCATGTTTCTTCAGGACATCATAATGCCACTGATGGTGGAGGTCAGCAAGGAGTGTCCAAAATCTTGAATATCCAAACAATTATGTACATCATCTGCTTGCAGGTCTCTGGATTGCAGGGTTCTATTCTCTGTGTTATTCAAGTGCCTATGGATGAGACAGTTGAGAGTCTTTTCTTCTATTGGATAGAGATCTTGTCAGAGCCTCATAACTGCTTAAATGACCTGTAACTGAAGTCTGATTCTGAAGTGCTGGCTTTTTTCTACATAATTCCCCCCCCCAAAAAAAACCAAAAAACCCATCACTTTGTGCATATCTATTTGGTTTCAGTTTAAAATTTGTTTCTAAACTCCTAGAGCTGTTAAGACTTAGGTAGCCAACTTCTTGAAGAATTTCATGTAGTGTACACACACACACACACACACACACACACACACACACACACACACACACAAATGTATCTTTAGGACTATTAGAGCTAATGGCACTGAATCTCTGAAAATAATTCATAACAGCATTTAAATAATTTTTAGTTATATTATGATATAAAACATCATAATATACCATTATTATTATTTTTCTTCTATTCCTACTAAATTTTCAGTCATTGCATACACTTTTTCTTATTTTGGTCTTATAAAACTTATGTAAGGTAAGTATTTTCCATCATTCATTCATTATTAAGTCCTATTAGTTACCAGACACAGCATAGGGGCTGATCATGGACACCCTCTGATGTAAGAGATGAAGGAAAGAATCTTAGATGAACTAATTTGCTCAAAGGCGACAACTTCTGAGTGCAGAAACAGAACCAAGTCTGGGACAGTTCTACAAACTGGTCCCTAAGGGTATTTTTCTTTGTAGGTGAGAGAAAGTAACTGTTGAGGGCTTCCATAAGTGTTTGAGGTTTCTGGGTTCCTTATTTGCCAGTCAGTGTCCATGTAGGATTCTTGAGACATTTCACAGTCTCTGGAACTAAAATGCAGGTATGTGGAGACCATGATTGCTTCACTGTCCTGTGTTGTTGGCACTTTCACACCATGCCCACTGTGCTAATTAACACACTCTGCAACTCTCTCTCCCTCATTCTTTTTCTTTGTTCTTTGATGTGGACCAGTCAGGAATTCTTACTCTCACCTGGATTGCTTGGCAAACTCGGCTTTGAAGACCCTTATAAATGCTGCTGTGGACCATGGACCTTCTAAGGTAGAAAATGGAGCTTCTAGATGCAGATCCCTGAGGCTTTGCTAAGATTCAGGGTAAAACACCTTCCACCTCAGGTTCTATTCAAAACCCAATGGAAATAATTTCTTGTTCATATTGCATTTAGGTGGCTCTTCTTTTGGCACTTGATTTGTAACCAAACTTGGGATTTGTAGAAAGATGTATGAAGATTTTACAGAATATATTTTATTTTCTAATTACTTTACAAAAGGAAGTGTGAATTATTTTGTTTAATATTTTTAATGATTTTTAGATCTAAACCTTTCATACATTCAATTTTGGGATATTATTTAATGGCTTCTCTTTGTTTGATACCTACTGTTTCATGATTTTCCAGCAGGCAATTTATGCAAGGTTTAGTAAAATGAACTTACTGCTTAAAGCATGTTAAATGACACAATAAAAATGTCCGTCAAACAGGCAAATTTGTAAAAATTCCTTTTACGATTTAATGGGAGTTTCTCAACCCTCTGCTTTATTTAATGGGCAAATATATCAAAAACGACTCAGACAATGTAATTTACACCCAGTTCTTCCCTTAGGAACCAAGTGAGTCTCTTATTTCTTTCTGGACTGAATCACTACCCATGAGATTCTTTGAGTGGTAAAAGAACAAGTGAGAATCTGGTCTTCTTAAAATAATGGAGCAGTACTAGAGTGACCAGACAATCCCTGAGAGAAAGGATCTTCTTTAGATTGTATATATGGAGATTCAAGTGCTTTAACTGGTATCTACAAGCTGCAATGAAAAGAATAATAACCCACAAGCAGCAAATCACTGACTCAAAAGGACAAATCCAGGTAAGGCCACTTGGTTGAGCTGTAAATTCACTGAAAGTGACCATTGGTTATTTAAATAATCTTTCAAATCTCTCAAAGAGAGGACCTGGGTAGGTGAGAAAGTACACCAAACGCTCCGATTTCATCACTGACACCCTCTCTGTCACACTTTTGTGTCTCATTTCTGCTCCTACCTAAGTAATGCCTGTGTCACTGGCAACCCGGGACTGTACAATGTGGTACTTGCATTTGTCCCGGCCACCTTCACTCCTGTGAGAACTGTACAATTCCCACAATGATGTCTTAGCTGTTCTGAGAATGTGAGTTTCTTTGAACACGTATTGACATGTAAATGATTGAGGTTATAGAAATAAACATTGTCTTATAACAAAGGCAACTATTTAATCTGTGGCCTATATTTTAGTGTTGGAAACTCAAATACAATTGCTTTCCTATTTGAAAGGAAGAGGTTTCTTTCAGACACAGAACTGAGTAAATGGAAATCTGAAAGTAGAAAAATTACAGGAAAAATGCTTTTATTCTAAAGGACTTAAACTTGCTTCTCTGAACCCAAGTTTTCCTTCTTGGAAAAAAAATATTATCTATGGTATTCAAATTTAATCAGCAGAGGACTTGGTTTTGTTTTCATTATGGGTGTTTCTTTGGTTTGGTTTTTGTTTGTTTCACTTTTTATTTTTGGTTTTCTTTTTGAGACTGAGTCTCACTCTATAGTGGAGGCAGTTCTGAAATTGGTCTTGTAGTCCAGGATGGCCTAGAAATCTTAGCAATCCTCCTGCTTCAGTTTCCTGAGTTCTGGGATTACAGGCATCCTTCCATGCCCAGCATCAGCTTCAGATAGCAGAGGTTATTAACCCATTGCAAGATGCCCATGGGGTGTTGTTAAGTGAGCTGCAGGAAGAGAGCTGCAGCATCAGGACCATGAGCTAAAGGATAAGTAGGGATTGCTTGTGAGAGGAACAGAGAGAGATCGAGCAGTGAGCCTCTTCCCTGACCTCTCAGTGGCTCTTCTAATGGCCTGCTTTTTCACTTGACTTGCCTTTTCTAAGATCTTATTGGAAGTAGAATGAATGTTCAAACTGCCTCCTGAGTGAACAGATGAAATAAATTAATGTCTGTAAGGTTTTACATTTGCACCATAGTAGTGGTTTTAAAACTCCACAGGACTTACAAAGTGATTTTGGGAATGAACAACTCTATAGGAAAGATGTATGTCAGTAAGGTAAATGATCATAAGTTTATGAATGTTTACATATATCATCATTACATAAACATAAGTTTATGAATGATCACAAATGAATGTTTAACATATATCATCTCTAACATTCCTTAGTCCTATGATGTGTCTATTCTTTACTAATGACACAGAATCCATGGAAGAGAACAAAATCAGTAATAATTAGTTCCATATATGATATTCTAGAAAAGATAAATGAGTGTGCCCATACGAATGCAAAAACATACAGGCATATATAAAATACGTTTTCTCTTCATATGTGTGGAAGGTGAAATGTACATTTGTATTATATATATATATATATAGTTTTATATTTATGTATCAATGTATTTATACATAGCTTTATATTTTGTGCATACAGCTACATTGTCTTGTACCAACATCAGCTATGTTTACTTCTATGGTTTAGATGGCTAGTCTTTCCAAAGGGAGACTGTAGTTCCTCCAGTTAAGAAATTAAATCAATGCAAAAGTGTTTATTGCATCTTGGCTGGCAGCTGCTTTGAAATATGGCGGTGTCTTGTGAATGTTATCTTTTTCTGAAAGAATCTCCCTCCTGCATAGCCCTTCCATATCATCCTGAATTTTGTGGTAACAAATTATTACCAATTTTTTTTATGAACTCGAGAACCACTTATAATTCAGATGCATGCCATCCCTTATATTTTGGTGCTGTGTGAAAACTGGCAATTGCCTGTGAGAAGAAATGAACTTGAAGCATTGATGGCAATTGTTTATAGCAATTTCACACGAGTGAGACATCCAAGTGGTATTTTGCTTTTTCATTTATTTATATTTTTTAAAATAAAAAATGTCTTTGTCCCCCACCCCATGTGTGTATGTGTTTGAATATATGTGTATGAAAGGCCTGTGGAGGTCAGAAGAGGTTGTCAGATCCCCAGGAGCTGTATTTAGAGGCATGTGAGCTACTAGAGGAGTATGCTTGGGAACCAAACTCTGGCCCTCCAGTAGAGCAGGAAGTGCTCGTAATTGCTGGCCATTTTCTTCAGCACATGTTTATGCTCCAGAGTGAGTTCTGGGACAGCCAGGGCTATGCAAAGAAACCCTGCCTTGTAAAACCAACTAACCAACCAACAAACAAAACCAAAACGAAAAAAAAATCCCGTAAACAAAAGCCTGGATCAACACCATAGCTCGTGTTGTTTTTTAACCCTGGCTGCATACTCCAACTTATCTTCTTGATGTGTGTCACGGTCCAGTGCTGGTTAGATCGTGTGTACTTAATTACCGCAGCCAGTTACATCAGGCTGCTTTAGTTTGGGGGGATTTCTGTAGAACACAGATGGTTTTGAGTACCTACACTGTCTTCTCTACTGCTGCCTTTGCTATCTGACTGGTAGCACAATGTAAGCAACCAAAAATGTGGCTTCAATGAAGGAATGAATACAGGTTGTAGTTCCTTAACTTGACTGTTCATACATCAAAAACAGGCTCATATTTTCAATTTTGTGGCTTCACCTCTTGAGGATATAAAATATCCATGAAAAACATCCTTCCAGAGTCAGAATGACTTTCCTTCTGTCCTCTCCTTATGTTCATGGCACCAGTGAGTCAGCTTCTCAGCACCCAAGATTACAACCTTGAGTAACACTCCATCTTTCCAGATGAACAGGTTAATGTGGCTTTTCCAGGGATATGTATCTTCAGGCATTTGTTGTCATCTGAATTAGTTGTGGTTAACCTTACTTTGCTGTAGAGAATTTGAAAGGAGGCACCCACTGCCACCAGAGAAATGGTTGGTCTCCAGGTGCTTTGGCTAGTGTGCTCTTTACCTGAGAACACATTCTATCTTTACAGGGATGTGCAGTCCTTTCTTACTTATGTATTTTCCTCACACTGCCCTCCTGCCCATACTGCTATTCTTTCACCCCTACCAAACAGATTTGTTCATTTTTTATGATGATCTTTCTCTCATTGTGCTCAGAAATAACCAGTGTTTCTGTTTGTCAAAGGGAATTGCTCTGCTTCCTGTTTTCCTTGCTTCCTTGGCCAAGCCATCCATAATCTATTGCATCATTTTCCTGTTATGCACAAAACAGTTTTAAATTCTTCCTTCTCCCAGACTGAAATCCTCCTGGGCTTGGAGCATGTATCACTAATTTCTGTGTTGCCTCTTTGTCTCATTGTCCTTTTCAGAGGATGTACTCTGAAGATGCCTTTAATTTGGATGCAGGTGTGTTTGGGAGAAAAGGGATTGTGTGATGTGACCAGCCTAGCATCCCACAGAGCAATCATAGAAGGGCATTTTTATTTCTCTGAGATGAATGCTCTGGCCCTTCAGAAAGCCCTGATTCTGAGAGACTTTGAGTAAGAAATGCAATCTGTGCTGGTGTGAAGCTATTCACTAAGAACTTTAGTTGCCTCTGAAAATGTTCGTTTTTTAGATAAGTCCTTTTGTCTTACCCACCTCAAAACACAAGCAATCATTAACCAGTGCTAAATTTAGTCTTATAATTTCAGTAAAAGAAACAGTTGTTTTCAATATTCTTATCTGCTCTATAATTTTGACACAAGTCCTTTAATTCTGTAAAGATAATAGATATTTTAAAGTAATGATTAATAGCACTTCATTACTGTTATCCCTTTCAATACTCTGCTTCAAAACCTGTCCAAGGATCAGGTGTTTTGTTCACATTGTGAAAGGACATTTCATTTTGTTCTTCCTGTCAACCAAGAAGGCAGAGGTGCTCAGCAATGTGCTTTTGTGTCTAGTTCACCCTTCTACTAAGGGTTCAGATCTCTGGCTACATAGCTTCAGTTAGGGTATCTTCAATTCTCCATCTTGGAGAATTTAAGATTAGTCATAATCCACATCCCCCATATCCTCAAAATAGAAACTCAAAGTAATAAGAAGACAGTAGATAGATCCAGGTGGAAGCTAGCTGGTAAGCAGATTTTTTTCAATGTAATATTTTTATTGATTATTTGAGAATTTCACATAATGCACACCAATCACACTCCCATTCATCCCAGTTTACCCCCACTCTTGTGACCTTCCCCGAAAATAATAATAAGAAAAAATACACCAAATCCTATATACTCACTGGAGCATGGTCAAACCCCCAGTGACCGGCCCCTTAAAGAAAACCAAGTCCACCTTCATCCCTGTCCCCACCAGAAGCTATCAACCATGAAGGGCTATACCTCAGCATCTCTATCACAATTTTTAAGAGTCCTCTTCAATGGCTTCCTGTCTAGACTGCTTTTTAATTGATTGAGGTTATCACAGAAGTCTTCTTCTTTACAAATTCTCCCCTTCGTTCTTGTGTGTGTGTGCGCGCGCGCGCGTGCAGGTACCTCATGTAGACATGAGCAAATGTTGTTTACCCTTGACAGGGAACCAATGACAGGCCAAAGTGCAGACACCACCAAAATCCAACTTGAGCCAATGAGTTTTATTGGTTAAAATAATAAACACATACAATACACTTATATAAAGCTATATAAGGAGCAGAAATGACTCAAAAGCAGCTGCCTCACCAAAAGCTCCCCCCCCCCCAAGCATAGGTGGCAGTTCATGAAAACTGTAATCCTGGAAATCCGGAGCACATTGCACAGCCTGCAGACAGCTCAACAAGCTGAAGGGTGTTCTTTCCTGGTGGTTCACTTGGTCTGAGCCTCTTCCAGGTAGCTTGGCAGCTTTTTACTTCTTCTAGATAGTTTAGCAACTCTGTGCTTCTTTCAGGCTGCTTGTCTTGTCTTTGCTTTTTCCAGTCTTCTTGGTCTGAGCCTCTTACAAGCAGTCCAGCTAGAGTGTCTTCCAGCTGTCTTTACTGGTCCTATACTATTGAGGAGAGAAGGGGCTAGTAGATCTGGTAAGTTTCAGGGACTTCCTGAAGCTTCTTTGAGTTGTTTACTTCCTATCTTCCCCAAGATTCCCTACAGGATGGAATGTTTTACCTCCCTTTAAACATGCTGTTGTTGTTGTTTTTCTCATGTAACCCTCCTGTGTCTTAAAGAGGTTTCCTGAAAGATGGAAAGTTTTAACTTTAGAGGAAACTGCTACACAGCAGCATGCAGGCATGTACCTGTGTTCTAGAGCTGGAGCCTCTGTAGTCATTTTCAACACCACCCACTTCAGTTGTTTTGGGAGAGGGTCTCACATTGTTCTGGAGCTTTCCATTTAAATTTGTGTGACTGGCCAACAAGAGTTTCTGTGTAAACTTATTTTCTAGAATGTTTTATTTTCTCTTGGTGAACATGCTATCTGGAGGTACAGGTTTTCATACACTAGATCTGTGCTGCTTTAGTTAATTTTTATAGATGAATAGGTGGTGGCGATTCTACCTTCTTGGGAGAGAATATGTGCCTAATAACAGAACACAACTTTGTATTTCAGTGTATTATAGACCTCAAACATCATTTTAGAAGCGATGAATTATAGTGTGTGAGTGACATAAGGCTTAGAAAATTGGGAAATACTCTGTGAAAATATAGATAAACAAGACTGTGGGAAAAGAATCTTCATCTTTATATGAGATCCTCTGTCAGATTCCTCTCTAGGGGGTTTGAAATCTCTGTATTCCAACTCAAATGTGAGATGATTTTTTTTTCATAAATGTGAATTGCCATGAAATTTTAATGTCACTTTACTCAACTTTTTGGTTGCTCATGTTCACATTGTTTTTAATCCTTTACCTCCTTTTAGTTGATTCTGCTTAAAATTACTCTGTCAATACGTCCTATTTTCTATACTTATAACATTCTTCCTGACCTCCCTCTTACTCAGATGTGCTAGACAGAGTCTTAATCACAGACTTCATTCTTACTTCCTTTTTTTAATCAAAATTATCTTATTTTTTTTGCTTATAAAAAAATAAAGCACTCTAATTTTACCAAGGTTTTTTTTTTCTGTTTCTTCTTAAAGATGTATTTTTAAAAGCCAGACAGCATATGAAGAATCTTAGAAACCAAAAATAAAGAGAGAGAATGCTTAAAAGCTTGCTGAATAGTAGTTATTTTTACAATGCAAAGTGCCGGATGTAACAAGCAGTTTTTCTGGTTACAGCAAGTGGGTGAAACATATTCTGTGTTGTTTGATTGTGAATGTGATGGAAACAAATATCTAAAGCAATAAAGAAGAAAACAAAGTCCATGGAACAGAATCTATTTTTAGTTTTACCATCTTGTAAACTGAAGTGGATAGTTTTACAGGCTTCTAAAAAGGCTGGATTGATGCTGAGAGCCAAAGGTGAACACTAGCAAGTCAATGACTTTGTTTCCCACAGGAGAAAATGTATTTCCAACTAGAAAATACTACAAAGAGAAACCAACAACCACCTTGTGTTTACTTGATACAACATGCATGCTCATGGTAATTTCAATTCATTATGTGCATGAACACAATTTAACCATCTCTGCTAGTTGCTTTTCCAATGCTGTATTAGAACACCATGACCATGAAACTGTTTAATTTGAGCTTATGGTTTCAGAAGGTTGAGTCCATGATGGTGGAATGAAATCATGGTGGCAGGAAAAGCTGAGATCTCATCTTTATCACAATTATTAGGAGTGAGAGAGATAAATTGGAATGACTGAGTCTTTTATAACCTCCTAGCCCATCCCTAGTGGCATATCTCCTCCAAAAAGACAATACCTGCTTGTATTTCCAAACAGTTCCAACAACTGAGGACCAAACACATGAGCCTATAGGAGCCATATTCATTTAAACAACCACATTTCATACCCTGGCTCTTATAGGTATGTGACCATATCTAAATGCAAAATGTAATTAGTCCAATTTCAAAAGTCACCATAGTCGTTCACAGTCCCAACAAAGTTTAAAAGTCTAAACTCCAAAGTGTCTTCTAGAATTCAAGGGAACTCTCTTAGTTGTAACCTCTTGTAAAATGAACTACACACTTCTAACATACAATGACACAAAATATATATTATCATTTTAAAAGAGAATAGTGTTGTTCCTTTTTAAGAGCAGAAAATTCTTCAAGCCTTTCCCTTTTAAATTTTGGAAGCTCAGCTGTGTGGGGTCTTCCCATGAGGGCAACTCCACTTTATTCCACTTCAGAACAGGCCTCTCTTTAATCTTATCTCTTTCAGCACAAGTCATAGATTCAACATAAATTTCCTGATGCTGTTTTCCCTCCTCATACTATAGGTTTTCATTTCTTTTGTCCCCTGTGTTTTTTCATTGCAGACCTTCATAAGTATGATTATGAATATCTGAAATACAGAGTCACTATTAGGCTGTCTTGAAATCTCTTATGCCAAAGAATTTAGTTCATTACTTTTCAGTTTGACCTCAAGCAAATTCTTAGAATAAGATCAGAAAACTGACACATTCTTTACCAAATATCACAAGAATGGTCTCCAGCCAAGTTGCTAGAAACCTCTTGAACTGGGTTTCCATAGTCTGCACCACTACTGTCTTTCAAGTTCCTACCAGGATGGCTCATTAAACTCTGTAAATAGTGACCAACCATTTTACTAGTTCAATCTTCCAAAATCTTCCATATTTTCCCCCAAACCGTTGTAGTTTGACCTGTCACAGCAATAGTCTATTTCTAGTATCAATCTCTGTTTTAGTTACTTTTCTTTTGCTGTGATAAGGATTTACAATTAAGGCAATTTAGAAAAGAAAGCATCTAGTTTGAGGTTACGGTTTCAGAGGGTTGGGGTTCCTGGTGGTGGAGCAAAGGTGTGACGTCACATGAGGGACAACTAAGATGTCATCACATCTTGATATGCAAATGGATAGAGAACTAACCAGGAATGGTTCTACAACCAGCTTCAAATGTATGAGCCTATGGGAGATAGTCTCATTCAAACTACTACAGGGTCATCATTCTGCGTTTTTTTTTTGTTTGTTTGTTTTTTGTTTTTTGTTTTTGTTTTTTGTTTTGTTTTTTTTTTTTTTTTTGAGGTGGGGTAAAAGATTTCTTACTTTTCCTTGGATCAAATTCTGCCTCAACTGAATCTCCTAAAGCAAAAATGTCATCATGTGTGATCATGACTTATCTCGCATTGAAACTTTTTAAAAGGAAGAGTCCTTGAGCACCATGTTCAAACTCCAGTAGGTGGTAATAAAAGCCTCACTGGGCTTCATTTCACCGACGAGGAAAACCATCATCCTCAGAGATTAAAAGGAGCTATTCCAGGAATGTTGCTCAACTCTTTTTAGTTCTACCTCCCCTTCCTTGCTGCAGAGGATCTTCACCAAAATTCAATGGAGTCCAGGGCTTAGAACCCTTTTGCTTTTCTAATATTTACTTATCTTGAGACAGGGACCCTCTAGCCTTGGTTGGCTTGGAACTTGCTTTGTAGACCAGGCTGGCCTCAGTTTCATAGAAATCCTCCTTGTTCTACCTAAAAGTACTCAGATTATTTTGAATAAGAGTACTTTGTATTGATAAATCCTTCACTAACATAGCTATTGTCCTAGTCGGGGTTTTACTGCTGTGAAGAGACACTATGACTATGGTAACTCTTAGCAAGGAAAGCATTTAATTGGAACTGGCTTACAGTTCAGAGGTTTAGTCCACTGTCAACATAGGGGAAGCATACTGGTGTGCAGGCAGACATGGTGCTAGAGAGGTAGCTGAGAGTTCTACATCTGCATCATCAGGCAGCAGGAACAGAACAAGCCACTGGGCCTGGCTTGGTCTTCAGAAAACTCAAAGCCCACCCACAGTGACACACTTCCTCTAACAAGGCCACACCTACTCCAACAAGGCCACACCTCCTAATCCCTTCCAAGTAGCACCACTCCCTAATGACCAAGCACCCAAATATATGAGCCTATGGGAGCCATTCATATTCAAACCATTGCAGGTACATTGCCAGGGAAAACAATATGGTAGTTATTGTTTTTCTGTGGGATTTTTTGATTCTTCTCTACTGTCTAGGAGGAAGGAACAGAAATATTCTAGGCATATATATGTTTATTAATATGAGGACTTATTAATATAAATATAATATAAATAATATATATTAATATGAGGACTCTTTCTTCTCTACTTTCTAGTATTCTAGGCCAATGTAAATTCTGGGCCAATTTAAACCCCTCACTTGGACTTTCTACATTGGGATGGGAAATATATATTTGTAGTTCTTTTAATGAAAAGGTTATTTGCGTATAAAACTGCTCATGAACCTTCCAAACAGCACACTTTAGAGAACAGTTGTATCCTGAATGTAGGTATTGCACTGTTTGGTGTTCTCACTGAAGAGTTCTTGTTGATGCTGCCTTCAGCAACTGGACAGGTGAAGTTCCAGCCTACCCAGTGTCCATGACACCATAGGGATCTGGAGCAATCCTGTCCAGAGGAAAGTTGGCAATGTCTCCACAAAGCAGAGTTCTGTTCAAGAACTCAGAGCCTTGGAAGTTGAAAGTAGGCAGGGAAAGTTTGTTCTTTGCTTTGCTCTCATGGTTTCCAACTTCTGCACCCCCACAGCTGTCCTTTTCCTGATGCAGTCAAGTGCTTACTAAGAGCTGGTGCTGAAAGAAAGAAATGCTCACTGTGGAGCTGCTGCTGCTCCAGCCGGTTTTCTAGGTAGGCATTTTCCAGGCAATGAAATGTTTTGGCAAACAATCATCACATGTACTAAGGAAAATTTCTGCACAACCAAGACCACAGGAGGCAGATTCAACTTTTACTAAATTTGCCTTAAGGAATTTGCAATTTAGTTTCCCAGGTGAGGCAAAATCATTTACATGGTGAGCAAAGGACCAGCTTAACAATGTGCTCCTCAGGAGTCTTAAGTACTAACACTTCTGAAAAAGAAATACACACTGACTCTTCTATTGTTTTGCAGAGTCCAGTTTCTGTGTGATACCTGCATAATCAAAAGGCAATTTAATCACTGAGTCTACTCTTCCCCACAGATGTCCATTAATTATCTTCTACTCTCGTGAAATTGGGGAATAGTTTAAGTTATTGCAATTTGGTGCTTACTGTTTAGAGTCATTTTTCAAGGAGAAAAGTGCCATCTACAATGAACCTTCAGCTTCCTTTAGGAGTAGTGAGGTGCCACACATCAAACTTTCGGTTTGTATGGCTTTTGACAGCTGTTCCCCCAGAATTGTGAAATTATCCTTGATTTTCTCTAGCTTAAACAGAAAAACCCTTGTTGCTAAATGTGCTCAGTAGGTGGGAGAAGAGAGGATCCCATGAGAAAAATCACAAGACAAATGATATTATACTGATTAAGTTTAATTAATTTTTGTAGCTTAAAAACAATTTGTCCCTTATTTGAAGTTTCATCATCATCCCACTGCATGTATGCTTTGTACAATCATAGGACCCCACCTGAAAACAAACAGAGCAAATACATACATTGCAGTCAAATATATACCTTTTATATTTAAAAGTTTCATTTTATATATTAATATTATAACTCCCCTCCCTCTACTCCTCCCAGTTCCTCCCTGCTACCTTTCCATACAGATTCACTCCTTTCCTGTCTCTCATTAGAAAATAAATAGACTTCTAAGGGATGATAATAAGATATTAAAATAAGATAATAAGATAATAAAAATAAAATAAAATATGACAAAACAAAAACTAATAAGGAAAACATCCCAAGAAAAAGGTACAAGAAATATATTAACATAAGTGGTGAAATAAATATAAATTAAAAAAATACTAAGAAACTATCTTTTCAGCATCTTAAACAAATCCTTCTTTAAAATAAAGCGAAGTTAACTCAGGTAGGGTGGAAGCAAGGCTATTATTCCAATGTAAAGTTGCTGAGAGTAATTATAGGACTTCATGGGAATAAATTAAAGAGCTCAAACAAAATGTGTAAAAATTACCATACATTAGATGGATCAGTGATTGTACTTCTGTAATCAAGCCTAATGAAATAATCTGTCATACCCGAATCTATAATATATGCTCATTTGCACATTCAGTGACATCTATAATGAATTAAGATGGAAGTAACCTAAATGAGATTTGTAATTAGAAAACAGATACAACAATGTTCAGGAAAACATTGTTCTCCCTTTGAGCAAGGCTTCCACAGCCATAGGCTTTTGGTCAGATTTCTAGTATCAGGCATGTATTCTCTTCTGTGGAGCAGAGGCTTTAATTCCAACCATAAAGTAGTTGGCATCCCCAAGTAGTTGTGTCACTATTGAATGAGTAGGCACATCTTGGCTGGCTGGCCAGTGTTGTATGCATGATCTACAGTTGAGTGACTTTGTGATGAGTTTTCTTTCCATGCAGCTTGCCTTGCATCACTATGGATGCTATCCTGCAGGGAGGGAGTTTACAGCTCATTCAAACTTGATTACTCTGTTTCCTGTACCTTTAGCAATAGGTTCTTAGCCTCTAGTTCTGGAGAACAACCAAGAGTAATTAATAACCTGTATTTTTTTTAGGGCTTCAGGGATCTCTGTGGCTAACAACTCATAGAATAGTATTCCACACCTGGCACTGGGGTTCTTATTTAAGAGACTGTGACTTCTGGGAATATTATCTATCCATACAGGGTATTTATGCTCCAAATTCTTTTTTTTAAGTTTGTATTTTTTTAATTTTAATTTTTAGTTTACAAAATAGTAGGTTTTTTTCATATGGATTTTTCAGTTTGCAAAGTTTCCTGCAGTGATGTGTCTACTTGGAGCCTAGATAAAAAGAAATAGAGGTCCAGAGGGGAAAATGGAGGCTAATATAGGGTAATGGAGAGCACTTATAATCAAAACATGATGTATAATTGAATGCATGTATGAAACTTGCAACAAAGAAAAAAAGAGGTCTCACTAATCAAACACATAGTTCGCTCATTCAAGGTGTTTAGTTGAGTGGTTTTCAGTACATTCATTGTTATCTGTAATGGTCACCAAAGACAACTTTAGAACAATTCCATCATCCTGCGAAGTTTCACACCTGTGTCCCAGCCGGATGGCCGTCAGGACAAATCTCTCCTACTCGCATCCCCCAAGTAAACACACATAAACCTATATTAATTAAAACTGTTTGGCCACTAGCTCAGGCTTTCCACTGACTAGCTCTTACATTTAAACTCAGCCCATTTCTGTTCATCTGTATGTTGCCACGTTTTCCGTGGCTTTACCTGTGTGCCATTACATGCTGCTCCCTGGACAGTGGGCTGGTGTCTCCTAACTCAGCCTTCCTCTTCCCAGAATTCTCCTTATCTGCTTGTCCCACCTGGCTCCTGGCCAATCAGTGTTTTATTAAACCAGCGTACAAAAGCATGATTCCACAGCTCTGACCCTCCATCCTGTTTTTCCATCCATTGCCAACTTCTAATCCACTTCCTATCTGGGTAAAATTGCCTACTTTTATGTATATAGGACCAAGTAATTTTTTTTGACACAAATAATTTACACAATGTATATGTCTGTGTACGTTGTGAGCATGGGAGAGCTGTCTCCATTACTCATCTGTCATGTGGCAGCATGGATATGAGAGAGATTCCCCACTCCCATCAATGCCTGAGGCAGGTGAGAGAACTAGCCCTGAGATCATAAGAGTGGGAGAGTTGTCCCTGTCCCTCATCAGCTGCAGCACTCAGGGGAGTGGCCTCTACACCTTGCCTGGGCATCACAGTAAGGCTGGCCCTGAAGGTATAGGTATGGGGTTCAGTGTGTGAAGTTGCTTGCTGCTAAGGCTGACTGCTTGAATTCAGTCCCCGCACCCCACATTGTAGGAGAATATACTTATTCCCTCAAGTTGTCCTCTGGCCTCCACAAGCACACCAGGGCATTCACATTGTCCTCCCTTCTCCATATGAAATATAATCTTTAAAAGTGCATTGACTCAATGATCTTTGCAGCTGGGCATCATATACAAATAGAATGGTGAAATACATGTACACACATACAGAGATTAATGATGAGCACATCTTATTGTTAAACCTAACTGACATTTGAAAACTTTTTGGCATCCATGCAACCTCATACATTTAATCTTTTTAATGTATAAGTAAAAAGCACTTACCTTCTTCTTTAAATTACTGACTTTTTTTTTTTTGGTTTTCCGAGACAGGGTTTCTCTTGTGTAGCTTTGCTCCTTTCCTGGATCTCACTTGGTAGCCCAGGCTGGCCTCGAACTCACAGGGATCCGCCTGCCTCTGCCTCCCGAGTGCTGGGATTAAAGGCGTGCGCCACCACCGCCCGGCTAAATTACTGACTTTTACAAGTACCACTGAAGGTCCGTTTTCATCAGTCATCTTCTTTGTCTTCTTACCAGTTCTCTTCCTAAAGTCATTTGGAGTTTGTTTTCACCTGGCTCTGCTAGGAAATGAAATCACTTAGGGAAATTTTAAAGAGTTCAAAATAAACTGTGTGGACTTCATCTATGATAGGCATTGTTTGTAAATATTACGCCCATATAAAAACTCCATAACTCTCTCTCTCTCCTCTCTCTCTCTCTCTCTCTCTCTCTCTCTCTCTCCTTATCTCTCCTCCTCTTCTTCTTCTTTCTCTCTCTTTTTCTCTTTTTAAACAAGGTTTTGTTCAGTATACTTTCCTGGCCTGAAAAATCACTGTTTAGACCAGGCTGGCTTCAGATTCACAGAGATCCACCTGCCTTTTCTCTCTCCACTACAATCTCCAATTTCTTTCAAAACACTGTAGATGAGTGATTCTGAAAGGAGTAGGAGGCTCAAGAGATTCTGGAAGTAATGAAGTCCAGGAAAGGACACCTTAAAGGCCTCACAAAACCCAAAGTTATACAAACCGTAAACAAATGCTAGTGAGCGGAGACAGATTCTCTAGTGTGCCCATCTGCCTCCAAGTCTTTCAAGGTGCTCCAGGGATGCAGCTTCCATGAATCATCACTCATACCAGGTGGAATTTTCCATGACACAATTGCTTTTGAGTCCTCCATGTTCTTGTAAGGAACTCTTCACCTATCCTCCTGTAAGTAACATCTAAACAGTCATTGGTTCACCAAGTTGGGCTGTGGTGGGATCCCTGCTTTGGTAGGTCATTGGTGCTCTAACGTGTATGAGTAGACCTTTGTCTGTGTCCCCTGGAAAATTCAAACAATAATCACTCTCATTGTCATTTCCAAAATAGTAGATAAGTCTACCTCTTTTTTACTATATTACTTGGCAATGTCCCTTCCCACTGGTTGCAGAGATTACGGTGCATTTTCCATCACTGATTATTTTGGGATTAACTTGGGCTGTTAGAACACACTGAGAGCACCATAGGCTTTTACTTACAGTGCTGTGCATTTGTCCTCCTTGACAAGGAGGCAGGGATAGAGAGTGATGGAGGAGAAGCTGAGCTTCACAGCCTGCCCAGCCACCAGAGCCTGAAGCAGATCCCCAGCTGACTTGTAGATATGCAGACATAAATGATCCAGTCACCTAATCGATAACATCCTTGGATACCATTGCTCATGAGTTATACTGAAGAAACTGCAATGCATTTATTTATTTATTTTGTGGTAAGAGTTTTAATTGATACACTTTTATAAATTAGAAAAAAAATGTATTTTTTCAGGAGGGGGGAGACCAGATTTTTGTCTTTTTCTGAATAATGAGGAAAATGACTGGTGACAAGTCCTTTATTCATTGTGAGCTTCAGTTATCTCATTTGTAAAAATCAGAAAAACACTTTCATAAATGTAAGCTGGACCCATACTTGACCTTGATATATATGTTACATGTAATTTGGAGTCTTATAATCTTATTTTTAAGTGTTTTAGTTTATTCTTAAGAACTTCACACATGTATAAACTGACAACATGAATCCTCCATAGTAGGATTAAGGGGAAGGTTTTTTATTATGGATATGAGAGAGGAAACAGCCAGAGGCATCTGGAAGTGTCCAGAGTAGAGAGAGTAGACAGTAGACTGAAAATGGCCAGCAGACTTGACTTGCCTGTGAGAAGCAGGAGCAGAACAGAGAGACAGAGTTGGAGTTGGGGGTGGTGGATAAGAGATGAAGACAAAGAGCTCATGGACTAAAGGAGACAGATGGTGGAAATATCAGAGTTATAAAAGAGTAAAAGATTGAGGGGAGAGAAGCTCCTGAGCTGGAGGACACCTAGGGTAGGTGAGAAGGGAGAATAGCCCAGAAGAGCCAGCATGCCAGCATGGACTCTGGAATGTGCAACAGAAATTGGTGATACTGAGGGATCCTCGAGGCCAGCATGCACTTTGGTGTGCTAATAGGAACCACAGATGGCCCTTTGTCCCTTCTGTGAGTGATAAGGAAATGGCTCCTTTTGGGAGAGAGGATCCAGCTTCACAAGTTCCTGAGAAATGATGGCTTTCGTCTAACCACCAGAATTTGGAGAAAATGGAGTTTCCTTTGGACCTGACAATATACACCCCTCTCTTCTTCAACTCTCCCCATTATTTCAACATGAATCCCTCCCAACTTTATGTCTTTTTTGTTTGTTTTAGTGAATATTAAATCCTGTTTGTGCTGCCATCATGTGTGTGCATAGGTGTTAGGGGCCATCCAATGAAGCATAGGAATCCTATAAGTTGCCATATCCTCAATAAAGAATGATTCTCCCTCCCTCAGCTAATATCTCCTTAGCACAGAATGTGGCCTGAACATCATATACCCCTTTGGTGCCAGAATTTTGGCTGCCTTGGTTTTGGGCAGACATCTGTATTTCTTCCTTGTCCTTGTTCTCATTCTTCTCCCCTCCCCCTCCCGCTCCTCCTCCTCCTCTTCCCCCTCCCCCTCCTCCCTCTCCTCATCCTTCTTCTTCTTTTTCTCCTTCTCCTGCTTTCTCTCTCCCTCCCTCCTTCTCCTTTTTTTTCTTTAGGCTCAGAACATGGTAAAGCCTACCATAGCAGTCCTTCATTAAAGTTACATACCTAGCTCTAGATTCTCCTTCCCTCCATCCCTCCCTCTCCCCCTCCTTCCCTCCTCCCACCTCTCTTGCTGTTTTAGTTTGGGTTAATTAACATAAATATATGTCCAGATAAAACAAAATTACTCATTTCTCCAGCATCCCTTACTTTGTTCCTAAGGTCATGTTTTAGAGGCTGTTAACTGAAAGAATTTACTACCCTCCAGGCTAGTATAATGAAGAAGTAAGTTTACAAACAACTCTTTCATATATATGTTTATTCATCCTCCATTGCTTTTTATAGGGGATTGAAAAAAGGAATTGCCACACAGCAGGGGAGACTGGGGAATACAGACTTGTAGCTGTGTGGCAAACTGCCCAGATAAAAGTGGGCAGAAAGGGAGAATGGGAATTGGGAAGCAATTAACCATCTCAGCTACTATTATAGATCTCCGTGGTTTGCTCCTAAATTTATGAGACTATAAAATACTTGGGTTTTACTGAAATAAATTTCTATTATTTTAACATGTTCCTTCTTCCCCATTGTAACAATTCATTTTGCCACACACCTTAGGGTGCTGTGTATCTGTCCAGCAACTGTATTGGTGTCTCCTGACGAGTTAAAGATCTGTAAGCAAAACCTAATGAAAATACAGAGATGTGACTTTTGGATTTAAAATTGATTGGTGTCCACCACAGACATTTAATAATGTTGTTTTATTCCAGATAATCTGCATATTGTTAGGAACAAAGGGAAGTGATATAATTTAACAAATAGATATGGATTCTGAAGGCCAACCACATGCATTGTTATTATGTAGGCAGAGTATGAGCCAATGGACTGCCAATTTTTCTAAATTGTGTAGTAATTTTATAATTGAACCTACCACAGTTTAAAAAAAACTATTCTTTACTGTTAATTACATGGAGATTTCTGCAAGAGCATCCCAGAATATCTTTAAGTTAGTCTTGTGAAGTTAATGGCTTGAGACAGGAAAGTCAAATTATAAGCAATGAACTTACTGTAAGAATAAGCTGCAGGGGACTTTCAGCACAGGACAGAGGTTAGACATGATTTCAGGACACCATGAAACACAGCCTTAAAAATGCTAACAATCGACTGTGGACTGGATTCCACAGTGGCTGTCTCATTGGGAGTCATTTCCAGGTAACAGAAGAGAGTCCTGTTCTAGTGCAGTGCACTTGTGGTGTAAAGGCAGTGAATGAAATCATACAATCTGATGTTCATAAGAATCCTTTAATGCATCATTTCTGTTATAAATTATTTTACAGATCTTAGACAAGAGAATGTAGACTCCTAGAGATTAAGGACCTTGACCCAAACTGTATCTTGGCAGGACCTTTCTGAAAAGAGCCAGCCTGCTTATGCACAGAGCCTGTTGGAAACACCGTGACCCTGAGGCTCCATGTCTTACAGAACTTAGCTTATCACCCCCCCATCCTTTCTCACTCTTTCCCCCCTTTTTAAAGATTTTTCTTTCTTTCTTTTTTTTTCTACACTGAATGTTCATGAATTTGAGCCCATTGCCTACATGGACTGTGTGTTTTACCTTCTCATTCTGGTCCTGGGCCAATTCTATGACACTTTGGACCTTTGGTCTCTGTTATAATATTGGCTAGAAGACACTAAATGAGGGAACTGAGCACTAATAGGAGTCCCAGACAGCAAATCTGGTATTTTTTCTGGCTTACAACAATACCTTTCTGAGTCAACAATATGGTTGTACTCATTTTAAACTTTAACGTGGCTTGATCATATTTTGAGTCAAAAAGAAAGATAAATGATTATACATCGATATCATTCAAGCTGAATGTTATGCCATTGAATTTTCCATCTTATAGTCTGTTTTCTCCATCCTCAAAATAATATTTTGATCCTTTTTTGAATCAAATCACGGTAAAAGCCAGAATTACATTTATTTCCTCATTGTATAGTTGTTTGTACAACATTTTAATGGGTTTTATATAATTTTAAAATTGACATTGTTTTTATGGTTATATTTATATTCCATGCTATATATGTGCATGATAAATTCAGCCAGTATTCTGTGTTTGAGTTTTTAGAGTGTTTCCTTCTTTTGAAACTAAAGGTATTATAATCATATTTATATCAATCTATATATCTCTACCTATTGTTCATCAGTCTATCATTTATGTATGTATGCATGTATATATATATGCCTCTATCTATCTATCTATCTATCTATCAATCATGTATACATGTGTATATGTATGTATCATCTATCTATATGTTTGTCTTTCTGTGATAAATCTCTAGGACTAGATTTCTGGTCCAGAGGGTGTTGCATATGAACATACACATATATACGAGAGAATACTTTTTTCTTTCTAAATGGGATGTAAATGTATAGCACATATAATTCAAGAGGAACACAAAAGTGGAAATATAACTAATATTCTCTTTGATAAGCAACCACAGTTATCAGCTTCTCACTTTACAGAGATACTGGATATAAGCATGAATTGTTGAGAGCTGTGTGGCCTAGTTTTGGATGAGCATATAAATGTTCCTGCAACGAGTCTCCACAAGGCAAGACCCATGGCGATGATCTCTCACTTGGGAAAAGCCAGTGGACCCCAGGACAGTGCAGAATCCTCGAGACTCTGCAGCCTACATGCTCTCTTCTCTCTCATAATTTCAGTGATTCTCTTGGTGGTTCATAGTTTTACTTCAGCAGTCATGCATGGGGCAGATGTAATCATTCCCAGAAATCCTGCGTCTTTATCCAATATTTTTCCCTAAAATTCTTTGGGAACTGATGCTTCTCAGTTTTCTTATAGAGAAGCATAGGCATGCGGGAGCCTTTTGTAGGACTAGGGTACAGCTAGAAAAATACAAGCTAAGTGTATACAAGCAGTTTATGGCAAATCATCCCTACTTTTATAAAAATGATTTGTTAAGATTTAAATGATATTGTTGCTCTTGTGCCTATGTTTATCATCTCTTAGCTTTTTAATAATGGGATATGCCTGGCTAACAAAATGGTGAGTGTTGTTTTTGATTTAAAAGTTATTTTTGTGTAAAAGTTGAGGAAAAACATATCTGTTTTTTTCTGGAAGTTAATCCTGGAGGGTGGGAAGAACATGCTTGATTTTGAAGTATAAATTAAGATGACTCAAGCTATTTGGGGCCAGCAACTTGTGGGAAACTTACTTGGTGGTTGGATACATCATTTCTTCACACCGATGTCCCTTCCCCATCTCAGTACCTGAAGCTGGGCTGTGGCGAGACTACAGCAATGAATGTGTGAGGAGTTAGGACAATTCTTTCATTTGAGAACATTTATATTTTCTTGTACATTGAACTTATTAGAATCTAAACGTTCTTGACAGGCAAAATAATTAGTGAGAGAAAGACCTCTGGGTTCTTCTGTCGCTACTGGAAGTTAAGAGCCCACTTCTGTTCATTTCATCATTCAGTGCATGTTGCATACTGTAATTACTGCTGATTTTTCTACAAGGGTTGCATTTCTCACTCTGCCTGTCCTTTTACCTTGGAAGAAGGATATCTATGGATATGTATGGTTCTCATTCATAAGATTTTTAAAAAATTACTTTTTAATGACTCTTTAAATTTTTATACAATGTATTTTGATTACATTCTTTCCCCTTTCCAAACTCTTCTAAAATCCTCCTCACCTCTATACCCACCCAACTTCAAGATCTTTTCTCTGAGAAAACAAGGCAAAAAACAAATCAAAAGAAGCTGAAAAAAAACCCAAGAAAACAAAAACCAACCAAACAAACAAAATAAAACAAAGCAAACTACCAAACCATAACAACAACAACAACACACCTACCCACCCATACACTCACACATACAAACATGGAGTTCAATTTGTGTTGTTCAGCTTCTCCTTAGCATGAAAATGAGGCCGTAAGGTATAGTTGATATACCCAATGATACTACATTGGAGAAAACCGATGTTCCTTCTTCTAGTAGGTATCAGCTTCTTGGTTAGAGATAGAAATTGTTCCTACTTCCCCTTCTCCATACTGGAAATGTGTCTGGCTTGAAATAGTACAGGTATTGTGCCTGCCATCACAGTCAGTGAGAGCATATATGTTATGTCTAGAAAATGCTATTTTCTTGGAATCATCTACCACCTCTGACTCCTACAATCTTTCCACTTCTTTTTTTGCATAGATCCTAAGCCTTGCGGGGTGGGTGTTGATGAAGACATCCCGTTTAAGACTGAGTACTCCAAAATTTCTTACTCTGTATATTGCTCAGTTGTAGGTCTCCGTCAATTACTATTGAATGCAAGAAGATGCTTTTCTGGTGAGGGTTGTGTGATATACTGGTCTATGGGCATACCAATATGTCATTAGGAGTAGTTTTATTGCTATATTCATTTAGCAGAACAGTAGTATATTTTCCCTTAGAGCCCATGACCTACAGGCTCATATTATTGGCCTCATTAATAGTTTCAAGTGTTGGTTCCATCTCATGAAGGGGGCTTAAATCAAATTAAAATAGTAGTTGGTTACTATCATAACATTTGTGCCCCCATTATATCAGTCTATCTTGCAGGCAGGACACTATTGTAGGTTCAGCGTTTATAGCAGGGTAATATTGATAGCACATATAGTACCTTCTAATATTCTGAATGTTGGGCAATAGAGGTAAAGATTCTAGTTGGGCACGAGCTTGATTTCTACATGTTCAATGACGAAAGTAAGTAGTGTCTTCAGCAACGGGGCCCTACTGTCAGGCTGTGGAGGGTAACCAATAACATTTTCAGTAGTATGTAAAGTTGGAGATCCCACTAGCCAATGACTCAACATGATGTAAAACATTCCTGGTAGTAGGTGTTTAATGGTGTCTACTTGAGGTATTTGTTACTCTGTCCTTCTTAATTATCCTACACTATGTTCCCTTTATTCCTTTATAACACTATCTTCTATTTCCCCTTCCTTAAATATTCCTTTGCCCAGGTCCCTTATGAGCTACCTAACCTCAGTGGTTATTCTAAATAAAACACAAATATCTAAAACCTAAAGGATAATATACACTTATAAGAGAAAAGGTGCAATGTTTTTGTTTCTGGGTCTGGGTACTTCTCTCAGGATGATTGTTTCTAGCTCCTCTACGAAATTCATAATTTCATTTTTTCTGAACAGCTAATATATTGTGTAGATGTACCACATTTTCTGTATCCATTCACCAGTTGAGGGTCACATCTAGGCTGTTTCCAATTTCTGGATATTCTGAACAAAACAGAAATAAATATGGAAGATCAAGTATTTCTATAGAAAGATATTGAGTTCTTTTGATATATGTTCAAGAGTGGTATAGTTGGATCTTGTGGTGGATCTATTTTTAACTTAAGGAACCTCCACACTGATTTCCATAGTGTCTATACCATATGATTTCCATAGTGTTTTCTCACTCCTACAAGCTAAATAGGTCTTTTTTACATGTAATTTTTCTTTTGTGTTCTGGGTGCTTCTTGTACTTTCCAAAGACATCTCTTTCTTTAGATGTGAGAAAGTTTCTTCAAACTATTTTCTGTGCGTTTCACCTAGGTCCCTTCTTCTTCCTTTATACTTATTATCTGTAGGTTTGGTATTTGCACTGTGTAGCAGATTACTACATTGCATTCATTTTATAACTTCTTAACCTGTTTCTGCCAGCTTCATTAATAAGTTTTTAAAACATGATTTAATTTGGACTGAATCCTCAATGTAAGAGAAACTTTGCATAGTTTACTTATCACCCCAAAGGTAATTTAAACTAGGTACTTGGTTGTATCAGTAAGAACTGTATTTGGTAGGTGGTGGTGGCACATGCCTTTAATCCCAGCACTCAGGAGGCAGAGCCAGGAGGATCTCTGTAAGTTCGAGGCCAGCCTGGGCTCCAGAGCTAGATTGAGATCCAGGACAGGCACCAAACCTACACAGAAAAACCCTGTCTCAAAAAAAAAAAAAAAAAAAAAAAAAAAAAAAAAACCCAAAAACCAAAAAAAAAAAAAAAAAAAAAAAAAAAACCCAAAAAACCCACAAATGAACAAACCTGTATTTCATAACTTCTCTTCTTGAAGGTGTGACCACATGACTACATTATCATTGATGGTGTAAGAGTGGAAGTAATGTGTGTATGTGAATTCTTTAGTTGTTTACTGCGAATTTATATTCATCATCCCGTGAGATCATAGATGTATCCTTGGGCTGTAGGTATAATGAAGAGGGAGATTCTGAATGGACAATGTGACTGAAAGAACCAGGGCCTTCAAGTGATTTCAACAAAGCACAACTATGCCACCAACCTCAGAACACTAGAGAAAAGAGAATGGTTTCTGCCTAAAACCATTGGAACTACAAGACTGCTTTGCTACAGATCTATCTTGTACTTTCACTAATAGCTCCTATGCCTGGGCCTCAAGAGATAACCTGGGTTTTTAAGTTAGTTCCTGAGCCACTATAAAGTTTCCTGATCTGCATCCTCAGTTTGGTAGAGTGCTGTTATGTAGCTTTTCCTGGGAAATCTATTTCTACTTACCTCAAATAAAGAGAGCAAAAAGAGACCAAATAAACAATTCCATCTAAGTCCAACTTGGTGAAGTAATAGGTTTATTGAGATTACTTAGAGAAGCTTGGTTGACTCAAAGGCAGCTGCCTCACAGAAACATTACTCCAGCCATGGATGATGGCTGTTGGAAGCTGCGTAACTTACAGGCAACCACTCTACCAAGAGTCTTTTCTGCGCTCCCCAACCCTAGCATCTGCTTATTGCTTATTCAACCCCAGAAAGAGGCTTCTTAACCTTGTAAGTTTTCTGACTTTTAAGTTTTCCTGATTCTGATGAGTCCTGTAACATGTAAATTCATGAGCTTTTGCTTTCTCTCAAGGAGGGAATGTTTCAATTCAGAGGAAACAACTATAGGGACACAAAGAAGGTATTCAGAAATAATGTCATTATTTTGTGCATTTGAAAGTTGGACTCTTCTATTGGTATTTGAATTGGAATGGGATTCTCTTTAGAAAATAAATTTTCTTCTCAGTTTTAAAGTTATTCCTTCATCTTCTTTGTCCTTCTAGAAAACGTTTAACTCATGCTCTTTCCTTATTTCATGAAGGTTCTACGATCTTTGAAAATCTACAGACTGAATTTCTCAATAGATTGGATTAGACAGACTGTGCGAGGCATGGGGTTCTTGTGCTCACACGTAAGTACTAGAGGAACCAGGAATGTTAAACACACAGGGTTGTCTCTTTAAGGAGAGAAATGTATAACCTGTTTTCAACTCAGAAGGCTAAGAGTGGATGTAATTAATAGCCTCGTGAATGTGGCTAAGACTACACTGAATCCTCCCCAAGACCTTTGTCCTGAGCTTCTTTTTCTCAGTCAATCTATAGAACTAGTTTTTATGGAAGATGTCACATTACAAAAAGTTTTGATATAGTCATGCCAAGAAGTTTTGTTGTATACATAGGATTAGGTTAATTATCACCAGAAAATAAATTTCACCAATGTGCTAAAATAAGCCTAAAGTAAAGTACTTGGGGTCAGACTCCTGAAGTTTGAACCAACACCAACTACTGAGTTGTGTTGAACCAAACTGCCTTCTTGCCTCCCATGGATTGTCACTCTGCTGGCCATGTTGCTCTCAGAGACCATTAGCTGCAAGCCACAGATTGTAGTGTCTTTTTATTCTCTTGACCTAATGAGATATTCCAGAGAAGCATGTTGTAAACAGAAAACAATAGGTACATTATCTAGCTACATAGTTCTGAGAGGAGAATCAGGGGAGAAAGTCCACAGTACCAGCATTCAGCATTCACTGTAAATACTTCATTGCCACTTTTTAAAAAGTAACTTGTCCAAGCCCATAGCTATTTTTAGCAATCACAGTCCAGAGATACTCCATTTTAAACTTTTCTGAAGAATAGTTTTCATATTTTGTTAGAGTAGAGTGGAGAGGAAGTCATTCATTCTGTAGAGTGAAACCTAGGAAAGCATCCAAAACCTTAAATGATTGCCAAGCAACTTTTATCCAAGTCTTGGTATTTAACTTCCTTGCCCAGTCTTTGCTTTTAATTTCCAGAAATATAAGAATAAATCTCTCTGAGGATTCTTCAGAGTCAGTTAAGTTATTTTTTAGTTTTTTTCCACTATAGACTTTGGGGCTTGTCTGCATAAATCTGTATAATGAGTGGTCATTCTCTTACTTCCATGTTGGTGTGAGGAGAAGAAGAGGAAGAGGAGGAGAAGAGAGAATGTGATAGATATGTGATTGATAGATATATAATAGATAGATAGATAGATAGATAGATAGATAGATAGATAGATAGATAGATAGATGATAGTTAAAAGAATCCATCTGGTTCTCCTGTCACTAAGGCATGAATATGAATTTAGGTGTCTATTGTCAATCTACTATTATAACTTGGAATTCAAATGACTGATTTTATTAGTTTTGTTGTTGTTTTGTTTTCCTTGATACAGAAGAAAAGGTTTAAGATGCTTTACATTTCCCTGTATATGTTCTTCTAAGAAGAAATTGGAGTTTAATTTAATGTTGGAAATAATTAAGAAACACCTATAACCTCTAATTCAGGGAATTTATTACCAGAAGAATTATATAAATGGAGATATTAAAATCTTGATGATTTTCAATAAGTTTTTGGGTATTTGACATATCATCTATTTAAAAAAGCAGAAGATATAAAAATGTACTTGTATTAAAAAATAAAACTAGAAGGCAGACAGTAAACTGGAAAATTTTAAGATCACACAAAAAAAATATATGAGATTCTGATTGAAGGGATGAAGACTCAGAAACTGGACAGGCAAACAGTACTACTAATACACTATAAAACTATATATTCTAAGGAAACTGAAGTACTTCCTCTGTTCATTGCTAACTGGCCTTCAGGAATCTTCCAGTGTGTTTCTAAGTGAAGGAAATGCTGAACTACTTCTTCTGTTTTTGTCTAAATGTTCACTCCAGTGCTCTTCTCTTAGTTAATTGCACACTGAGTTCACTGACTCTCTGGCTGATGGAAATAAACTTTCTTTCTCCCCATGCAACTTTTAGATGGAAGACTTCCATAGGCGTCCAGCGTTATCTGGCTTTCTAGAAGTTATTAAAAAGCCTGAGTGCAGGAGTCTCTAATGGTTATCATTCAGGTCCAATACAATCAGCTGTCCAACTGCTCATCACTCCCAACAGCAGCTTTATTTCACAGCCTCCTTGTTTCTGAGGTGCCTCTCTGTGGATCAATCACATCTGCCAAGGCAGAGGGAGATTTAATAAACCAGGTTCTAGTTTGCAGACCAGCCATCCCACAAAGAAGGAGATCATTTCTAATCAAGTAGCTGGTAGGGCTATTGACCTTTGCCAGCGTTAGCATATTTGAAGAGCGTTCTGGAAGCACTTCTCTGCACAGAGAAAGCTAATGTGGGTTGCATTTGCAGTTGGGGTTCAGGGTTGTGAAGCATCAGTGGAGCATGATTCAACTTGCTGAGAGTCTTTTTGAAAGCATGTTAATGATTCACACGACCATTTAGCATGATTCATAGTGAATCCTATCAGGTTTTTTGCCTCTGTTGCTACTGAAGACCACTGAAGGGAAATAAAGGTATTTCAGAAAGGCTATTTGTCTTTGAGATTCCAATTTAGCAGTCCATTTAAAGAACAAATGGAGGGTGGAGAGTTGGCTCAATGATTAAGAGCTCTTGCTGCTCTTCCAGAGGATCAGAGTTTGGCTTTCAGCATTGACCCAGGTGGCTCACAATTGTACATAATTCCAGTTCTAATGAATCTTCTGGCTTAGGGGTGGGAGACACCTGCATATATTTGTGTCTCTCTCTCTCTCTCTCTTACATACACACACACACACACACACACACACACATAAGTATAAACCTAAAAAAGATAAAGCACAAATAGATTATGCCACTTGAAGAAATTTCTTTATATTTATTGATTAAAATGACAATTTTATAAATCGATAGAGTGCAGTGTGATATTTCTACATAATAATTTGGAGAGCTCCATCAGCAAGACCAAACCAGCTTTCCAAGATTTTGCCTCCTATTGCTGGCCTTTTGAGGTGTTAATATTTCAACATATGAATTTGAGAACATAGCAAAATATTCAAACCATAGCATTGATCAAGTAATTTTCAAGATTTGTAATGGCAATAGATAATAAGAATACAGTACAGAATTTACTTTAGGGGTTTCTTTTCCTTATGGCTATGTTATCAATTTAATATGTGATTAAGTTTATATGTTGTGTTCAATATTTTCTCCATTCTTATTGGCTTAAATTTGTATTTTATTGTTCTATAGCTTAAAGATCAGGATGAAAATGATGGTCAGAAAATCGATACTTCTTTCCCTATGCTTTATACTATATTCTTTGTAAATGGAAGTTTCTGTCCCAACAGCAACTCCCAAATACCTGGTAGCCACTTCCCAAATTACCACACACAAGCTTATATTAATTATAACTGCTTGGCCATTAGCTCAGGCTTATTACTAACTAGCTCTTACACTTAAATTAATCCATAATTCTTACCAAGGTTTAGCTACGTGGCTTGGTAACTTTTCTCAGTACAGCATTCTCATCTTGTTTCCTCTGCATCTGGCTGGCGACCTTCTGTCTCCACCCTTCTCCTTCCTATTATTCTTTGTTTGGTTGCTCTGCCTATTTTTCTTGCCTGGCTGCTGGCAATCAATGTTTTATTAAACCAATTCAAGTAACATGTCTTTACAGTGTACAAGAGGATTATTTCACAGCAGTTCTTACCATTATTTTATCTTTCCTGATAAACAAGCAATTAAGTAATTGCTAACCTTTATTTCATTGTAAAAAATTATAATATATACATATACTAATATATACTTGTCATGGTTTGCATTAATTAACATCTTGATACAGCTTAGATTAATCTGAGAGGAGAGGCCTCCACTGAGAAATCATCTACATCAAATTGGCTTTTGATCATGTCTGTGAGTGACTGGGTTGCCTTGATTCTTTAGTGATTTAGGAGGGCCTAGCATACCATGGGCAATGCCATCCCTAGACAGGTGGTGCTAGGCTGTATAACAAAGGTAGCTAAGTATAAGTCAGTGAGAAAATCAGTAAGCCATGTTCCATGATTTTTGCTTCAAGTTCTATTGTAGAATATTATCTTAACTGAGCAAAGATGTGTTACATTTGTTTATGCTGCAGAATATTACTTCAACTCTGTAAAGGTGTGTTACATTTGTTTATGCTGCATTTGTTTAATTATGAAAAGATGTGTTGCATTTATTTCATCTTGCCTGCCTAAGGCACCTGATTGGTGGAATAAAGAGCTGAATGGTCAATAGCTAGGCAGGAGAAAGAATAGGCTGTGCTGGCCGGCAGAGAGAATAAATAGGAGGAGAAATCTAGGCCCGGAAGAAAGAGGAATGAGAGAAGAAAGAGAGAACAAGGGACACACACAGGGCAAGAAGCCAGGCAGACACCAGACAGACAGACAGATGGAGAAGCAGTGAAAGTAAGACATACGGAAGTAAGAAAGGTAATAAGCCCTGAGGCAAAAGGTAGATAAAGAGAAACAAGTTAATTTAAGTTAAAAGTGCTAGCCGGAAAAGAGCTAAGTTAAGGTCAAGCGTTCAAAACTAATAAGTTTTTGCATCATGATTTGGGAGCTGGTTGGTGGCCCAAAAGGAAAAAAGCTTGGTACAAAGTTCCTGAATGAGTTCTTGCCTTGACTTCCCTTTATGATGGACTGGAGCCTGTAAGCTGAAATAAACTCTTTCCTACCATAAACTGCTTTTGATCACACTGTTTTATCACAGTGACAGACAGGAACATAGAATACTGTAACTTTGTATATGTATAGAAGTGAAGATTATATGGTACATATACGTACTTATTATATGCAAGTTGTATGTGATATGCATATCACATTTCTATGTCTTTCTCAAACAATAGGTTGAATACAAATGAGATATATTTAGTTTCCATTATTTTCTTAAAAATACATCCTAGAAATTACTTCATATTCATTCTTAGAGATATGAAATGTCTCTATGTACCTATCATTTGTTTCATATACTTTTTAAAATTGACAAGTGTAGCCGGGCGGTGGTGGCGCACGCCTTTAATCCCAGCACTCGGGAGGCAGAGGCAGGAGGATCTCTGTGAGTTCGAGGCCAGCCTGGGCTACCAAGTGAGTCCCAGGAAAGGCGCAAAACTACACAGAGAAACCCTGTCTCGAAAAATCAAAAAAAAAAAAAATTGACAAGTGTGTATTTGTAGTGGGTGGTATGATGTTTGATCTATGCATGCATTGTGGAATAGCTAAGAAACACTAATAAGCCTTGTTTAATGTATTTACATTGTTTTGTGGACAGAAATAGTCTATACTTAGTATTGTAAGCACATAATATGTTATGAACATTAGACACCATGATGTAACTCTTTTACTCAGCTAAACAATGCTTTATGCATTTACTTTTCCAACCAGCCTCCTCCATATAGGTTTTTAGGTCATTTTCAATACTTTCCAAAGCAAACAGCATGATGACTAGTAAAGTGTGACAATGTGTCTATGTATGTTCATAGTATAACACTGTACTGAGTGAAAAAGATAACTAACTACACATGGAGTTTGTTAGATGTTCCTGAGCTCACGTCCATCAGGATTGTACATTGTCTCCTTTCCCAACAAGGTAGGGACACACTGGTCATTACAATCTCACCTACAAAATGTGCAGCCAAGTTTTTAAATGGTTGACATGGTGAGGGATGTGGTCCACATGGTTTGAATGTGAATTTCCTCTATTATGTGCTCATAACTCTACGATCTGCTTTTGTACTTTGACAACTTATGGTTTATGTCTTTTTCCTCTCTCATTTGTGTCATTCCTCTGTAAGTACTACAGTGACTGGTCCCCTCCATGTGACACACTGAAAAAAAAAATAACACTTTCTCCCAGTTTGATATATTTTTTTAAATGTTCCTTACTTGTTGCCTTGTGAAAAATACTGTTTTAAAAGCTAACATTAATTGATTTAAAATAACAACTGGGTTCCCAGGCCCTGAAGTTAAGGCCAAAGTGATTTAACATTTTTTCCCCCAAGAGTTTGATGTTTTCAGTCAGGTCTCTGATCTGTTGTAAGTTTATTCTGGCATGTGGTCTGAAGTAAGCATCAGTTTTATCTCCCCGCAGTGGTTCTCTAGTATTCCTCACATGGTGTGTTAAAAGGTCAGGGTGTTGTTGCTTGTCTGTCAGCCTACCCACAAGAGTACTGCACTGTTTTAATTATAGATAATTTCTACTGTTTTGAATCTCATAAGCTTGGTCTTAGAGTTCCTCTATGTATCCTTATAGGCCTACTTTTATGTGTAAAATTTCAATAAACATTTCTAGGTATCAAAGATAAAAATATTAATATTTTTAACTGTATGTCATTAAATTCATGTAAACACTTGAAATTTTCCATTATGATTCAGAATCTTCCTGACCTAGAGCAAATGATGCATTTTTATATATTTCAAGTGTTTTCTAGTTTTTCTTATATGAATGTTACATATTTATGATTAAATTTATTCCTATTTTTTGGCAGTGTAAATAGAATTTTTCTTTTCTCCTCCTTTCTTTCTCCCTTCCTCTCCATTTTTTCTCCCCACCTCCTCTGTTCTCTCTCTCTCCCCTCTCTCCTTACTTCCTCCACCTTCCTTCCTTTCTCCCTCCTTTTCTCCCTCCCTCTGCCTTCCTCCCTTCCTTCCTTCCTCCCTTCCTTCCTTCCTCCCTCCCTCCCTCCCTTCCTCCTTTCCTTCCTTCCTTTGGTTCTTCCCTCCCTTCCCTTCTTTTCACTTCTCTCTCTCTCTGTCTCTCTGTCTCTGTCTCTGTCTCTGTCTCTGTCTCTGTCTCTCTCTCTCTCTCTCTCTCTCTCTCTCTCTCTCCCTCTTTCTCTCTTTTCAGGGTCTCATGCAACCCATGCTGACCTAGACCTAAGTAAATGGCTGTAGATAATCTTAAATTTCTGACCTTCCTGCTTCTCCCTCCCAACTGTAGAGATTACAGATTTTCTCTGTGACACCCATTTCATGTGTTGCTGAGTATTGACTTCATGGATTTGTTCATGCCAGGCAATCAACCATTCTACCAACTGAGCTATACCACAGCCAAGTTTTTCTTCAGTGGTAATGTCTAACAGATTTTTGTTGTATAAATGAAGGCTTTCAGTTTTTGTTCACAGATATTACATACTTCTATTTTAGTGAATTTATTACTGAGTAATATTTATTGTTGGTTTTTAGAAGTCTCACATTTTCTTAATGCCTTTGAAGAGATTACTTTTCTTTTTCTTTTGATAACCTTTTCATTTTCATCCATTTTCCTTACTTAACTGTGTTGTGAAGGACACAGTACAGGGATAAGTGGAAGTGGAGACAGTGTTCTAGATGTTTTAAAGGAAAATAATTTTTGGTACCTTATTGTTTTGATTTTCCTGGTAAATCTCTGTCAATCCCTTTGATTTTATCCTTTATGAATTGCTTTGAGAAAGTATCTCTTGCACACATCATAGAATCAGGCTTTGCCTTGGGAAATCTTCATATTTCATTGAGTAGAGACTTAAACTCTTGCTACTTTGTCTTAAGGCAGTGAGGTAAAATTGTTTACTGGATTTCCGGGGTGCTAATTTAAGTGTAATAGAGTACTTTACATTATTGTGATGCTTCTATCTCTAGATATATGTCATGTGGTTTACTTTAACTGAGTTGCCTGAATGGCAGAATGAGGTTTTGAAAGGTGTACATTTTGAGGTGAAATAAGTACCATGAAGATGCTGAGAAGGGTGTGGACCATGTCCTAGCTTTTGTATGACTATAGCAGGACTTAAAATAGGGAAAACATCAATGTTTGTAGTTTGTAGGATTTGTAGATCATGGATCGACCAATCATGTATCCATTATCTATCCACCTATCATGTATCCACAATCAATACTTTACTTTGTGTTTGTCATTGCCATTGTCATTTCTTTAAATGATGAAAAACTTGGTTGTTTGCCAGTTTTGAGGGGAGGAGCACAAACAATTAAAAATAGGATATACTATTTTAAGTGTTCAGCCTTCATACTTCTAAGAGTTTGTGTTTGTAGCTCCAATTGTCCCTCTTCTCACTCACACAGCCTTTTAGGTTATGTCTTCGATGAAAGCTTCTGCAGGTCTATTACGGATCACAGATTCCTCTTTCCTTTTCCAATATTAAATGTTTTTCAACTTGCTTTCAAGCATCCCCAAAATGTGTTAGAATTCCTCACTCAATGATAAGCTCTCTTATGTGCATCTTCAAAATTACTTTGTCAGGAAGAGAGGAAGAGAGATTGAAGTATGTGCCCAGCTGGCTACATTTTAATGGGAATCCATTGCTTTAAAATCCCAAATGCCTTCTCTTTCATCTGGGCTACAGTGGCTGCCTCACATTATTCTCCATCTTTTCCTCATGGTCTCACATTTTCTTTGTTTATGGTATTTGTTCAGCTTGTGGTGTTTTCTCTGCTGTCTGTTTACTCAAATCTTTTTCCTCTTTCTCTATATGGACTGCCCTCTTATTTTTGGCTTAATTCAATAATTTGCAACATTTTGCTTCACATACATCATAAGTAATTTTTCTGTATAATGAAAAGAACACTTTCCAAAATGTATTTTTTAAAATACCACAGTGTGCTGTTATCTGTCTTATCATTCTCATACTCTTTGTACCTATATTGATTCTCATATTTTTCTGTCATAAAATGTGGAAAAACAATTTGTATACTAGTAATTAATTTTTATTTCTTATTTAACTTATATAAACTGCAAGGTTCTTGGTTTATATTTCCAGCTTCTCAGAAATGTGTACCAATGACCATTTTATTAATAACTTATCCAATTGCATTTTTCATTGACTTGGTTCTCATCAATTTTTTATTACATTGATGTGTGCGTGTGCTGTGGATATCGCTCTATATAAATAAAACACTGATGGCCAGTGACCAGACAGGAAGTATAGGCGGGACAAGGAGAGAGGAGAATTGGGGAAACAGAAAGAAGGAGGGGGAGACACTTCAGCCACGGCCAGGACAAGCAGCATGTAAAGACGCTGGTAAGCCACCAGCCACATGGCAAGGTATAGATTTATAAAAATGGGTTAATTTAAGATATAAGAACAGTTAGCAAGAAGCCTGCTACGGCCATACAGTTTATAAGTAATATAAGCGTCTGAGTGATTATTTTATACATGGATTGTGGGACTGTGGGGCTTGGTGGAACCTGGAGAGAAGCCCTCCAGCAACGTGTGTGTGTGTGTGTGTGTGTGTGTGTGTGAGCACACCACTGTATATATGAGTAGTCAGAGGACAACACAAAGTCAGTTCTCTTCTTTCTACCGTGTGTGTTCCAGGGATTGAACTCATTCATGTTGTCAGGTTTGACCCCAAGCACCTTCTGAGACATCTCTCTGGACCTGGATCTTATTATTTTATGATCTAAAGAGAAAAGAAGCCGGGCGGTGGTGGCGCACGCCTTTAATCCCAGCACTCGGGAGGCAGAGGCAGGCGGATCTTTGTGAGTTCGAGGCCAGCCTGGGCTACCAAGTGAGTTCCAGGAAAGGCGCAAAGCTACACAGAGAAACCCTGTCTCAAAAAAAAAAAAAAAAAGAGAGAGAGAAAAGAAGATACCAAGAGAAAGAATATTTCATTAGAAGCCCTATTTGAACCTTAGGTAAAGTGGTAACAATGGTGGAGCAATATAGAGATATTTACAACAAAGCATATGAATTTCCCAGTGATGTGTTCCAAGTGAAAAAACTCTGAGTCCATGCCACTTAAGGTTGGGAGATGTTCTGCATCATCTGACATTATAGATTACATCCTCCTCTATTGGACCATACCAAATTCCAGGGGTTATTTGAGGAGGGGCAGGAGCCTTGGGTTCTAATATACGATGGCCGTCACCACATTTGTTGCGGTCATTACAGTTATAGTAATTCAGAGCTCAAGCTCTAGAGTCAACATAAATCATATGAATGGAGTATTTATTAATCATGCTCTGCCATCTCCTGCCTATGGTGATTGATCACCCAGTGTCTCCCTTTCTTCAGCTTGGAAACGAGTGGCTCACACAATTGCCAGGATGAAATGATTGAAGCATGCAAGGTGGCAATAACATCCTGCAAGACCTGCACTTGGCTGCAGTTACTGTCACTGCCACCATTGCCACCACGACTACAGCAACATGGTTGCAACATGTTCTTGTTCTGTGCTGTTTTTTTAATTCAGCAGGGTAGTTATTCTCTTGGCAACTTTTCACAGCGCTACTGTGCTTTCTTGGTTGCTTGCCTGATCGTAGCTATCTTTGACTATTAGGTAGCTGGGGACATCCTATTACAAAACAGAAAATGAGAGATAGTGGGTATGAAATAAGTATAGTCTCAGGCATACAGTTTCAAGATAAAACAGCAAATAATTGAGAATCTAAAAGTGGTGCACAATGCTGCCAAGAGAGTGCAGAAGGGAAGGTTAATTGGGGGGACTTTCTCCTCTGGAGCATAAAGGCAGTTGGCTATTGAGTATAAAGCTTGCATAATACTATTTATTATGAAGCATGCAGGTAACTGCACTGAAAGAGCTAAGAACAGAGACCATTACCAACGTTGCCTGTTGTGAGGAGGCATGGGTTAGGAGGTGCTGGGATAGTGGATGAGGCTGATAAGCACAAGCCTCTTTACAATGTTCAATTTCAAAACTCACGGTCATTTGCTAGGGAGACAAGAACAGATGTCTGTTCACCCCTAGTTAAAGCTCCGAGCACAGACTCCAACCAAAACAAATTTGAACAAAAATAACCCCACCCCAGTCTAGATCAGTGAGCCAATGAGTTCATTATGGTTATTTAAAGATATAGATAGGTACATCACTCAACTTGCAGGCAACTCTCAGAACATCTCCCGACTCCTAGCAATTCTTTACCGTTTCTACATGACCTTGGTAGGGGCTTTTTGAATTTTGTGACTTTATAATTAAGCTTCATAAGCCCTTGAGTCTTATACTACCGTTCTCCCTCCAGGAGGATATGTTTCAATATGGGGGAAACAGCTATATGATATATGCTTACCAACTACTGATTTCAGTGTGTTTAAAAAAAATCATAACACATGCACAACTCAAAGAAATCTCTTTTATTTATTTTACAGACATAAACAATTTCAAATTTAGAGCTCTATAATGTTAGCTCATGTGATTTTGCCATATGTAAAGCAGCAGAATTATACCCTGGGCTGTTGCGTCCCAAGCTACTCCTACAGAATACGTATAAATGTAGAGGGAGCCACAGCTCTGTGTACAGAAGGGCATACTGAGAAGAAGGTAGGTGCAATGCAGGTGTCAGTAAAAACACACACGGCACAGACTTCATGGTGACGCTTATTCATATTTATTAATATCTGTATCCAAGTGGATTTTCCTGTGTTAGAACTTAATCTGTTCACGATACATTAAAATGTACTCTGTTTATTTAGGCTACTGTATACTGAGGCTAGACTCTGAGACACATTCTTGTTCCTCACAAACAGCAAGCACAGTTATTACCTACTTGGAAAGGGTTTCCACGATTTTGTCATTGTGAGGGCACTGTAGCAATTTCAGCTCATGATTCCTAATCTCGAGTTGTTTCTCATTCTCTCTGCAAAACATGCAGATCAGCCTAAATCCACTCACTCACCTGACACCTGAATAAGAAATCAGACACTGGGTCGGGAAGATAGGGTTGTTTCAAAGCTGAGTTTCTTATGTGAAGTGTCTCTGTTTCCCCTTTGGACATTCCTCTCACCCTTGGTGTATCCAGCACTCTTTATATATGTCCTATTCCTATTTCAGCAAGTTTATTTTATTGGTACATGTATTTGTTGGTCATACATTCTTAGACATATGTCAATTTGTCCTTTTAAATATTTATTTATTCTTGTGTGTTTGTGCATGTGCAGGTGTACATGTATGTGCAGGTATACATGTATTACATGTATGTGTAGGTGGCTATGCATGTGTGTGTGCATGAATATGGAGGTTAGAGGTCACACTTGGGTGCTATCCCCCAGCTGCCATTCACTTCAGTTTTTAAGACAGTCTCTTCATTGGCCTAAAGCTTGCTCGTTAACTAGCCTGGTTGCTTTGGAAGCCCTGGCAATACTTCTGTCTCATCCACCTCCCACAGGGCTAGGATTACAAGCAGGCACCACCATGCCCAGCTTTTTACTTGGGTTCTGGGGATTGAACTCAAGACTTCAGCAAATAATTTACCAACTGAGTCATCCCCCTAGCCTTTCATTTATTTTTTAAAGCTGCTATAACATTTATAAATTTATTTTCTATAACATTCTGCTTTGAATTATGTATCCATTTTAAACAGCCATGCTTATTAACAGTTGAGTGAATAAATATAATGGAATACTACCCAGCCTTACTTGAAAAGAAATGTAAGTTGAGAGAAGAAAGGTGATTGCTGAAGGCTGGCAATGGCGTAAGATGGAGAGATACAGGTCAAAGAACAAATTTCAGTTCAATAGGAGGAATAAGTCTAAGACATCTGTTATACAAAATGTGGACTTATAGTTAATAATAAAATCAATGCAATATAATCTTGAAAAATTCTAAGAGCAGTTTTGTTGTTTTTATTTGAGACAAGATCTCATGTAGCTCAGGTGTGCGTGGAACTCCTTATATAGTAAAGCCTGGGTCTACAGTGCTGCTCCTCTTGCCCCTGCCACTCTGCTGCTGGGATGACAGATGTGCATTCCCACCACAACAGTATAGGAATGTTTTATAGGTGTATTCACTGGGCCTGGGCTCTACAACTCTCCATGCTGATTGGTTAGGGCTTTCTAAAGTGGTCTCTGCTTGTTGCAAGGAGAAGTTTCCTTGATGAGGACCACCCCTACAGTTATCTGACTACTACTACTATAAGACTACACTTATACACTTACCAGTTTTTATAGATTGTTATTAAGGATTGTGCTGTTTTAGTAAATCAGTGGTTGTAGTTTCTCCCCTAATAACCATGATTTCATAGAACTGATTAGTTAGCTAGGTTTCACATACCAAGTACCTCACCAATATGAATGCTCAAACATGATATGAACAAGGAAGACAACAATCAACTCACCAAATTGCATGGGGGAAAAGCCCACAAGGCCTCAACCCCACACAAAGAACTACAGGCAACTGAGGAAAGCTGAGAGTGGAAGAGGTGGCCTTCCCCAGGGAAGAGTACACCAATTGGCTGTCTAGTGCCAAATGATCAGCCTTGAAAACACACATACCAGTAACATTATGTGGACCCAACAGGTCATATTTGGGAATATATGTGTATATGCAAATACATATATGCATACAATAACAGTTGGAGAAAAAAGAGGCCATAATTTGAAAGAGAGTGGGGAGGGGTGTATGGGAGGGCTTGGAGGGAGGAAAGGGAAGGGACAATGTTGTTATAAAGATACAATCTCAAAAACAAATAAAAAGGAAAAAAATGTATGTGAAGTAATGATGTAAATTCACTTGGTCTAGTATTCTACACTCCACTTTCAGCCCGCACATGACCCATCACATAGACCTTTCATTGACCTTTGTTCCCCAGGGGCTTTTCCACCTCTTATTGTTTCTCTACATTTGTATAAAGATTTGGAAAAATATCAAAGACTTTTGACTAGTTCCTATCTTGAAGTAATCATATCTTTTGTCCTTTATATAGAATAACTTGACAAAGCCTCTTTTATTTATTTATTTATTTATTTTTCTTCCTTGTAGTTTGAGCATGATTGAATTCTGTGTGGGATTTTAGGCTTTCAGTGTTTTGAATGAAGGACATAGGGTCATGCTGTTTTGGGAAATACCCAACAAAACTATTGTAAAAGACAACAGGGGTAAGAATGGTTTTGATTATAATATACATAATTCAGGTGACCTCAGGAACTTGAAGCACTGAAAATGAATACATCTGATTTTAGGTTAATTAAGAATTGAGAAGGTCATTTCATGCTTAAATGTTAGTGCACTTAATTCTGGAAGTGTCTGGCATTTTTAATTCTAACATGACAGTTCTGAAAAATATGAAGGAAATATAAGAAACAACACTATTAAAATTTTATGTGCTAATAATACTTCTACATTTTGGCTATATTAGAAAGGCATTGTCTATATTATTTGTGATTAGAGTCTATGTTATTATTATCTACATTATTTGTGATTCTTGGTTAAGAATAATACATCCTTATTCAGTGACTTTGGCTTTGGTCCCATTTTAGTGATAGTTATTTGCCACTATTTTTCAATGAAGTAGGATCAGAAAATCTTTTAGGGAGAATAACATTGTCTAATATATATATATTATATATATTAGTTGAAATTGCTCTAATTAGATCCAAACTAGATGCCTGAACAAAAAATGACAGACAATGTAGCAGGCCTACCTGAAAGATAGATGGATTCCTTATATTACTATTATTACTAAATTGCATTAAAACATTTCCTCTCATGTTTCCACTAAAAGTCATTGTTCATAAGATGTTCTTGCTTCAGTAGGTAAACCTTGTTATGATATGTTATGAGCTATGTTAGATAAGAAACCGATTTCTTGATGCCCATGATTCACAGAGAATACTAATAGGAAAAGTCACAAGAAAGCCATGTCATTGGTTATGGGTTCCAGTGCCTTTGGACCACATTAGGCTGCCAAATGTCATCGCAGAGAGTACACATCACCATGCCTTCTGGTGTCTCTTCATAGCTTGTTAAGTAGAAATATTTATTATCTTGGTTGTGTCCCAAATTCAATTCCCTGCAGTAAATTAAAATAAATTTCTTTAGTGTTTCCATGCATGTTCCCTACTCAGTGTGTCATTTAGAACCAAGTGAAAAAGGATGGTTTGTGTTACTAAATGCCTGGACAAGTTGAAAACCAATTAGTATGCATATGACTGTTCTTCCACCAGTTGTAACACTATCTGTCCAGGGGAGCACATTCTGGGCTATGTGGGCTGGTATGTTCCACTGTGGGCTGCTAGCTGCAACCCTCTCATCTGTCACATCTAACAGATATGCCATGCAAGCCTCTGAAGGAAAAGAATCCCTTTCACTTCCATGGTCAACAAAATTGACTGAGACACAAGTTAAAAGACACATGCTCCTTTAAATTTTAAAAACAGGAAGGTGTGATTCTGAAGATCAAACACAAAGACCGTTCTCCACAGTGCTGTGACTTTTCAGTCAGCTTCTGAAGCACTCCCAGCCCTGCATATGACAAATAAGAAAAACCATGGCAAGAGCCAATGTCAGCATTTGAACTTTTTACACTATAGTGGGAGGCTTTCTCGGTGGAGGGTAGAAAGAGTCCTTTATAACACTGCTCCTTTGGCTTTTCTTCATCTGTTTCAAAAACAAATTACAGTTTTAGGTCAGATTCATGACATGTTGAACTTAGAATACCACTATCTTCAGAGCCAGTCATCCCGGGCTGTTCATTGGCATGGCCAGTCTGGCTATGCATCCATCTATTCGTGTTGACCCAATCCTAGATACTATTTTTCTCTCTATAGTTTTGTTGCCGTAATTTGTAGCTAAAACTTTATAAGCATCCAAAAATTGGATGAGAATCTGAAGAAAGGGCCATTTAAACAGATTATTTGGATGCACTGTAAGTACAGGCATAGTGGATCATGGTGTGCATTTCCATCCTATCCACATTGACCAGTCTAGACAGTCTAGAAGGCTATGTTTATGTTTAGTGTCCATCCTGAAAATAGACTCCATCCCCCTATCCATTCTATCGAGTGGATGTTTAGGGAGGAATCGAGGCTACAGTGCTCTAATTTCCCATCAGGTCCCTTCCTTTTTCTTATCACTTGGGCAGCTGATGGGAGAGAAAGAAAGACCTACAAAAACAACAGTCTGCTGGACTTTTCTCCAACAGAGACAATTTCCATTCATTTTTAACTAGCCTTTCATTATATAAGGACAAGAACCCATAGCTGTCACAGGTCATAGTTACCAGGCATACGAAGTGGTAGATTAAGTGCAAACCAGCTGTTCAGCTTTTTCTTTAAGCTGTAAAATATCCTGGTCCTCATTTCATTATTGTAGGCTCTGTGAAGAATTCCAATATCCATACAGAAATAGTACCTGCTTTTCTTTCTGTTTGTGTTTCCTCTGTAAAGGTGGCTGAGCATAGAACTCTAGCAAGCAACGATCCACATGAGGCACAAGTGCATTTCCCACAATTTACACGGCATTTTAAAAACCAATCTTTAACATTCTATGATTGTAAGAATCATACCTGTCTCCTGCTTGAGAACTGATGGGGCCTAAAATAAAGCAGTTGCACATTTAGATAAACTTTCCTTCTGTGATTCATTTTTAGCAATGGAGATGTGTGTGAAAGTGGGTCAAATTTTGAGGTATTAGACTCGAGATTTTTATGGGCGAATTATGTTGTCAATTATGTTTATAATAAAGGCCACAAATCTATTAATAAACTATTTATTAATCTATATTGATTAATAAATATAAAAATCTGTAGTATTGTACAACACAATAAGCATTCACTGCATCAGTTCTATATTTTTTCATCCTAGAAAGAAGTATTGATTCCTGGAATACTTTTGTCAACCTCAGCTACTGAATAGCTGGTTTGCGCTTAATCTACCACTTTGTATGTCTGGTAACTATGACCTGTGACAGCTATGGGTTCTTGTCCTTATAAAATGAAAGGCTAGTTAAAAATGAATGGAAATTGTCTCTGTTGGAGGAAAGTCCAGCAGACTGTTGTTTTTGTAGGTCCTTCTTTCTCTCCCATCAGCTGCCCAAGTGACTGTTGTCCATGTGAAGTTGCTGCCATTATTTGCTTGTCCCGAACTCAGGGTGGGCATGCATATATTGTTCACATATAAGAGCCAAGATCACCTTGTGATGCTTGTGACAAAATGCAGAGATAAAATGACTTATCTCCATTATTGCTTCCCAGGGAAAGAAGCATAAACCTGTGCCATAAATTCTCGGTGTTTACACTCGCAGTTGACCTTTACAACAGCCCTCTGTGAGTAATGCCTTCTGTGGGAGCTCTGAAAATAAAGATAGGGTGATTTATAGAGCACGAAAACACTGGATCCTGGTTAAGCATTTGGAAGCCATTTATCAACTCTATTACACTTTCCCTTCTTTCCTATTCCAAGAACAAATGATTTAGTATTGTATTCTTTCTTCTGACTTCTCTACAGGAGGATTTTCAGAACCTCCAGTTCATGACTACACACGGCAAGGTCTCTCCCACAGGAGCAAAGCACGCACATGTCAAAAATACTTCATATGCTTTGTAACACACACTGTGATAAAAAGTCTGTCACTGCAATAAAGACACATCCTTGTTGATAATTCTGATGTATTAATGAGAAAATGAATTGTGCTTTGAATACATTGAGTTAAATCAGATGTAGTTTGACTTCTGCCTTCTATATCATTGTGTATTATTTTCAAACAGTGTAAATTACTAAGAAGATCTGAAAATTCAAAGAACATAATAACATGCAATGCCAGGAGAAGAAGAAAGAATATGTATTTAATGGCATATTAATTAATGCTGAATTCAAATGATTGTATGAGAGCCTATGAATGCATCAAGGGACTTGGCTCTAATCTCAGCAGCCAAAGTGAATAAATTAATGATAAAACATGGAGTATACTGTCAAATGTATTATTTCACCACAGAGACTCCAAACTCCTAAGTAACAGTGAAAGGGCACATAGGCTTTCAGGGAGCTTTCATTCAGAGCACTTATATCTTTCCTTTCACGTTTTTCTCCATCCCCAGAAAGCTACTGGATCCTTATTTTTGTTCCTGAATTTCATTAATGAAATGAAAAATTGAAGATATACTAAAATCTTGTTCTTTCTGTTTCACTGATGTTTTTGAAATGTATCCATAATTTTAAAATAATTATCTATAATCATTGTATATGGTGTTGTGTTACTTAAGGACATTCCATGCAAATATATATTATACATTGTGCATGTGCCCCCTCATGCCCCACATACTCCCATTTTCACCCTCCCATTGCCTGTTAGTCCTCTTTTTTCTCTAGATAGTCTTGCTTCTCCTGTCATGTCTTATATATATGTACATGACTTTTTGTATCTCTATAAGATCTGGGGATCATATATGAAAGAAAATATACAATATTAATCTTCCTGAGACAAATACAATTATCTAAACTTGCATAAATTTTCCTGCAAATGGTATAACTTTGTTCCTCTTCATGACAAAAAAATCCATTTATTTTTACCACATTTTGGGTCCACATACATTGCTTCCATACGTTAGCTGTGGGGCATTTACCCGCCAACCCCACAGCTTCCCAGAGTTTTCTTGAGTTCAAGCAGCAGGGAATATTGGATAGAAGGATTTAGATTGTGGAGATAAATGGATAGAAAATACAGGATAGCCTTCAGAGGGCCTGGGACCTATTCCAATGGGCCCTGACTATCTCTGCCCCAGGGTATTTATAGAGATGCCAAGGGGTGGAGCAAAAGACCTCCCCCCAGCACATCTCAGACATCTGCATTCTGGCCCCTGGTGAGGAACCTGAAAATGGGCTCCCGCAGTTAGCCATTGGGACTAGGGCTTCAGTGGCTATTGATGTGCAGGTATCACTGGTGTGTTGATGTGGAGTCCTTTACATAAACACCCAAAGGTGGTCCAGCTCTGTCAATTGTTAGATCTACTTCCAGCTTTTGAGGAATTTCTAGACTGACTCTCAGTTTGAATGGGGAGAGATGAAATCTGATAGCTAGTGAGGTTGACAATGGTTTCATATGTTTAATGGCCGTTTATACTTCATATTTTGAGACTGTTTCACTAGCTTTTATTGATTTGGTTGTTTGATTGCTTACTGTTTATTTTATTGAGTTCTTTGTGTGTTTTAGTAATTCATCTTCTGTCAGATTTATAGCTGGAAGAGATTTTGTTGCATTCTATCTTTATTAGCAGCTTCCTTTATTGTGCTGAAGATTTTTAATTTCATGGCACTTCAATTGCCAACTGTTGACATGATTCCTTGAGATATTAGAGTCCCATTCAGGAAACTTTTGCCTCTGTTAGTACCTTAAATTGTTTGGCCTACTTTTTCCCCTAATAGTTTCAGAATTTGTGGTTTTACAGTAATATGCTTGATCCATTTGGATTTGATTTTTTGTGTATGGTAAAATATAGGGATATAGTTTCATTTTATGTATGTTTCCCCACCACTATTTGTTATTCCTGTGCATATTTTTGGTATTTGTCAAAAATCAAGCAGGTATTGTTATGTGAGTTTGTATATTAATTCTCTATTCTATGTCACTGATACACTTGTTGTTTTGTGGCAGAACCATGTTGTGTTTTGTGGCAGAACCATGTTGTGTTTGTTGCTGTGATGTTTATATATCCTGAAATCAGGAATGGTGATGCCTCTAATGTATTTGAGCAGGATTGTTTTGGCTATGTGGGGAGTCTGTATTACCATATAAATTTTGAGACTCTTTAATTTCCATGAAGAATGGCCTTGGGATTTTGTTGGCATTAAACTGAATCTATAAATTGCTTTTGGTAGTAAAGCCATTTTCACAATATTAATTCTTCTAGTACATGAACATAGGAAGTCTTTGTAATTACGTCATCAGCCTTTGCCGGCTTCCCAGCCTAAAAAGAGGGTGAACCTTTTGTGGGCTCTCTGTCCCCTCTCCTCTCTGCTCCTTCCTCCCATTGGCTCCCCTCTCTCCCTCCCCCCTTTTGTGTTTCTCAGTCTCTGTTTCTCTCTCTCTCTCTCTCTCTCTCTCTCTCTCTCTCTCTCTCTCTCTCTCTCTCTCTCTCTCTCTCTCCCTCCCTCTCTCCCTCTCTCCCTCTCTCCCCCCCCAATAAAGCTCTAAAAAGGTAACCATGGCTATGATTCTTTAAATCAGCACGCTGCTCCGCTGGCATGGTCGCTGCAGGCAGAGACAAGCCACGAGAGGCAGCGCTGCGGCATAACTAACAGTCTTTCCATCTCCTAGTGTCTTTTTAAATCTCTTTATTCAATGTTCTTGTGGTAGTTTGAATAGGAATGATCCCCATAGGATTATAGATTTGGATGCTTGGTCATTAGGGAGTGGCACTCACTACTTGACAGTGATTGGGAGGTATGACTTTGTTGGAGGAAGTGTGTCACTGGGGGTGGCCTTTGGGGTTTCAAATACTCAAGCCAGGCCCAGTGGCTCTCTCTCTTCCTGCTGCCTGCAGATCCAGTTGTAGAATTCTTAGCTACCTCTCCAGCACCATTTTGCTTGCATGCTGCCATGCTTCCCACCGTGATAATGATGGACTGAACCTCTGAAAGTGTAAGGCAATCCCAATTAAATGTTTTATTTTATTATAAGAGTTGCTGTGTTCATGGAGTCTCTTCACAGCAATAAAATTTTACCTAGGACAGTTTTAAAGTTTTCTTTTCTATTTTTTTATTTTGTTTTAACTTCTCTGCTTAGGATTTTTCCAAAGTTGGATTTTGAGGCAATTGTGAATAGGATTATTTTCCTGAGTTATTTCTCGGTATGTTTGTTATTGGTACATAGGAAGGCTGCTATTTTGTGTGTCAATTTTGTAGTTTTTTTCACTTGCTCAGAGTGTTTAAAAAAGAGTTTCCTAGTAGAGTCCTTAGTGTCCCTTATGTATAAAATCCTATCATCTCATGTGGTGATATTTTTATTTCTTCCTCTCCTAATTGTATTCTTCTTTCCTTTGTTTATCTTGTTGCTGTAGCCAAGATTTCTACCACCCTGTTGAATAAGAATAGAGAAAGGGGGCACTCGTATCTTTTCCTGATTTTAGCAGAAATATTTTTTCCCATTTAGTATAATGTTGGATAGATGCTTGGCACATGTCCTCTTTGTTCTGTTGAGATATGTCCCTTTTATTCCTAGCCTCTTAAAGGATTTTATCATGAAGGGATATTGGATTTTGTCAAGTGCATTTTCAGCATCTACTGATCATGTGCTTGTTTGTCTTTGAATGCATTTATATGGTACATGACATTTATTAATTTGCATATGCCAAACCATTCCCGTATTCTCTGGAAAGAAGCCAACTTGGTCATGAGGAATGATCTTAGGATATCTTCTAGAACTTAGTTTATAATTTTTATAGAGAATGTCACTTCTTTACTCATAGTCTATAGTTTTCTTTTTGGTCATGTCATTCATTACCTGTTTTTTGCAATTAAGGAAATAATAGTTTTACAAATAGTTTGGTAGCATCAATTACTTTTTCATTTGGTGAAGTACCTTGAGCACTGGGTACTAATTATCTACCTGGGCCTGATTTTTTTTGGGGAGAGGTGGCTGGAAGAATTTGTATTTCTGCTTCATTCTCATTATGCATATATATTTTTTTCACATTGTTTCTATTCTTGCTTTGAATTTAGTAGCTCATAATCATGTAGATTTGTATACATTTTATTTATATTTTATATTTAAGGATATATGTTTTTAAGGATGTCCTAAAAAATTGCCCCCTGTCAGTGATATCTGTTGTTCTATTTTCCTTTCATTTCTAATTTTATTAGTGGTTTCTTTTCTCTTCCTTTTGTTTACTTGGCTAAAAATTTGGTCAATCTTATTTTTTAAATTTCTATTTTTCTACCCTGGTCTTAAGTACTTCTCCCTATTGTATTAGGTTTGATTTTTTTCTTATTTTATCAAGATCATAAGGCAAGATTGTATTTTATTTGTGATCTCTCTGGTTTTGTAAAGTAGGCACTTATAGCTGTAACCTTCTCTCTTAGGACCTATTGATTACATCTCAGAGGTTTTGATGTGTTGTGTTTTCATTTTTATTTGAGTCTATGTTTTTTTTTATTTTGTTATTGATCATTTTCAATAGCACCTTCCTTATTCAATAAATTATTGCTCAGTGTCCACAAGTTTGTATATTTTAGTTTCTTTTATTGATTTTTGGTTTCATTCTGTTGTGGTCAGATAGAAGAAATTTATTTCACTGATTTTTGTTTGTTAAGACACTTATTATGTGGAATTTTTTTAGAGAATACCTATAGGCTTCTGAGAAAAGTGTGTCTTCTGTAGTATTTAGATGGGATATTATGTAAATGTCATTTAGATCCATTTGATTTTGATCTCATTTGATTTTGATCTCCCTTAACTCAGATGTTTCTCCTTCTATTTCAAGTGTGATACTGAAATACCCATCATTGTGTTGTGTCTTTTTGTCTTGTAGTGTGCATTTTATGAAGTGCAATGCACTTGTTTATGGTGCATATATATTTAAAATTCTGATGTACTCTTGATGAATCATTGTATTATTTAGTGTGAAGTAGCTTCTTTATCTTTCCTCACTAATTGTTGCTTGATGTTTGTCTGGAGTATAACAGTGACACTAGCTTACTTCCTAGTTCCGTTTAATAGGAGTACTTTTTGCATCCACCATAATACAGCATCTGAGTTTGATGCTAAGATACACTTCTTGAACACAACAAAGAGATGGATCCTATCTTAAATCCAGTCTGCTAGTGTAGTAGTATTTGCTCTGCCCATGACCTTGGGCTATAGGGCCCAAAGGAGGTAGTGCTTCCTGTCCTTGTTTGTGACCTCTTATAAGGAAAGGGAAAAGGGTCACATGCCTCTTCTCCTTGCTCCTGCCTGTGAGATGGCTCCGATCAGTCAGATCAGAGGATGACTTCTGCTGTCTACTCATTTCTGTAATCATGAGTGTATTTCCTCAATTTATATCTTAATAAATTCTCTCATCCATTTAATAGACTCACATGGATTGATTGTAATATACTAGTCTTGATCTTTTGATTGGAGAATTAGGACAATTTATAGTCAAAATTGTTATGAAAGCTATATATTTATTCATGACTTTTTGTTTATTATATAGTGCTTGGTATTTTCATTCACATAACTACTGCTCTAGCATGGTTTATTTTTTCCTGTAGCCTCATGGATATAGTTAATTCTTTCTTTCTGTTTGAAGGACTCCTTCAAGTATCTTCAGTAGAATTTGTCTTAGTGTCCATGAATTCCTTTTACCTATCTTAATTATGATATTTCATTTTATTGGGTGTAATAATTTGGGTTGATAGGTTTTTTTTTTAGAGCATAAACAAACTGTTTCAAGATCTTGTAGTTTCTAAGTTTCTGTTTAGAAAGTGTGGTAATTCTGATGGGACTGTCTTTATTATGACTTGGTATTCCATTACCTAGTGCTTGAACTACAGTATGATATGGGGAGATTCTTTTCTGGTCTTATCTGCTTGATGTTCAAAATCTTTCCTAAGCCTGTATGGGTATCTCTTTCCCTAGATTTGGAGCATTTTGCTATGGTCTTATGAAAATGCTTTTATGGTGGTTTGAATGAGAAATATCTCCCATAGGCTCATGTATTTGAACATGGGGTCTACATTTGGTGGTGCTGTTTGGAAAGAGTGTGGAACTTTTTGAGGGTGGAGCTTTGAGGGAGGAAGCATGGCACTGGTAGCAGACTTTACTTCCTGTGCATGGACGAAATTATTTCTCTGCTTCCTGCCCCTGCACCAGACCAACCTTCCCTGCCAGGATGGACAGTTCTCTCTTGAACTATAAATCCAAAAAAACTCTTTCTTACTTAAGTTTCCTTGGTCAATGGTATTGTATCACAGCAATAGAAAAGTAACTAAGGTTTATAATGTCTTTAGCATGAACATCTTCTACTTCTTCCATGCCCATAAATCATAGATTTAGTATTTTTGTAGTGTTCTTTAGATCTCAGTTGTTCTGTTTTTCCATTTATTAATTTTTAATAACTAATTTCAGTTTGTAATTTTCATTTTATCCTTCCCTTTATTCATTCTTTTGGTGAAGAAGAAAGTCCATGTTTTTCCAGAGGATTTTTAGAGTGTTTAGTAGACCTTAAATGTTTTGTTCATATTCTATAAATTTATACAATTTTTTAAATTTCTATTGCTATATCTCTGTCTTTCCCTCTCTGTTCTCTCCTTGGCCTTTTGATGAGGCTGAAAGTCCTTGTTTTTGAGAGGAATTCATAGACACATGTACACACACCAGAAAACCTTGAAGAAGCACACTTATCTGCATGAATGGCTTTAATCTAGAGAGAGATGGTGGCTGTCAACACCCACTCAAAAGTTTGCCATTGTTCACTGAGCAAACTCATTTTATTTTCCCTAACATTTAATGTTTGTTAATAGGAAAGATTTTTCTTCTTTCTTTATTAGAATTCATGGGTTTTGTGTCTGTTGTTTGCTTGTTTGGTTTGTTTTTCCTCAGACAGGATCTTGCTATATATTTCTGATTGGTCTAGTGTTTGTTATATGGCCCAAACTGGTCTTGAATTTATGGCAATCCTCCTACCTCATCCTCTCTAGTGTTGAGATTATAGGTTTGTACTACTGCATGTTGCTAGCTTCCTAGATTTTAATTTGACTTCCTGTTATCTATTTTTCATATTTGCTTTCCACCAAAAAAAATTCTCCTTCTGCTTATTCTCATATAAATTCATCCCTTCATCATGTTACTTGTGACTGGTCAGGTATCTGTACTTTGGGATTATATATATATAGAAGAAGCTTCACTCTCCTACTGTGGCATCTGTATCTTTTTCAAATGAATTTTTTGAGTTTATTTTAGAGTTAACCCCAATTATATAAGTGGAGATTTGGAAATGTTAAACAATTAATGTGAAAATAACTTTGCTTATCTTTACTTAGAAACTCCAGTCAAGATGTTTTCTAAGGAAAACTGTAAATGTGCTACCTTAACCAGTGACCAAAGTCTTTTAAGTTATGCATCTATCAAAGGATTTTCTGTCAGGCGTTTCCCTCCTTCCATAAAGTAACGAGGTTATTAAGTCTTTTAATAAATTAGTGTGAGTAACTTACAAATTTTGAAATGCACATGCCCATGTGAGCAGTTCAGAAATTTCTTAAACATATCATCTATAAATTAAAGCAATGCCAGGCATGCCAACCTTGAACTGGCAAGACAGAAACCTTGTACAGTTTCCACTGTTTTAATGTGTGGGTTCATATTCTTAGCAATTATTAAATCTAAGTAAAAGTGGAAAAGGCATATTACATAAAATAAAGTATGAGTACAATACTTAATAGAAAGGAAAATGTACATTCAATATTCAGTATTTGCCCTTGTGAGGGTAAGTGAAGTTTTGTATTTTCTTTTCTGTTTTATGTATATGTATATATGGTTTTTAGAATTTTCTAAACTTAAATTTATCACATAAAACTTGGAGAATATAATGGAGACTGATTGTTCTTGGAACATATCCTAGAATATTCCATACTAAGGGTTTTCCAGGCAAATCTATTTTGATTTAAGCCAAAATCCAGGATTAGATAACTTTTGTAAACTATGAGTAGACATTAATTACCATGTTAGGACTTTTATAAATTATTCATGTATCTAATTCCCATCCCTAGAACATAGCCAATAAATAAAATTCAATCTGTAGAGTGTTCATGCAAAGTCAGAATTATGTAAAAACTTGCAATCTTGCATACTAAAAATAGAAAACAGTGTCCTTAACCAACTTTCTGCTTACTTGTTAAGGCAGTCAGCCTTCAGCAATAAAAACCTTTCCTTCAAGAAACTAAATATGCCTAGTAAGCACCATGACTCATTTCTCCCAAGGAAAATTTGCCTCCTTAGTTTTTTATTACTTAGTATTTCTTTCTTTCTCTTCCTTCCAAAGTCTTCTGTCCATTTGATTACTTTCTATTCTCTTCCTGGGTACAGGCTGATTTTTTTCTGTCTCAGCATTCTTTGGCAACTACATGAGTGCTTCATCATCATGTACCTACTTACATTTTCCCTTCTGCCATGAATCCTTAGTAGATGACCCCAAGCTCCATCTCCCAGCTGCACTTATAGACCTGTCCTCACTGTAGCCTTCACTCTTAATTCCTGAATGTCTTAGTTTTATCAGATAGTACATTAACAGAAGTGACCAGGGACTTTACAAAATGTTCACCACCTTGTGCTATGTTGTCTTATATATTACATTAAATGTATTAGATTTTCTCATTGTTTGAAAGAAAACACATATGGGATTAAAAATACTCACCATTTCAGAGCAACATGCTGAGTCTAGCTCAGACCTACTTAGATTGCTGCATTAGATGGTTCTTCCCATTCCACATGTCTAACACATCTTGGGATAGCCAGGGAATCCCTGCCAACTGGGGATAAAGGGTTTATATCAGATTGCTAATGAACTGTTACTTAATATGATGTAGCATTCATCTGACATTTTAATTTTAAACTTTATTATCCTAAGCCTTGTTAAGATATAATTGATTTTCTAAAACACAGATGTCTAATGTATTCTTAAGAACCTTAAATGTCAAAAATCTTCCCTACATATACATGCACACACAAAGAAATTCACACATATACACATGAATAGAAATACTTTTGGAAGTCATAGATATGTTTAATAAACAGTAAACCTATCTTGGTTTTGGTAATGATGCCATGAATATATGTAGATGCCCATACACATTTTGAATACAGTTTATTTCTCTGAATGTGTTTTCACATGTGAGTGGGCGTACATGCACACATTATGTGCACACAAAGGCAAAAGGTTGGTATGGATGTCTTCCTCAATCATTTCAGCTTATTTGTGAGTCCATATATCTCACTTAACCCAGGGCTCCATGATCCAGTTAGACCAGTTGTTTGGAGAAATCCAGGGATCCTCTTATCTCTGTCTCACTAGCATTGGGATTTGAAGCATGTGGTGCCATTCCTGGAATATCATGTTGGTGCTGAAAATCATACTCAGGTCCACCTGTTTACTTGGTAAGCACTCTACCAACTGAGACATCCCCATAGCTTTCTGAAGCAAATTTTTTCTTTGAGAAAGAAAGCATCAGTGTAGTGACAAACACTGGAGGTAAAAATCCTTCATTTCAGTAAGGACATTGAGGATAGCAGGACCTATTCCTGTGACAGCTCTGATCTATTAATGGGAAAAATTAATTGTGATTGACTTGTTTTCTATTATATCTCAAGCCTTGTACTAATGTGTCTGTGTCTGAGATACTGGTAATTGCTAGGCGTTTGCTATGTACAGCCAAGCATAGCATTGATAGAGCAGATGGTGTGTGAAGTCCATCAGATATACTCTTGTGTCTGAAGCAGACATTCATTCAAGTTTATATTTAGCACTTACTTTCTTCTGCTTTGTGCTAAGATCTAGGAATCAGCTACCCAATTCTTACCATAGCAGCCCTTGTGCTTGGATGTGTGAACACACTGGGCTTCCATTGGTCCAGAGGGCATAATCTGGAGTAGCTGAAACTTGGACTTTGTCTTGCTGCCTGACCTGCTTCTGCACCTGCATGAAATGTCCTTGTCAACCAGAAATTCTGCAGGTGTCATTGCTGGGGTGAGGTGGGCTTTCTGAGGTGTTTACCTGTTGGGTTCACTACTAGGATAAATCTGAAGTTCTCACCCTTCAATCCTGGTGTTACTGTGAGCCTCTGGTGACTCTGGACCCCACAGGCATCTTTACTCCTTCCGTTCTGCTTGCTCTCCATTCATGAGAAGCCATCTGCCTCAAGATCTAAATGTTACACATGATTTGCTGTGATGTTTGAGTGAGGACAGCAGTCTAAACTTCACAAGTCAGTTTTTCATTTACTTTCCTAAATAAGATTTAGAAACATCCATCTTGGGCACACTCTGAAACCACATTATCTCTCTTGAATGTATACAATGTACTTGGGAATGGATATAAGTTAAAATGTTTTAGGCATTATTTTATTTGATGAAGTCACAATGGCGATTTCTGCATGACATTCTATGCAGTGGCATCTAGCTATTATAAGGATCCTGGCCAATCCTGTGAGAAGTCATCTGCCTGTGTGTTAAGCCCATCAGCATCCCAGACTGGTTGTTATGTAAAAGGAACGACTGCTTATTTCTAAAAATGTATTTCTCTTCTCACCAAAGGGATCTGTTGGATTTTTAAATCTATTCACATAAAATTTGTCTGAAATAAAATCTTGGAATATGGAGCTGGCAAAATGGCTCAGCAGTTAAGAGCACTTGCTGCCCTTGCAGAGTTCCTGGTTTAGACTCCTGGTACCTAGATGGCTCAAAACCACCTGTATCTCCAGTTCCAGGGGATCTGATACCCTCTTCTGATGTTTGTAAACACCAAGAACACATGTTGTCCATATGAATACATTTAGGCCAACACTTATACACATAAAATAATCTAAAATATCTGGCAAAATGCATTTTTATTTTCATGTTAGAAGTTAGAAATTTTCTATACACACATGTTCATGCACACAGACACATACTCACAGAAACATATAACTCACACACATATCACACACACACATATACACATACACACACACACTCATGCACTTAACCCTCACCCAACCCTGCACACATTCACAGACACACTGACACATACTCACACCCACTCACACACACACTTACTTACAATACATACTCTCACGCCACACACACACACACACATGCACACTCATACATGACACACATGCATATATCACATACACACATACACACACAAACATCACACAAAGTCAACTGTAAAAAAATTTAAGATGTAAAAATCATAATGTTCCCATGTAGCTTCATATTCTTTTTAGTACTTAAATATATACTTGCTTTGAAGCCAGCTACACTGTGTTACCAGCACTGTGGAAGATGAAGCAGGAAGATTGTGAACTCCAGGTCAGTGTAGGCTACATCATGACACTTTGTCTCCAAAGCAAAGCAAAACAAACAACAAAGCCTTGAGTTTGAAGAGAAATTATTGAAATGGCTTATTTTTTAAATAGATTTTGTCTTTTAGATACCATCTTTATTCATTTCCTTTCTAATTCTTATTGTGAAATGTGGTATCCCTTCTGGGTTAGTTTCTTCCTGAAGAAGATGCATCGGTATCCGTGGCTTGTATCTAAAAGGGGTGAGGTATGAGAAAGGAGAGGCTTGCAGAGTATGGGAGGAATGTGCGCAAAATAAGTTACACACTTGAATGAAATGGTTTTATGTAACACTGTATAATAAAACTAAAAAAGATAGACAAATTAATACAAATGACGTGTTTGGTGTACAGTTCAAGGAAACAAAATAAATAGTGTCATCACACAGGGGATAAAAGTAATAGAGGACACTACTCTAAACAGTTATTCAGAATTATGTGACACAAAATTAAATGCCATGAATATGATGCAAGAAAATAAAATAGAATGAAAACCCATTCCTCCCAATGGTAATTAAATTAAATCAAATTCAATTAGGGTTCAATTACAGAAATTGTAGGCCTGCAGCCTTAAGGCTTGAGTTTAGAAAATACACTGATTAGAATGTTAAAATATGCATTTAGGGCTGGAGAGATGGCTCAGAGGATGAGTGTTTCGTGCTCATATAGAGGACTTGGTTTAGGTTTCCAGAATCCATGTCAGGCACCTCACAAACACCTATAATTCCAGCTTCAGGGAATCCAGCATCTTCCAGACCAATGACACTTGCCCTTATGTGTGTATACCCCCACACAGATCTGCACATATACACATATTTAAAAGTAAATATTTTTAAAAAATAAAACATTTATTTATTGGACATTCTCCTACTGTGCAAACTAAGTTCTCACATACATAAAATTTGAACGACTATTTAAAATGGAAAAAACATTAAAATAAGTAGGAGATCAATTATATTTTCTATTAGGGATTCATAGATAGATTCTGAGCTCACTGACAAGATCCTGTGTAGTGTTCTAACTTCACACACTTGCACAGGTATATAAAGTTACACTCATGACACCCATTACTCAGTGTAATCACAGCATATGAGAAGGTGGTGGCCTCATTTGCTTAAGTGTAAACAGGGGCTGAGTGGGTCACTATTGAGTGATGAGTGATTGAAGGGCCATTTAGGGGATGGAGCAAGAGTGTGAATCATCTGTGGGAGTCTTGAGAAAGGCCAAACACATTATATGAGGTTCTAATTTTGAGGCTTGGAATTTTGACTGCTGTAGATTTTTTTAATAAAAATAATTACACCACTTCCTCCTTCCCTTTCCTTCTTTCAGCTCTTCCCATGTCTCTCCAACCTCTTTCATGTACCCTTCTCATTCCCTCTCAGACTGATAACCTCCCTTTCTTTGATTTTCATTGGTAACAGAAGTTGAAATTTGAGCTAGCATCTAGCTTTGGTCAGGGGCAAAGGTAATTTAAGGGGAAGACTAACATAATCCTGATGGTAAATAGAATATGACATTAATATCTGTACTGTTTACTTTTGGGAGAAAATAACAACTAAGGGTATCGGAGAGGTGATGATGAACTTCCTTGGAAGGTTTAATGCAGTAATATGTGGATACAAAGCAAGTTTTACTTTGTGTTGAAAGGACACATTTTCTTTGTTCTGCTCTTAATAGGAAATCGTACAAACTTTTCTTTTGCTTAATCAACTATGCAGATTCTCTGATTGGTCTGAACAGTTCCCCATGATTTACTGTGACACTATCATATTGTTGATTCTCTATCAGTACCAAGATTTCTTTGAAAACTACCTATATTGACCTTTTTACTGTGAATTTGGGTATTTAGCCAAGTATTATTTCTTAGAGCCTCGTGATCCTTTCTCAGTATCTAAATCTCTTGACAATAGTATTTCTGTTTCCTCTAACTGAAATCCTTAAGGAAATCTGAATCTAAAACTGACCTTGGGGACACCCAGAAAATCACAAAAGATCATTTACCTTCTCAAAAGAGGTTTGACAACATAATTAAATTTCAATGACATCTTGAATGATCTGAGGAACACTGTAAATAAGAGATGTTTAACTTTTCCTGTTATGTTTGTATGGATAAAAATATTACTATTATAATATTTAAGAATTTGTATGAAGTTCCTAGAATATGTCTGTGTCCCTTGTGTTCATATTTTCTGGAGTTCCTTTGCTTGACATTAAACAATTGCTGTAATTTTAGCAATGGAAAAACTATTGGTTAGGGACAGAACTTGGTAATAGAATGCTTGCATGTTGTGTGCAAAGTCCTGAAGTTGACCAGTAATACAAATTAAAGAAAAGAATTAATGAAGGAAGGAAGGATGAAAGTGTTAAATGAATGTAGGGGAGGAAGGAGAGAGTGAGGGAGGAAAGAAGAAGGGAAGAAAGGAAAGAAGGAAGGAAGGAAGGAAGGAAGGAAGGAAGGAAGAGAAATAACCAAATAGTTAAATACCAACCAAATATTGAAAATAAGTCCATATCAATTGTAATTTTTTTAAACAGATGCTCATTAGGTCTTTAATCTTTGCTATTTTAAGTTTATCCATCCACAGGTGGTTTTCATTTTATTCTGATATATTCTTCATTGTACTTGCAATAAGCTACAAGTCATAAGCGACAAGTACACTGAGACCAAGTTTCTGCTGGTGGTATTTAAATGGTTTTGAGACTGTACTCTTGGATCAAGCCAGGATTTCTTTAACTGTAGTGAAGAAGCTAATAAGTTCATAGTACATCTAACCCAGCAGATCAACAGAAAATAATTACCTAAGTTTAAATGCTGCTAGAGAATGCTCAAAGCTTTTGTTTGGAGTATCATTAATATTTTCATGTACTACTTTCTGGATGTAAGGACTTCGTTTCTCATTTTCTTAACCAATCAATAAATCTTAACAATTTAATAGACTGTAGGTCTGCAAACAGAAATGAAGCATTTATACCTTTTTCATTTCCTGATGCCTTCAGAATACAGAAACTCCCATTGATTATCCTAATATTCATTACAATATAATCCTACAGAGATATAGTAAGAACCTCTTCTTTGTAGGATGATAAAATTGGAAATAAAGTTTGTATATCAAGATATCTATGTAATGTTATGTTTGAGAGTGATACAAAGAGCCAGCTATGACCAAACCGTTGTTAGGAACTGCTGTGATTTTTATGAAACAGATGCTTGGAAAAGCTGCTCTGGTCCCTGACTTACACAATACCTAACTTTCCGGATAAGTAAGGAATGTTGTGCCCTGATAAACCCAGAACTGTCAGAATTATTCTGGCAATCTGAAGAAAAAAAAATATTCAGTCCAATCTATGGATATTACAGGTATTTTGGTGATAATTTGCTTGGCATCTCAGTCAAGAAGTTTAAATTCCCATTTGAGATTCCTTAAAAACAAACAAAAAATAAAAAAATAAAACTTCCAACAAAGCAAACTCATAACGTTTATGTGGCCATTCACCATTCTTGCTGAACCTCTATCAGTAATCATGTCACCAGCAGTTAGATCAGTGTTTGTGATAAAGTTTATACACTCTTTGATTATGTCTTATTAAATGGTAGGAGACTGTAGAGATTAGAAATAAATAACTCATGTCTTTATGGTTAATCAGACAAGATACTATTTATTGTCTGTAGCTGAAGTTTTCCTGTGTCCACCCAGCTCCTGCAGCTACTCAGACACAAGTAAACACACAGAGACTTATATTACTTATAAACTATATGGCCATGGCAGGCTTCTTGCTGTTTAGTTCTTATATCTTAAATTAACCCGTTTCTATTAATATATACATTGCTACATGGCTCGTGGCTTACTGGTACTTTACATGTTTCTTCTCATGGTGGTGGCTGGCAGCATCTCCTGACTCAGCCTTCCTGTTCCCAGGATTCTCTTCTCTGCTTGTCCTGCCTATACTATACTTCCTGCCTGACTACTGGCCAATCAACATTTTATTTATCAGTCAATCAGAGCAACACATTCACAGTATACAGAGCGACCGATATCCACAGCAATTGTCAATTAGCTATTTGTAAAATTGGTCAATAAATTTCATAGTTTTATTGCCAACCTGTAATTTATAATCAGTCCTACCATCTTGCACCAGTTGTCAACCTGTACCAAATTTTTAAAAAGTGAAGGGTTTTTTTTTTTTTCTGTACCCAATTTCAACTCTTCAAACTAACCCAGGTAATTTTTTTCCTACCTCCAGACACAGCATTATACAGAAAACTAAAAGCTGATCAATTGAATCTTTATTGGGACTCCACACTGTTGCATAGCTAGCCTGTTAAATCCTTTCTACCTGGGTCTAAAGGAGCTTTGTGAGTCAGAGCTGGATGACTTGACAGTTATACCACAACAGCTATGTGGACAGACTTTGTGTCTAGAGCCACTGCTGTGCAGGGCAATCATAGTTCACTGGAACTCCAGCATCTTCCATCCCCTGATACTGGAAATAATCAAGACTGTGGAAACTTACCAAATCACCTTGGCAGTGTACCTTCACCCTAACCATTAGGATATCAAATTAAGAAATCTATTAGATTGCCACTGTCATCATTATCCTATCATTAAAATGTGCTCATGTTTAAGGCGTCTTCTACTTGGATGCATTTGTTTTCAGAACCAGAGCACAAAGGTTTCTCCAACCATTAATCTCTGCTTTTTGTGTTTCATGCTAAAGGACTCTTTTCACTAAATGCCTGGTTACATGCACCAGTAGGCACATATTTTCTATTGCCATGCTCCAGCAGATGGTTCAATTAGTTCTTCACCAATGGTGACTTGCTGAATTGAGCTCCATAGACTAACTTTTAGGTGTGAAATCTGCTCTTTTTTATACAAAAATCAGCCTCTCCGTTCCATTGACATTCCTCTCTATTCTACTAATGCTGATGCAGGCTTCTTTGTGCCTTGAGGTCTTTGGCTCTCCTGAGGTCATTTACCTTTCTAGAAGGACACTTATACATACAAATAAAGAATATTAATACAAAGGCCCCCCCTTCAGCTCAGATCAGTGAGGGTGTCTGATAAAGGAAAACATTTTCCTTTTCATGTTAACTATAAATAAGCTCATTTGTGGGTGCTGGTCTCTAAATTCAGTCCTCTTCCTTGTGTGGCAAGCTCTTTACCAGCTTAGCCATTTCACATCCTTCTGAATTTTCTCACAAAACAAGGCAGATAAGAAACCTTCACAATTAAGCATGGAAACTGATTTTAGATGAGAGCAGAGATTTTTTTTCTGTTTGTACAAGTAGGCTAAAAAAATTGCCCCTAAATAAATAAGATTGTTATTTAAAGTTATATTTATTCTTAGAATAATTTGTCATAGAATAGGTGTGCCATCTGTTCTACAGGAGCATTTATGTTTACTTTCATTTAACTGAATTTTTAAGTTTTTGTACAAGGATGTGTTGCATGTTGACATGTCCCAGCCATGCCTTCCCATCCCTGTTAGTCCTCTTAGTCCTGTCACAGAAGTGTGACTTCTTCTTTCAGATCATATATTCATAGGCAATTTTATGTATTTATGCAAAAATCTCAGAACCACTCCAATGAGGAAAAATACAATGTTTGACTTTCTGAGACTAGCTTAAGTCAGGCACTATGATTGATATAGGTACTATCTATTTTTTCTTCCCACAGGAGCAATTTTATCCCTCAGAAAAACATGCAGAATTATAAAATGTAAAACAGAAATATGGACTTACATTGACAATATTAGAAACATGCAAATATTAGATTAACATAAAGAATTATTGCTATTTACAAATCTATAGGGCAGACTAATGAAATTTCTCGGTTCATTGCTTCAGAGATTTTGTATAATTTAACCAAAGACTGCAGGCAGTCTTACTAAAATCCAACCATGAAAATACACTGCCTTGTGGCACAATGTCTTCCCTGCTACTTTTCCACATTTGTAGGCGATGCAAAGCAATCATCCAATACTTGTCCATGTGATGTAGTAGGTTGGGCCCCGAGGTACTATGTTGACTCCTCCCTGTGCTCATATTTGTCTTGGGAGGAGAAAAGAGACACCTGGCAGTGATGGGGAGTTTACACTATACACTCTCTATTTCATTTCATCTTCACTTTACTAAGTAAAGGTTATTTTATTGTTCTAATGTCTGGGATAAAGCTGACACTGTGAAGGAGTCTATCAGAATTTTAGAATGCACACTTGTACTTGATTTTATGAAAGTCAAGGAGATAACGTGAGGTCTCTCAGGAATTCTACACTTTGCCAACAAGCACAGCTTTGCAGAATAAATACAACTTCAGAGCAGGGGAATTAATTGGCTGTTTACTCAGTTTAATTGCAGAAAAAAATAAAGATCATTAGTGAGAGACACTCTAAGGCATGGCCAGAAGCCTTTGGAATGATTTCATGGTTGAAGATAGGATCTAAATAAAGATAATCAATATTTCTTCTAGCATGTCTTGTTGCCCTGCTCTGAAATTATCTGGATTTAGGTGGTACTGTATCTTTTTTTCTGGCTATATGGGACTTTTTTTATATTCTCAGGAACAGTTCTTTCCCAGAGGAACTGAGTGGCTATTCCAGGAGTAAGAAACTATGTTGTAATGAGGACTTCTTTTATCATCCATCCTCACATTGTTCTCTCAAGTCTCACTGCTGTGGCCAGTGCATCAAGATATTTGGAAAGAGTTAATAAGTTTGTTTTGTGTATTGATATTTTACTCCTTTAATAGCTCATAACAACCAATGATCAAAGTTGAGCTACTCATTAATGATTTTTCTTGTTTTTTTCTTAAAACATCAACATAAAAATAAAGGGAGAAAAGACTATAGCATATCAAGATAGTTGAAGTAAAAATACCCAACTTGTTAATTATTTATTTTAAATAGAAGAAAACTTAATTTAACTGTTTTACTATTTTTTCTGTGTTATACATATGTCTAATTTAAGAAAGATTCCTAAACATTTAAAAATATTCAACTTACCTTAAATTAAACTTTTGAATTGTTTTAAATGAATTGCATATATGTGAACAATACAGGAAATTAGTTTGTAATATTTTTTTCATTTATTTCAATACAGAAACCTTCTAGGTAGGGAGCACAATAGATTTTTCCCATAAAAAGAAAAGCACATTTTAAATTTAACAACCATTTCATTACAACTCTGTTACCTAGCATAGAATCATAAAATATGAATAGCAACTAAGTTTGAGAAAAAAATACTTATTTATAAGAGCAAAACTTAAATGCAGCTAGAAGTTACGTTTCTAGCATCCAATTTTTGAGAAGCAATATGGCATATAGTGGGTGCAGAGAGAGACTCTAAGATAAAAAACAAAACAAAACAAAACAACCCCCCCCACACACACAAATAAACAGTAGGCTTGAAAATATTTAAGAATGTATTCCCGATCTCATTTACAATAAGTTCTGCAGCTATTTCTCAAAACCATAATGTGGTTTGCAGCATTCTTATTCACCTCACAGCTGAATAATGCATTGGCCTATGATTTACATAGAGCCCAAAAAAGCATTTTAGTAATTCTAGGTAATATAGCTAATGCCTGGAAGCAGAACCTTGGGGGAAACAGTTAGGTATGCACACGTTTTGGAAGAGCATATTTAAGTGCAGGCATTCGGGGGGGTTTCCTTAGTTTATTCTCAGCCATGTTCATCTACTGAGTTGGTTGACTGGTTAAAAAAAAATACAAGGTCCATTATTTCCAAGTTAGAAAACCACCTTACAAATCTGGCAGTTGAATCTCTTCTTTTAATTATGTGGGTCCATTAGGAAGTCTCCAGAACTGTTGAAAATGGCCTTAAAAAAGACAAAGTGCCTAGTAAGGTACTTAAGGAATAATAAAAAATTTATTCCTTAAGAATTAATTTGAGTGATCACTGAATTCGGGAATCTCATAAGTGTAAAAACATAAAATCCCACTTTTCTCTATTTTGAATTGTATAATTATTTCATTAAAATATTTCATTTAAGTTATTATATTAAAATTGTTGAGAATTAAATGAAATTTCAGATGGTAAAATGATTCATATACTAGTATCTTAAACATGAGAATTAGATATGTTAATTAAATAAACTTAATGAGATGTGATTAACATAATGCATAATCATTCTTCAACACAGAAATAGTATGGACTTTTGTTTACTAAGGATCTTGCTTAAAAGCCAGTGTCAGTACCTTGTGGCTACAGCATTTTAAGGACAATCTCATTGTCCCTGTTTTTCTAGTTATAAGCCCAGGTGAGCAAGAGAGGTTGTTGGCAGGGCAACTGAGAAACTCAGCCCCATGGGAAACGTGTTACCCAGCATGAAACTAGTGACAGATGGGAGTTGCAACATCAAAAGGAAAATTCTATGTTCCTTTCCAGTCTGCAGACACATCCCAGCTACTGGAAAGACAAACTTCTCCAACTGGTTTTGAATTTCTTCATTTTTTTCCCCTCTCTGGAAAGAACTGAATTGAATTCCATAGGCACTTCTTACAAGATCCTTTAGTCTATGTATAGTCTTCCTGAGAAACACTGGCCACCGTCTCCATGAAGTGGTTCCACTCAGTGCAAATCTGAGGTTTGCTGCCTTGTGACTTTCTGAAACTAGATTTAAAAAAAAAATGTTATGCTAAATGGAGTTACAGAAAAAGTGAAGAGGAAGTTAAAGGATTGGTTTTGAGTAGAATGGGGGGTGGGTTAAGGGATGAGTTTTCCTTTGGGTGGTGACATTCAGTAGTAATTATCAAAACTAGCCAAACAAGTGAGGCAGAACTGACTAAACATGATTGTGGTGGCTTCTTTCTGTTTTGGCTCAACTGAAAGTAATTTCAGAAATAATCTTGGGATTAAAAGAACATTGGTAGGATAGTCCTTCTTTTGATAATATTTTCTCTGTGGAATTCTCACTTATCCTGCCTTTCTACAGTAAATGGAGGTGGAAATTGGTAAACCATCTATGCCTGTTCATTATATTTCAGTGTGATTTTCCAAAGTATATGTTAAATTAGTCTGAGTACCTTTTAGTATCCTTATAGGTCAAAACATTTTATGTATCACAGTGATTTTAGTTAATGGATAGGAAGGTGTTTTGGAGGATGAGAACAGTGGGGATTTAAAAATCGTGTATACCTTGTTCATATATGATTTCATGAAGACAAAAAGAACCTTGGTCTTCAAGCTGGCTCCATTTGCTGCATGATTGACAGCTCAGTGTCAGTGTATGGAACTGTGAGAGTGTTTCTGCAGCCCTCAGGGGAGGAGTGGCACCAACTGCATGTGCTACTTGGTGGTTGGGATCTCCACCACCATGAATGCTCCCAGAGAGCCTCACCACTAGAGATACTCAGGCTTCCCTGTTGGAATCTCCAGAACCTTGTCCAGCAAAGGCTTCCAGGAACTGGGCTGAACCTCCTCCTGCCTCAGGAGTCCCAGTATAACTTTCTGTATCTGGTGACTTTCCATATGTTTGTGTCACCTATATCTTGTGACCTCTGTGCCTCCACCCTCATGCTTCTACTGACATGACATGCCTCCTGTGTCCCATGTTGTACCTACAGCTCTTGGCTTGCAATGCATTTCTCTCCTGGGGTGGCTGTTAAGAGGTCATTGTACTTTGGTGTCAAGGGTACAGACTTTGAATTCAGTCAGGCCAGACATACAGCAAACAACCCAGAATGTTGACCATCCATGCCATACAAAGGACATCATGTAACTACCTTGGATATGTAGAGAAAATGTGGAATATTTGTGTTGTCAGCAACATTCTGGTCATTTGTCCTGAACTGTCTATGTAGAGAAATAAGACAAGTGTATATAAAATACTATATTGAGTAGGTATGAAGAGAGTAGACAACCTTGTCTCATTCCTCATTTTAGTGGAATTGTGTTGCTTATCTCCATCCAATTTGTCTTTGGCTACAGTCTTGCTGTAAATTGCCTTTATTATTTTAAATATTTCCCTGATATCCATAATCTCTTCAAAACCTTTATAATAAAAGGGTATTGGATTTTTGTCAAAGGCCTTTTCTGTATCAAATGGGATGATGATGTCATCTTTCTGTTTGTTTATATAGTGGATTACAGGTACTTATTTTCACATATTCAACAATCTCTGCATCTCTGGGATGAAGCCTAGTTGATTGTGGTGGATGATCTTTTTAATATGTTTTGGACTCAGTTTGCAAGTATTATATTGAATTTTTGCATCTATTTTCATAAGGAAAATTGGTCTGTAATACTCTTTATTTGTTGGGTCTTTGTGGGGTTTGGATATCAGGGTAACTGTGACCTCATAAAATGAATTGGGCAATGTTCCTTCTGTTTATATTCTGTGGAATAATTTGAGGAGTATTGGTGTTAACTCCTCTTTGAAAGTCTAGTAGAATTATACACTAACACTATCTGGCCCTGGGAATTTTTTGTTTGGGAGACTTTTAATGACTGCTTCTATTTCCTTAGGGGATATAGATTTATTCAAATTGTTTGTCTGGTTCTGATTTAACTTTGGTGAATGGCACCTATAGAAAAAAGTATCCATTTCTGTTATGGAACGTTACTTTAACTATGTAAAGATGCGTTATATTTGCTTATGTTACAGAATATTACTTTAACTACATAAAGATGTGTTACACTTATTTATGTTGCAGAATATTACTTTAACTATGTAACGATGTCTCATATTTGTTTATGCTGCATTTTTAACTACAGCCAGCCTGGGCTACAGAGTGAGTTCCAGGAAAGGTGCGAAGCTACACAGAGAAACCTTGTCTCAAAAAAAAAAATGTCTAAGATCAGAAAGTAAAAATAGAATCAATAAAGAAAACCCAAAGTGAGGGAATTCTGGAAATGAAAAATTTAGGAATTCAAACAGGAACTACAGGGGCAAGCATCAGGATCAGAATATAAGAGATGGAAGACAGAAATTAAGGAGCTGAAGATGTAATAGAAGAAATGGATATCTCCATTTATGGTGATTGAAAGTTGTGCTGGGTATTGTAATCTGGGATGACATCTGTAATCTCTTACAGTCTGCAGCACATCTGTTTAAGCCATTCTGGCTTTTAGAGTCTCCATTGAGAAGTCATGTGTGATGTTAACAGGTCTGCCTTAATATATTATTTGGTCTTTTTCACTTTAAGCTTTTAATATTCTTTCTTTGTTCTCTAGGTTTAGCATTTTATTCTGTTCCTGGGGAATTTCTTTTCTGGTATAGTCTATGTGGTGTTCTGTATGCCTCTTGTACTTTTATAGGTGTCTCCTTCTTTCAGCTAGGAAAATATTATTCGCACCTTTCCTGGAACTCACTCTGTAGCCCAGGCTGGCCTCAAACTCACAGAGACCCACCTGCCTCTGCCTCCCACACGCTGGGTTAAAGGTGTGTGCCACCACCGCCTGGCAGACATTTTTATTTATTTTCTTATACTGCTTGTGTTTTCCTGGAGTTCTTTAAGGGATGTACTTATTTCTTCTTTAAGGCTCTCTAGCGACTTCATACAGGTGGTTTCAAAGTCTTTTTCTTATGCTTCAGCCATGTTGGAATATTCAGGACCTGATGTGATAACATAGCTGGGTCCTGGAGGAGGCATATTGTCTTGGCTGTGATTGATTTTGTTTTTATACTGGCATGATTACAGGTCCAGAAGCTGATTTCTGGGTTTGTCTTCATTGGGTGGGTGTTTTGTCTCTTGGTTTCTGTTCCCTCTCTGGTTTTTGAGAGAGTGTGATGCCAGTGTGTTGCCTGGTAGGAAATTTTCTTTGAATCTGATAGTTGTGGCTGCTGTGGATTCTAGGTAAAATGTGTTTCTGGGTATTGCGAGCTGATACTTAGAATGTGGGTAGGCTAGGGATTTGAGGGCATCTGCAGGAGAAAGGAGAGCAGAGAGCTCAAAAGGGGTGTGCTTATTTTGTTTTCTGGGAAATGGGGAGGAGGAGACAGTGAAGAGAGGTCATCCCAGAGGCTCTGCTATAGCATTGTGGATGAGACGGGGTGGCAGATCTAGAAAAGCAGAGGGGAAGGGAAGGTCTACAGCCTGCCTTCTTTCTTGGCAGGAGTAGTCTGTGAAAGTTCCTGCTAGATTTGGGTGTGTTTGATATATTATGCACTTCAATAAACTTATCTGGGTGTCAGAGAACAGAATAGCCACTATATTAAACATAGAGTTTAGGCAGTGGTAGCCATGCATTCCGGAGGCAGAGATCCATCTGGATCTTTGTGAGTTCAAGGCCACACTAGGAACAGCCAGGCATGGTGACACACACCTTTAATCCCAGCACTTGAGATCTCATGTCTTGCTTGGGAAAGACACATGTCTTTAATCCCAGGAAGTGATGGCAGGAAGCAGAAAGGTATATAAGGCCCGAGGACCAGGAACTAGGGGTTTTTAGGCTTTTTAAGCTTTTAGGCTTTTAGCAGCAGTTCAGCTGAGGTCCATTCGGGTGAGGATTCAGAGACTTTCAGTTTGAGGAAAGAAGATTGGCTGAGAAGTTGGCGAGGTGAGGTTAGCTGTGGCTTGTTCTGTTTCTCTGACTTTTCAGAATTCACCCCAATACCTGGCTCCTGAGTTTTTATTAATAAGACCTTTTAAGATTCATGTTACATCTGGGGGCTGGCATAAAGTGATGAGTGGGAGAGGGAGGTTAGAAGGGAAAGGTCTGTGGGATCTACAGGAAATGGGAACAGGAGTAGGGGCAGCAAGGCTGTCACAAGTGTTCTACTGTGGAGCTGGGGATGAGACTAGAAGACTGGGTTTTGAGTGGAAGGAGTGAAGAAGGTCTTCAGTTGGCTTACCTATTTCCCTAGCTCTGCTCAACTGGTGTGTGCACAGTCAACACCCGCTGGCATTGTAGACTTGGATATTGGGATGAACTGGAGGAAGGAAGATTGAAGGAGAAGTGCTGGGGATATCTTTTGTATGCTGTGGGTGTGTTGCTCTGATTGATTGATAAATAAAATGCCGATTGGCCATTAGCCAGACAGGAAGTATAGTATAGGCATGATAAGCAAAAAGGAGAATTCTGGGAAGTGGAAGGCTGAGTCAGGAGATGCTGCCAGCCACCGCTACCATGAGAAGCAAGATGTAAAGACACTGGTAAGCCATGAGCCACGTGACAAGGCATAGATTTATAGAAATGGGTTAATTTAAGATGTAAGATCTAACTAGCAAGAAGCCTGAGCCATTAGGCCAAACAGTTTTAATTAACACAAGCGTCTGTGTGTTTATTTGGGTCTGAGCAGCTGCAGGCGTGGGCAGGACTGGAGAAAACTCCAGTTACAGAGAAGATCTTTGTGATCCCTTGAGAATGGGGTCATATCAGAAAGGGAGACTGCAGCAGGTTTTCTGCTACACATCTGGGGATGAAACTGGGGGTATTGGGTCCGGGGGGGAAGTAAGGAAAGGTATGGAACTGCTGTCAGCCTACACTTGCCCTGACTGAAGCAGCCCTTGAGTTAGCATGGATTGACTGGTGAGGGTGGGGGCATGAACAAAGCAATGGGGGTGAAGGGAATTAGAAGCGGAAGATCTGTGAGATCCACAGCAGATGGGAGCAGGGTGGCAAGGAAGGCTGCCATAGGTGTTCTGCTGTAGAGCTAGGCATGAGACTGGGGCATTGTATCTGGAGGAACAGACAGAGAGTGCTTTGGAGTAATTTCTTGTTTCCACCTCCCATCTTATCAAGGAAGTACTAAGAAGACTACAGATGTTCATTACTGCATCCAGCTTTACTTGAGTTATAAGGTTTTGAACTCAGGTCTTCATACTCGCATGCCAAGTACTGTACCCACTGAGGCATCTCCCTGGCCCCTACTATTATTTTTAAAATATTTGCATGTATCCTAAATATTCATATTTAATCTAGATGCATGTATGAAGTCAGAGATAGATTTTTTTAAATCAAATACCTCATAATAAGTAATAAATTGGTTAGCTTCTTTATCTTACTTGTGGTGGTATTGTGTTCCCCAAAATATTGTGTACCTTAATAAACTTATCTGGGGTTAGAGAACAGAAAAGCCACTAGTTAGGCCGTGATAGCACACTCCTTTAATCCTAGCATTCCAGAGGCAGAAATCCATCTGGGATCTCTGTGAGTTCAAGGCCACATTAGAAACAGCCAGGCATGGTAACTCACACCTTTAATCCCAGGAAGCAAGCCTTTAATCCTAGGGAGTGATGGTAGAAAGCAGAAAGGTATATAAGGCATGAGGACCAGAAACTAGAAGCATTTGGCTAGTTAGGCATGTGGCTGGTTAAGCATTCAGCTGGTTAAGCTTTCAGGCTTTGAAGCAGCACGGTTCATCTGGGATTCATTCTGAATGAGGACTCAGAGGCTTCCAGTCTGAGGAAACAGGACCAGCTGAAGAACTGGTGAGGTGAAATAGCTGTGGCTTGTTCTGTCTCTCTGACCTTCCAGTATTCACCCCAATAACTGGCCTTGGGTTTGATTTTATTAATAAGAACTTTTAAGATTCCTGCTACACTTACTCCCAAACTATGAGATAATATAATGATATCCGAACCAATGGTATTATACAAGTTTCTATACTGACACATAGGTAAGAAAAGAGGGGGAAAGGATTTTTCTATTTTTATAAAGGGCTCTCCTCTCATGTCCTGAAAGGGTCTCCTTTCTCCAGACATTTGATACATAAATAAAACCTCTCAGAAGCTAAAGACTCACTCCAAGTTGCTGGGCTTCATTTTCTCTTCAAATGAGAGTACTACAAAGATAGTAGCTCTAGTTTTCCTAGTACTTTATGGCATTAACATAGGAACCTAGATAATAGACACTGGTCCTCTGATGTGAATCATTCAAGTATTTGTTTTATTAATAGGACTCACAATAATATATATATATATATATATATATATATATATATATATATATATATATATAGCAAGAGAGGCTTTCTAACCTATAATTAGTTGTCTCAATCCAACATAAAAATAATAGTGTTAATAACAGCAGACACATGACATTTGCTATGCACTAGACACACTATTATGTTCTACATAATTGAGCGAAATGCTCAGTCTCATAGTAAATTGGGAATGATGTTTTTAAGCCCGAAGCATGTAAACCAAAAAATGCAGAAAATTTATGCAATATCCCTAAAGACAAACCACCCAAGCAGAGACCATTTTTAACCCAAGCAGTTGGGCTCTATATATCATGTTCTTAGTTACTGTATAAGCTATATATGGCACATTATTTCACAATAAGATGTTTATTTCACATCTTCTAAATATCAGATACCATTTTAAGTACCAAGAATGCATCAACATATGCAAAGTCTGGACCTTTATGCATTTATTTTATGAGGAAAGCTAGAAACAAGGAGAAAACACAAACTAAGCAAGTAAATACACAAAGACTACAACATTTGGGTGAAGTATGCTGCTGTGGAGGAAAAGTAAACACAGGAGAAAAACTGAGACCGGGGGAGCTGTATTTCAAGCTGCCATGGAAGTCTGAGACACTGTTGTGGAAACGTGAACTGCCATTTAAATTGTGGATAATCCAGTAAGTTTGTTCATCACAAACAAGATTCTTTTTAGTAACATAGAATCCAGTTCTACCAAATTGAAAACAATATATCAATGTCTACTTCACAAAGGAGCACAGCTCTTCCTGGGACGATTCTTCACTGTGTCTTTGAATGCATGCTCATGTTTCCTAAGTAATGAAGTCAACGTTATATTTTTTTGAAAGTGTCATAACCTAAAAAGCAGGAAGACCAATTCAGTCTAAAGGAATTGGTCACCCTGGGGGAGAAGGTAGGGTGGGAAAAGCCAGTCAACTCTGTGGTGAAAGGCAGCAAGAGATACAAGCCCCTCTGTGGGAGTGAACAGCACTGGCACCATGAGGAGCCAGCAGGGACTGAAAGGCAGCAGATGGAGATGAAATGGATAAGTGAGCAAACAGCATCCCTTTCACACCAGAGTACCCAGAGAGGAGCAAGCCCACCAGAGACTTCTAGTTCTGTTATAAGTGTGCTAGGAAGCCCTTTGAGTGTTTTCAGACTGAGTAGGCACAGTGTGATTTACATCTTTGAGGGGTCATTTTGGCTGCTCTGTGGGAAATAGATCTTGTAGAAGTAATTGAAACCAGAGCACACTTTAATGCAACACCATTAATTAGATTGGAATAGGACACATACTTCCTGATTCTTGCATCACAGGAGCAGAATGCTTATTTAGCCTTCAACTGCAGAGTTGAATCCTTTTCTTAAGAACCAGTCCCTCTTTCTCCACACCACTTTTGTGCAAAGGATGAATGTGTCCCACTTCAACATTTAAAAGGAAATCCCAAATAACCCTAAACTATGCACCGTAAAGTTGGTAGTAATGGTTGTGATGAGAATTGATATTTGTAAATAACCAGTGTGCTTTTTTCCTTTGCCTTTATGAACAAATGACTATAAATTTATTGTTTGTTATTAGCACCTGTTATCGAAGAAACAAAGAGAAATCCAGGCACAATTTACTTTCCCACATTCAAAAATAGAATTTTGTGAATAAGCTGATCTATTGTGAAAGAACTGGGGGGGCGGGGGGGAAGTCTTGATTTCTTGCTTTTATGTTTCTAGAAAAATATAGTGGGAAGAGATGAAAAGAAGTTTCGCTCTTTTGATTATTTTGGAAAAGACAAAGAAAAATAAAAGGATATATGGATATGGAACAAGTAAAAATGGAAGGAAGTGAGCGGACCCATGCCTAAAATTCCTATCCCAATTTTGGTCAAGAGGGAATATATAATAGAAAATGAGGGTGTCAAAAAAGTATAAGCATTCCTCACCCTTCAACATGTATGCATACACACCTACCTCAAATATTTAGGTTCCTGGCAATAAATCCTATGACAGGGCACTGCTGTCCCCATCTCTGACATATAACTTGGCGGAACAAATTGCTGAGACAGAGTCAAAGAGAATTGGAACATTTGTACCCAGGAAGCAGCTAAAGCTTATGGTGAAATGCTTACAAGTAAAGTACAGTAACATTACAGAATTGACCACTTACGCAGAATAGGATGAAAGCCAGATTCAGAGGTGCTTATGCCCTGATGAGGGCAGAGACTGTGGCTATAGAAGAGTGGCCAATTGGCTGATTCAATAGGAGACCCAGATCTAAACTTGGGCAATGATTACTCATCAAGACAAGAGTAACTAGGAAGGACACAGGGTGTCATAACACCAATTATTCCCAATCTCTTTGAAATCATGTTTCCAGGATACTGAAGGCAATTATCAGAGAACCCAAAATATCTTTAAAAATATCCAAACACTACAGTGGCTTTTTTATTATTAAAGACAGACTAAACTTACAGATGGTAGGATAAGTGGCCCTCAAAATTCCACCAGGGAACTCCTACAGCTGTTAACAAATTAGACTATATAAAATTAAAAAGCTTCTCCACAGCAAAAGAAACAATGTAGTGAAGACTGCCCACAGAATGAGAGAAAAACCTTTGCCATCTATTCAGCTGACAGGGAATTAACATGTAGAATGTCACAAGAACTCAAAAGCTGAAGGTAAAAGTACAAGTAACCTAACCAGTAAATGGGCAAATGAATTTTACTGCTAAAAAGGAGTACAAATGTCGAGTAAATACATGAAAAAGTATTCGATTCAACATTTTTAGTTATCAAGGAAATGCCAATATAAAGGTAAAAATTGAAATTCTATATGACCACAGCCAGAATTACTATCATCTGGAAAACAAAGACCAACAAATGCATTGATGATGGAAAGAGAAAAGATCCCTTACCCTTATACACTATGGTAGGAATTTACATTAGTATACCCACTGTGGAAATAAGAATGGAGTTTTCTCATGAATTAAAATTAGAACTCCCACATAATTAAGCTGTACTACCCTTGGGTATATACTGAAAGGATCTGTGTGCAGCAGCAACTCATGTACATACACATGTTTTTTGCAGCTTCATTCACAATAGCTGAGATAAAGGATTCATTAAGTGTCTTAGTGGATAGATGGATAGAGATGTACTATGCATGCACAGTGGGGTTTTATCATCTGATACAATGAATGAAATTATGTTACAAAATGGGAATAACTGGAGATCATCGTGTTAAAGTACGTCACATTTAGAAAAGATGTTAGAAAGAAACTCAGTATTTTATATAATTAATATGCACCAATAAAAACTAACCCTTAAGCTCTTAATCACTTTATACACAATTTCAGAATTTCTTTGTATTATATGTGCATGCAGGTAAGGGTTTGGATATATCTTCTTAATCCTGAATTGCAGGCTTACAAGTGTTGAGCACACAGTTTCACAACATCCATGCTGTCTATTTCAATTCCTTTATCAATGGAGACAGCTAAAGAGAATACACATCATTGCAACTAGGAGACAGTCAGGACCTTCAATTTATAGATTTTCTTTTCCTGGTATTAAAAGCCAACTAGACATTACTTGGGAAAGAGGGGGCACCCTGGCTTTAGCAGGCAATGACTTTTCTTAATGGTTATTAGTGTGACATCTGCCATGAAATTCTATTTGCATTTGATGTAGTTTGAACAGGAACAGAGCTCCAGAAGAAAAAGAAGCTGCCTTGTTGTGGCTTTGTACACAGCAGGGAAAGTTATTTTTGTTCATAAAGACAGTCAATCAGACACACACACACACACACACACACACACACACACACACACACACACGACACGTGCACCCATGCTCTGTGGGTGTAAACTGACCTTAGGTAAAGTGCATATGTAAATGAATTATAAGTCTGTTGTTTCAAAGTTAATGTCAGGAGCCAAAAGGCAAGCCTCCTTTCTCTAGGGTGCAGATTAAATCAAGCCTAAAATGGTAATAAACAGAAGCTTCTCACCTGGGAAGAAAATGATTTGGAACCAGATGGCGATCCTGAACTCTGAAACTCTTTCTTCCTATCTTTAATATTTTATTCTGAGGCAGATAGTAGATCTAAAAACATTAAGAATCATGATTTTATAATATTTAGGGTGTTTTATGTACAAAATAATGATATAACTTTTAAGAATGAAAATTTTAGACCCATCGACAGTGAATAACTGTCTGGTTCTTTTCCCCACACCCACCCCAGGATTTGCTATCAATTTTTTTTTTGATCTTAGCAGTTCGGACTGGAATAAGATAAAATCTCAAAGCAGCTTTAATTTGCATTTCCCTGATGTTTGTTTCTTTTATTCCTAAGGTAGCATCTGAAATATTTTAACTATTCAGGATAAAATTACCACTGATTAGAGAGATGTTTTATGTTCTAATAATTTTGCAGCTATCTGTGGAAAGCTCCAGAATCAGGTTGTATTAGCATGGCACTATGTATAGGTAGGTTATCCTCTGAATAAGAAGGGAGGCTGGGGTAGGTTAAAGGACAGACAGTTCACTAAATTAGTTTCCTCAAGTATCTTTAGTTCCTTAGAGATAATTTTAATTATCAAAGAAGGTTAATAACATTGTGTGCTGAGACCTTTAAGTGGTAGAATCTGAAATAACTGTTTAAAAATCCTGCTTGATTCTCATCATGACTTATACTAAATTTAACCCACCAGTACAGGGGACTGATAACTCATCTTGATGGCAATTACAGACACAATAATGAATAGATTCTTAGTGAAAGTGCATTTGTGAACATATATATACATACTCACCTCTCATGTATGTCTAAGTACATATTACCACTTCTTCTGGTAAAGAATTTACAGAAAAATAGCAAAATGTGTTGATATGGAATTACCTTTGGTATTAATTACATAGTCAAGTTCTTATCAACTCATATTAACAAATGACATACTGGTATTAAGGAATGAAAATGTTCATTGGCTTCAGTGTTAGGATGATGTAGGTAGTGATGAGACACTGTGCTTTTGTTACAAATGATGACACTTTGGACACAATAACTCATTGGCAGTACTCATCAAGATAAGCTCAATGATGTGGCTCATTCTGTTGAAGTTGTAGTTATCTTGTGAGCTGAGAGTAAGTTGTAGATGTCGTGATTTGAACCTAAAAATATGGCATCTATTTTATAGAAAATAAATTATCCTCTATAACTGTAAGGTAATCAAATGACAAAATTCAGCATTAGCATTTTGTAAATAATGTATCTTCTATATTTTCACCAATATTATCTACCTTTTAGATTTTTTCCCTTGTTATCAACTCTGGCCAGTGATCACACATAAATCATGACTTTCATCTCTTTAGTTTCCTTAACACCTGGGAGGGACACTGCTTAGACCTTTATCTCTTTTTAATACTGATTTTTTTATTGCTCTTATTTTTTGAACATTTGTGCTCTGACACTTTCCTCATGCTTACAACCATAAAGTGCAGTTTTAGCAGGCATGATATTCTCAGTATTAAGAATTATTAGACATGCTGTCTTAGTTTGCTTTCTATTGCTGTGATAAAGCAACATGACCAAAAGCAACTCAGGAAGGAGTTTATTTCATCTTGTAGCTCATGGTCCATCACTGAGGCTGGCAAAGTCTTTGGAGGAATGACTCACTCAACTTGCTTTCTTGTACAGTTTAAGAACATCTACCCGGGGGTGGTGTGGCCCCTAGTGGTTTGGACCCTCCCATGACAGTCCTTAATCAAGAAATGCCTTGTATGTTATCTGATGGGGGCATTTTCTCAATTGACGAGCCCCCTTCCAGATGGCTCTGGCTTGTGTCAAGTTGACAAAAAGCCCACCATCACACAAAAGATGTCCAGCAGATCTCTGCATTCACTGCAAAAAGAAGTTGCTCAGATCAAGGCTGAGAGTAGTGCTTGTCTATGAGAATAAACATAAATTGTCAGAAGATAACCTGTGGTGGCTTACAGTAGACCTGCATAATACTGGACCTGTCAACAGTCAGTCATGACTGGGAGGAGGCTTCCTGGGGAAGTATTAGCCACTGATGGATGTTGAGGGAAGATCAGTCATTACTTTCAGCTGTGTTGCCATTGATGGATCCTCTAGACTCCAATGCATGGTTCAACACCCATGCTCATCTGGACAGCCCTGGTTAAACTTGAAAGGTCCCAAAACAAAACAAAAAGACATGAATGTGGGAAGGGTACTTAGAGGGGGTTATCGACAGGAGTAAGAGGATGATAAGAACGGGTAGTGGCAGTGAGTTATCAGAGTCCACTGAATACATGCTTGAAATTGTCAAGAGTAAATTTAATTTAAAAAATATGGGAAAAGGAACATAGACAACAGCCCCCCCGAATCAAAAGTCTCCATAAAATACAAATAAGTTTTCAGAGGCAATCATAGCACTTGTTTACTATCCTAACAATGTAGAATGTCAAGTTACCTTCTCCTGCCTCTCAGAATCAAATATAGAAGGCAGCACACTACTAATAAATACAAAAATCTCGGCTGCTGTTTCTGTGTATGTCAAATGTCTCAACTGCTATGAGGAAGGAATAGGAAAAATCTGAAAAACAATCATTCACTGTGACTCTACTTTTAGGGATTTATATTTAGTTATAGCTCCAAAAATGTGAAAATGCGTCAACATGAGACATTTCAATATTTTTGTATTGTAAAATATTGGTCAGGAATAATCTAATTCTGGGACATGGGGATGAAGATGGCATATTGAAAGACAGCTACTGTGGAGGTATGGGAGAAATGGGGGAAGAAGAAGCTTCTATAAACTACTATGAAGTGATTTCTAGGGTAGATTGGGAAGCAAAGAACAATAACAGCAACAAAACAAAATTCAATATAAACTGAATCCTAATTTTACATGTAAAAAGTGAGGGAAAGTACGCACGTGCGCACACACGCACACGTGCACGCATGCACGCGCGCACACACACACACACACACACACACACACAAACACACACACTTTCATATACTAAAACCCAAGAAGAAGACAAACAGAAATTAATGCAATTGTTCATTTTATTTCTCTTTCTAAAAAGCATGTTTCTGGGACTGGAAAGATAGTTGAGTGGGTAAGATCACTAGTTGCTCTTGCAAAGGACCCAATTTGTTGGTTCCCACCATCCACATGGTGGCTCACAATCATCCATAACTCCAGTTCCATTGGAACTGCACTTAATTCATTAACTATTTCAACCACAAAAGAATGTTAAATTTCATCAATTTTTTTTCTTCACTGGGCAGTTTCTCTGATATTTTGTTACATTTAAAAGCAGTAATGTTGTCTGCTATTCTTTTTATTTGTATTTATCATACATACCCAGTTCATAAAACCTGCTAAGATATTTATTTTTCATAGTTTGGGAGATAGTATCATTACTGTCTCTCCTTTGGAGAAGTTCTTTTCTGACCTCTGGCAGCTTCCTCCCATGCACCCCACTGATGAACATATAGTTTGATGTTGTAGAATATTATTTTAAGATGTATTACATTTGTTTATGTTGTGAAACATTTGTTTAATGATGCAAAGATGTGTTGCATTCTTTTATGTTGTATTTGTTTAAGTCTGTGAAGCTGTGTTATTTTACCTGTCTAAAAAACCCGATGGTCTAATAAAGAGATGAATAACCAACAGCAAGGCAGGAGAAAGGATAGATGGGGCTGGCAGGCAGAGAGAATAAATAGAAGGAGAAATCTGGAAGAAAAAGAAGAAAGAGCAAGAGCACAAGGAGAGGAAGATGCTAAGGGCCAGGCACCCAGCCACCCAGCCAGCCACAGACTAAGAGTGAAAGTAAGATTATAGAAGAAAAGGAAAAAGCCCAGAGGCAAAAGGTAGATGAGATAATTTAAGCTAAAAAAAGCTGGCAAGAAACAAGCCAAGATAAGGCTGGGCATTTGTAATTAAGAATATTTCTCCATGTATATATATTTGGGAGCTGGGTGGGGGGTCCACCAAAGAGCAAAAGAGTAGAAAAAAATAACTAGCTACAGCTTGGTACTCTAAAGGGTGGGAGTTAACATGGGATCTGTTCTCTAAACAGAGCTGTCCTATGTCATCTCACTAGAGTTGGAAAATTCTAGAGTTGGAAACTCTAGAAAGAACGTTCCTAGGCCCCCAGAGTTTGTTGTCTCACCCAGCAAAGGTTTACTGATCACTTTCCTCTTTTCTTGTATTTTTTAGGCTGGCCAAGTAAACTCTTTTTTATCTTTTCCTCTTTACCTCTCTGAATAGTTACTCTGTGTTTACACTTCTCAGATATTAAATCACAGCTCTTCACCAATTTGTGAGTTAATTCAACTTCAAAATATACAAGATAGTTCTATCATCAGAATCTCAGTGAATGGGTCCTCGAAATGTATATTTTAAGAAGTACCTTGGATGATTTTTATATGTGTATACTGAAGATCTACATTAGGAACCAACTACCCCAAATAATATTTAAGTTAGGCAAAGGCACTTATGCTTAAGCTATGACTATTTACTATTTTATATTTGAGACAGAATGGAAGAATGCACTGCTGACTTCTCACTCCCTAGCCAAAGGAAAGGCATCAGACAGAGTAGAGATGATATTTTATATTATCAATGAATTGAAAAGGAAATTTTGATTGTAAGATATTAAGTATACTTCCAAATTATTTTAAAGATAAGGACATTGATCATCACAACAGATTGTGTCATCAGGGACTATTCTGCAAAATGTAAAGAAATATGTTTCACATCCCGTATGTATTAAAGCCCCAAACGTCATATTTGTATCCTATTTATGTGATGAAAATTGTTCATAAATACAAGTAATTATCATGCATGTTCTTCTCTGAACACGTGTGAAAATGAGGAAGCAGAAGAACTTGTGTTTCTCATATTACAATTTAAATAACAATCTTATGATTTGGGAATGCCTCAAGCAGGCATAATCTAGAGTGGGAGGCAAATTAGTACACAAAGTGGTACAATGTGCTGTGACGAATGTTTATGAAACATGTTCTTAGACATATCAGGAAATAGTGGTTGGTTCATGTAAAGATGACACACATTGGCTTTTGAAAAATGTTTATACAGAGTAATGATTTTGACAGCTCCATCTCTCCATCCTGTCTCCTCCTAGAAATAGTTCTTTTTCCTTACGAGAATTTCTCTTCTACCTGCTAGACAATCAGTGAGTCTTGCTTCCTTTTTATAGGAGTCATTGAGAGGTCACAGCTTTAAATTCTGCATTCTCTCTCTCTCTCTCTCTCTCTCTCTCTCTCTCTCTCTCTCTCTCTCTCTCTCCCTCTCTCCCCTCTCACACACTCTCTCTCTGATTTGGGATGAAAGGAAGAGTGGAGATAACTTTCTTTCATTTCCTGAAGTCAGTGTTCTAGTTTGCTTTTTTTTTTTTTTTTTTTTTTTTTTTTACTGTGATAAATCATTCTTAACTCTTGTAATTGGCGGAGGAAATGATTTATTTAGAAGCCAGGTCAGGAGTTCAAGACAGGAACCTGGAGGCCTGGAGCAGAAATCATGAATCAGTGCTACTTATTGGCTTGCTTCCTTTGGCTTGCTCTTAGCTTTCTTCTATAGCCTAAGCCCACCTGCCTAGAGACAGATCTGCCTACAGTAGGTTGAGTATCCGACATCAATTTGAAACCATAAAAATATCCCACAGCCTTGCCCATAGGACAATTTGATAGAGGCCATTCTTCATTTGAGATTTTCTCTTCCCCAGGTGGTTCTTGTTTTGTGGCAAGTTGAGAGAGGAAGATAACTATGACAACTGGCCAGTGAGATCATTGTCGCTATTTGGAGAAACCCTGCTTTAGGAAAACAGTGCAATTTATTTGTACCCAAACATAGATTGCCAAGCTTAAGTCTCATAAAGATGAAGAGACAGACCTTGCCAAGAGATAACATTCTGCATGCAATTATATGTCAGAGGATTTTTAGAATTTTGTATTAGTTGATATTAATTTTTAGAGATGAGACTGGAAATTTTCAAAGAAAAGTCAGTATGTCATATGAGGGAGTGGGAATTTTTTCTTGTTTTTAAAAGAATATAATCTGGATGACTCAATGGTGAGTGTATTTTCCAAATTATCTTGAGTCAAGTTGTCTCAAGATATTTTAATGGGGACCTTGTAAAGACAGTTTAATCTTTTGACTTTTGCCAAGTAGCCAAGCAAGCTGGTTAGTTTTTATGGCAAATTAACACAGGCTGGAGACATTTAGGAAGAGGAAATCTTGATGGAGAAAATGCTTCCAGCAGATTGGCCTGCAGGCAAGTCTGGGGGCATCTTCATTTTAATGATTGAAGTGAGAGGGCCCTGCTTCCTGTGGGTGGTGCTACCTCTGAGCATATAGATGGTTCCAGCTAGTATAAGAAAGCAGGCTGAGTACGCCATGAGGAGCAAGTCAGAAAACAGCACCCCTCCATTTTCTCTGCTTCAGTTTCTGTCTCTAGGTTCCTTCTCTGGGTTCCTGTGCTCACTTGTCAGGATGTGTGACCTAAGAGTTGTAAACTGAAATAAACCCATTACTTCCAAGTTTATTTTGGTTACAGGGCTTTATCCATAACAATAGAAATGCTAAGGATGACACTGTGAATAAATATTCTATATTGTCTATTCCTCATAATGGTTTAGGTAGAAAACAAAGATGGTTTTCTCAAAAATTAAGTTAAAAAATTAAGTCAACTATAAGGTAATTTCCTATATGAGCATGTTGCAAGACTTCCTTTAAAATTAAAGACTTACCTGAAGAAGTTGCTTTACCTTCCTGTATGAGTTTGACTGAAGGTTCAGAATCTCACAGTCAAATTATTTAAACAGCACATTTCTCCAAAATCATTAAAGATAAATACAATACTTGGGATATATTTGCCATGTATTAGTCACTTCTTGTCAAGGGACAAAATACCTTAGAAAATATGGTAAGTGAAATTTCAGCCTATGGTCATCTGGCTCCACTGCTGTGAGCCTACAGCATCATAGAGGAAGAGTCTGCCTGAGGAAAGCTGTTCAGACTCATGCATGAAGCTGAGAAGAAGTGACAGGCTGGAACCAAACACAAAATTTATTCTCCTAAGACGCCTCCAGCAGCCTGCTTCCTCCAACAGGCTCTATTTCATAGTTTTCGTCACCTCTCAATCTAAACCTCATCGGGTTGAGAGTCCATTTGTGGGCAGACCTACTGACTTGTCCTCTGTAGTGACCTTTGCTGGCAGATGATGTGACAAGGAACTGGAATAGCTTTACAAAGAGTATGTGATGGTCTTTAGTTAGCTCAAAACATTCCAGAAAAATGAAAGCCTAATTTCTTAGTTCAAAATGTTAAGACTTGCCTTTTGCTGTTTATGACCTGTATCTGAGTTCTGGGTTTTTAAATGGTTTATCTTCTCTTACATTGCACTTCCACTGGACTGCAATAAAGTTATTCTTATCATTCAGTGCTTCAACCTAGAATACAGAGCAGACAAGCATCCATGGAGCCTAAGTGTTTGAATGCTTATTAGAAAGCTTCATGATTATTATACCAAAAAAGCCACGGACATACCCTTTTCCATGCTCCTTTGACCTCAGTGAAATCATTTTATTAAAGTATCAAAACAAAAATGAGCCAATAACACCAAGGAAATTGCAAGAAGGAGTAATTGAAGCGGATTATTTGTGGAAGGATAAGAGTTAACCGAAATCAGGTTACACGGAAAACTAAGCAGTGGGAGGTAGAGCTGTGGCCCAGAGGTGACAGCGCCTCTGTCAAGCAGAATCTAGAAATAGAAAATGAACAAAATGTATGCACTAACAGAAGGTCTTTTTGAATGACAGACAAGTCATTCAGTTTCCAAACCTCTTTCCCTTCCTCCCCTCTCCTTGCACCAGGTCTCAACCTCCATACCCTTATCTTCCTACTCTGGGAGAGTGAACTTCACCCCGAGTGGTGGAACACCTGATGATTCCTCCTTGATGATATTTAACATGGCTATTGGTGCTGTCGGAGAAAACCCTTCCTTGTTCTGTGAGAAGCCCCTCCTTTCCCTGACATTGTGCTAGAGGCTCACTTACGGTGTAGGCTAAGATGACCTAGGGATAAGCCAAGAGCCCTGTTCTGTCTGCTCTGGGATAGGGTAAGAAAATATCTGTTTTCTAGAATAATCTTATCATATTTTATTAATAATACCAAAAAGTCAAGGATTATCTAAGAGGAGGAGAAAGACCAAGGAGATACAAAAATACTAGAAAAAATTTCTTCCAAAGGGAAAGAAGATCATTCAGAATCAGAATAGTGACTAAAAATATTTAAAAACTTCAAATTGGTAATAATGAGGTTGAATTTACAATAAGAAGAGGAACTAAGGGAGAACCTCAGAATATATGTGTCCTAATTAAAAGAGCAAAATTAATAAGAAAGGCTCACATAGGTACAGTCCTCACATATTAATATCATAAATAAATAGAGTTTCAATCCCTCAGAAATTTGATTAAATTAACAGCAAAAGATGTACATTATGCTATAGACCTTTGCTGCCTGCCACAGTCCAGGACGAAAAAGTAGGCTGGGTTGGTAATAGATCTACAAACTTTGACAATATGATAGAAATTCTTCTAACAATAAATTTGAGGATAGCAAAACTGTTATTTTTATTACAAGAAGGAAGGCCTGGATATTAAAAAAAAAGCCAAAAGCCAAAAAACAAACAAAAACCAAAATAACAACAACAACAAAAAACCCAGCAACAACAAACTTCTGAAAACTAATAATGAAAACAAAAGTTGGCCATGATTTTTTGAGGGGATTTTACAGAGAATAGAAAGAGAATATATTGGAATTTATTGTTCATTTTTATTTTGTCCTCATTAAGAAGTTAAAAATGTAGAAGAGAGATTTCTGTATATTCCTCATTCAGCACAGATAGTGCCAACATTTTGTGTAATCACAATGAAATTCTGCAAACCAAAGGAATTAGTACCACCATGATATTATTAAGTCACAGACTTAACTCAATCTCCACAATGTTTTCTGCTGACATTTCTTCCACTCCAAAATCTAAGCCAATTCTCACATTGCATCTCATCTTCTAGTGTAGCTACGGAGTCTCTCCTTATTTTTCCTGACTTTGACAAGCTCTGACCAGAGACTTCGGAGAATGCATCTTAGTTTTTGCGGGTGTGTTCTTGGGATCACATAGAAGCTATGTGTCCTTGGTAAGAATACTGCAGGCGTGGTGGTGTAGAAGTGAACCTACACATACATGGCCTTTTGATTTGTTGCAACTGTGTCAGTACAGTGCATTGGAAAACAATCTTTTCCGTAAATAATACTGACTCAACTGTCCAATATAAAGAGTAAGCTGAACTTTTACCATTTCTTTACACCAGCTGCACCAAGCAATTTTATGTGGATTATTTATAAATTTAAACAGAAAGGCAAAACTACATGACATTTGGAAGAAGCACAGCAATGATTTTGGAATCCTTTTTAAGGAGGACATAAAGAAGCAAAAAAGAAAAATAACTTGGATCACCTTAGGATAAGACTATTTTAAGTGAATTTAATGAAATAAAAATATACATTTCCATTTAATGTAAATGATAGAATGAGAAAAAGAATTTGATATTACTTATCATATGTAGAATGTAACATGTCCACAATTTATAAACATGACTGAAAATTGATAACAGAGAATAAAAAGTTTGAAGACATTTTATAGTAGAGCCCACTCAATCAAATCACAATGAAAGCATAAAAAGTGTTCAGTTGCCGGGCGGTGGTGGCGCACGCCTTTAATCCCAGCACTCGGGAGGCAGAGCCAGGCGGATCTCTGTGAGTTCGAGGCCAGCCTGGTCTCCAAAGCGAGTTCCAGGAAAGGCGCAAAGCTACACAGAGAAACCCTGTCTCGAAAAAACCAAAAAAAAAAAAAAAAAAAAAAAAAAAAAGTGTTCAGTTGCATTAGTTATTAGTGCAATGAAAACTGAAACACAATCATACAAATGATACAAATACTCACCCACTAGAATGGATAAAGAGAAAACATATAATACAATACCATGTTCAGGAAGAAAGGTTTCTGTGCACAGGAGTTCTCCCTCTCTTGTGTTGCAGGCATTCTGCTAATAACTCAGAATACTCAGACATGGGAAACTAACTGAAGAAAGAGAGACTTCAGTAGAGTGGAAGGGTGAACTAGTATGTGTATATAGGCAACTGATATCATGTCTGTAGCTTCCTTCTTTGACTAAATAAAATATGGATTGGGCCTGTAACACTAAATTCCTATGGAAACTAGTGCTGTATCTACAATAAAGGGCATCAGATTATGTTTTAAACAGAGAATCTATCAATGTAATCTGGAATCTTGGTTTTAAGATTGTGCAATATGCATATAGTAACAGATGAGAAAATAAAACATACATAAACATCTTCTACCGCTTTAAAAAAGATTAAGAAAAATGTGTAAGTTAGTATCTTGGACATCAGAATCATGTAGCCAGGGAGCCTGTGACTCATCATAATAGATGCCCAGCCACTAGCATTATTTCTGTCCATGGTCGAACTCTCTATTCCTTAGGATTATGGAACTTCTGTGTGAAGCAGGAGGAGCCTTCATGCCCATAGCACAGTAGCTTGTTATTGCCTCAAAATAACTTTTGCAGCTATTAGAGCAGCCAGCTCCAGGGGTGACAACACAGTCATTACAGCTGCTTAAGTCAGACAGCTGGAAATCTCTTTTCAATGGCAGAATTGGGTCCCAGAGAGCACCAGAGCCCATTTTCCTCAGGATCAATACAAGTGGTTCTGTCCTGGAAGATGGATTCCCCATTATGTGCACTTATTATTATGTTTTATAGTGAATCTATCATATATTTTGCTGCTCTTCTGGGGCCATGAGAGAACCCATCATTTCACAGATGCACCTCTGAATCATACTTAATAAGACTGACTCATGGGAGATCTTACTCCAAGCAATGTGGGATAATTAATGATTTTCTACAGCACAATATAAAGATAATGTTAAAAATTAGTAACTTTCTGTTGCACGCCCAGGGATGACAATATGGCCTTATCTTTTTAGAAATACAGTGAAATATTTGCAGCCTAAAAACCGAAAAGAAATATATAATGACATTCACAATACTGTAACTAACTGATAAGTATAAATATAGTTAGCACTGAAGTGTATTTGTTTCTAATTTTTACATTTATAATTACTTGTATACTTAAGACCATATACCTTTAGTTTTTAAAATATTTTCAATATATTAAAAACATACCCACAGTCATTACATTTTAGTGACTATATAATTTAATGTTGTTGAGTATGTAATTTAATGTCCTGATTTTATGTTATGAGTTACTGACACCCTTCTTGCTCCATCATTACACTAATATTGCAGCATATGTATTTCCTATTATGGTTCTTGCTTTATTATTTTGTGGCAAGAATTTTTGTTCTTATAATCTCCCTCTACCATGGTGGTGTGACAGGTACAATCAATTCATTGTTCTATTTTTCTTGTTTTTTTTTTTTCTCATTACTATCATTACTGGTTATTGTGTGAGTTTGGTGTGGTTGGGAAGAGTAGGCATCTGTGTGCTGCACTCATCTACTTGACACAGTACTTGAGTGGAAGTCACGGGGAAACATTAGGATGTCAGTGGTTCTTTCGTTTCCACTGTGGGGTCTTGGGGTTAGAACCAGGTCATCAGGCTTGTATGGCAAGTAGTTTCACCTGCTCTGCCATCTCATTGGCTTTGTTTTCTTTTTCTTGGCTAAGTTTCGAAAACTACTTTATTTTCATCTTTCTAAAAAGAAGATCTTGCTTTTATTTAATGATCTCAAGGTTTAAATAATATTTTTAGTTTGCCTGATTCATTTACTCTGTTTCTATCTAGTTCCTTACTCTGGAGTGTTTTAAGAGTTTTTTCTTTAAAAAAAATGATTCATGTGTTAAATGAGTTATTTTTAGTAGTAGAAAGTTAATATTATCAAGATTTCAAAATTAGTAAATAAACATGATTTTATGACATTTCAAAAATTTATTATTCACATTTAAGAATATTCATACATTCTGTGCTGTGTGCTATTTGATAATACATTACTTTCAAAGTATTCTTAAAATTTCCTTTATTTTCTTACCTTTCCCAAGTAAGCCACTAGTAATGTCTAGGTATATGATCTACATACACATTTTAGAAGGTACAATGCTTATATAATTGTAGCTATTCATACATATATGTTTTGTTCTTTTCTACACATGTGATAATGTTACCTGTTTCTTCCCGTTAGTGTCATGTTGATACATTGATGAGGTTTAGTTTTTTTAAGATAATTTCTCAGGGCTGAGGATCTGTGGCTAAGAGCACTTGCTCCTCTTCCAGTGGACCTTGATTTGATTCCCAGCATCCACAGGGCAGCTCACAACTATCAGATCCAGGGGAACCAATACCCTCTTCTGGCCTCCTTGGGTGCCAGGCACACAAGTACACACACATGAAGGCAAGTACACATAAAATAAATTAATTAAAACATTTTCACAATTTGTCATTATGGACATGTCACACAAGAGATGGCTGGCTCTGTTGCCAGGACTGTCCGGGGTGGAATGTTTAGCAGCATCCCTCATTTCTACCCATGAAAAGATGCACGAAATGATGCTGACCTACACCTTATTCCTCAGTACATTCAGAGACAGCCCTTATCTCCAGATACAGCAATCTGTTCTTAAAATGTCCCTAGGTGTCACAAAGTGCCCATGCCAGGCCCAGCCTCACGCTCTACTTTCAGCTTCAGATGTAGGCTCTCAGCTACTCTTGTGGTGCCAGACCTGCTGGCATGAGGTCATATTTCCAACCATGAAGATCTTGGCCTCATCCTTTGAAACTGTGGGCCAAGCTTCCAATTAAATGCCTGATAAATCGTCTGGGTCATGGTGTTTCATCATAGCAATAGAACACTAAGATACCAGCACAACCTCCCTTGCTTGAGAACTGGTAATTTAAACTAATGTGCAGCATGCATTGTGAGGAAGGCTTATTTGATTGACAATTGAGCTGACAGTTTTCAGCATTGTAAGCAATACTAAGAAGAAGAATAAAATGTATGTATCTTTTCCAAGGACACATGGTACTGGCTTTGTGGATTGTAAAGAATATGCATTGTGATTTTAAAGATACACCAGTAACTTTAAATAAATATACTATTGCCAGCAATGTATGTGTTTCATGGGATTCCACATCTTTGCTGCTTTTTTTGTAAAATCAGAATTAAAAAATTCTATCATTCTCATATATGAAAGATACTTAAAGATTATTTTACTTTCTATTGCCATGGTTACTAGTCAGGGTGAAAATTTTTTCAGTATTTTATTAATCTTTTTTCCTTCTTTATGTCAATTTCCTGCTCATGTCCTGTTCTCATTTTTGAATTGTTACATTTATTTTTTTTAAATACATTTTAAATTATTCTTTGAGATTTTTGTACATATATGTAGTGTATTTCAATCATATCCGTGCCCCTCTAACTCTACCCAGGCCCTCATCTGCAGCCCCCTTCCAACTTTCTGTGATTTTTTTTAATAACCAATTAATGCTGCCACATACTCATGGGTGTGGGGCCATTTAACTCATTGTAGAAGTTCTTTCTCTTATAAACAAGCCCTTGCTTTGTTTTCAACCTATTCCTTTGCTTATTGTGATTTTCATTATATAATTCAAAGCAATGCAAACAGTTTGCAAATTTCACTTTATGATTATGATTGCTTTTAAAACCATAACAAAAAGTGTGTATAGAAATGTTAAATAAATCTTCGTTATTTTATCCCCTGGCTTTAATCAACCCAAATTTGTTAATATAAGAACATTGTAGTGTAATTAACAATATACAAAGCAGCTCATGGTTAAAGTGTATCATTTTACATATGCTAAAACATTACAGTATTTAACATAACTTTCATCCTCAAATTGTTCCTCTCATCTTTGTACAAAGTTTTATTCCTTTCTCTTCTCTGTACTTTCACATCTTTGAGTCAACTCTCTTCTATTGCTGAAGATAAACTTATTTTCTATGGAATTTTGTATGAAATAGGATCTGCAATAGTTTGGATGTTGACTATCTTCATTGCTACATATATAAAAGTTTGGTCTCATTGTGGTGCTATTCACAGCTGCTGTGGAATTACAAGAGGTAGGGTTTGTGGTATGTCCTTGGGTCATTGGGAAGGCAGCTCCCAAAGTGGGCTGTAGATCTCTTACCTGCCTTATAGATTTCTAATTCCTCATTAATGATACGAGTGGTTTGCCCAGCCATATGCTCTTCACTGTTGAATTCAGCACCCTCATGTGAGGCTCGAAGCAATGGATTATAACCTCTAAAATGATGAGCAAAAGAAATAATACAGAGTCATACAGCTAGCTACTTCCATGAAGTATGGTTTTGAAATTCATTGATGTTTCATACACCAGAAATTTGTTATTCTTAATTTCAAAGTATATCTTCACTGTGTGGCTGTTTTATAATTTGCTTATGTATTCATCTATTTATGGATTAGTCAGTGGTCCTCAACCTGTGGGACAAGACCACTTTGGCAAACCTCTAGTTCCAAAAATATTTACACTACATTCACAACCAGCAAAATTATAGTTATGAAGTAGCAATGACAATGAGTCAGGGTCACCACAACATGAAGAACTTTATTATAGGGTCACATCATTAGAAAGATTGAGAACTACTGACTTGGATCATTTTAAGATCTTAACTCTTAAAATACAGTTGCAGCAAAATATGATGGTGCATGGCTACAATCCCAAGTCTTGTGACAATGAGGTCAGAGTATTGAGCATTTGAGGATATCCTGGACTACATAGAGAGATAGTCTCAAAAAGTATAGACCCCATGGGAATAGGAAGAAGCAGAGTGCTAGAGAGGTCCCAAGAAATTCATAAAGATACCTCCACTACAGACTACTGGCAATGGTTGAGAGAGTGTCTGAGCTGACCTACTCTTGTGATTGGATGGCCAAACACCCTAACTGTCATCCAGTGACTGGTGGAAGCAGATGCAGAGATCCACAGGCAAGCCCCTGGTGGAGCTCCAGGAGTCCAATCAGTGAGAGAGAGGAGGGATTATATGAGCAAGAGATATTGAGACCATGATTGGAAAAAGCACAGGGACAAATAGCCAAACTAGTGGAAACACATGAACTATGAACCAATAGCTGAGGAGCCCCATGGAACTGGACCAGGCCCTCTGGATAAGTGAGACAGTTGATTAGCTTGAACTGTTTAGGAGGCCCCCAGGCAGTGGAACCGGGACCTGTCCTTGGTTCATGAGCTGGCTTTTTGGAACCTAGGGCCTATGCTGAGACACTTTGAACAGCCTTGGTGTAGGGAGGAGGAGACTGGACCTACCTCAGCTGAATCTACCAGGCTGGGCTGACTCCGCAGAAGAGACCTTGCCTTGGAGGAGGTGGGAATGGGGGGGAGATTGGGAGGGGAAGGCTGGGGTTTGATTGGAGGGAGGACAGGGGAATCCGTGGCTCATATGCAAAATTAAATTAATTGCAAAATAAAAATATTTATTTAAAAAAAAGTAAAGCAAAGTAAGTTTCTAAAACATTCATAGACATTTCTATTAGAAGGTGTATACACCTTCATATCGGTAGGAGTTGATAAGGGCATGTTGTTTTAGTTGTGCAGATAACTGTAGGGCACTACCAAATCATCTCTAAGTGGTGAACCATTTTATAAGCCTACCAATCGTAGATGAAAAATCCCATTGATATACATTTTTGTCTACTTTCGGTTTACTCAGCATTTTAATTCCAAATTGTTTTATACAGAGATTTTTTGTGTGTGTGGAATTGGACGTTCATGTTTTTAAATGTTTCTGGATTAAATGTGCTGCATTCTCAGATTCAAAACTTCCCATATGCTGCGTTGTATGAGTCTTGTTTGCTCTTGCAGTCTTTGACGGGTTTTTTTTTTTTCAGCTTCATTTTGAACTGAATTGCTAATCTTTAAGTAATATATTTGCCTTCATCATTTAAAAATAACCAAATATCCAGATGTTATTGTGGATTTGAACTAACTTTCAGGGTGCAAATGTAGAGAAACATTATGGCACAAAATATTATATAAATGCTAAACAAATGAACTGCATTTTCAGGCTCCCTCTTCCCTCTGGATAGTGTCTGACCTTCTTGGATCCTAATTGAAAATGAAGAGACAACATCTTTTTCTACACTTTTCAATACTTCTAGACATTAGACTTATTTTTAAAAAATAAGTTCTCATTATATAATTTTAGTAACTGTAAACTACTTTGTCCATATTATCCAAATTAGTTTTAATAACCTATTAAAGGGTGCATGTTAATGAAACTTCCCTATTCAAATAGTTAAGAATTACAAAATGTTTATGCAGTTTGCAGTTCAGGGGAGGATAATAAAATTATTCTATTTTTTGAAAGAACAAAGTGATAAAAGTTGAAGGCAAATATAAAATACTCATGAATATTGATTGCTTCACATGTTTAAATATTTAAAGCTCCATTTTCTGTGCATTACCTGGGTTATGATGCACCATGAAGTATTAGCTTGAGAAACTGTAATACCAAGAAGCTAAAAACAAAGCAGTGTGCATGTCTTGCACAGCGTGGTCTAGAGATGTAATGTGTTCCACAAGCTTTTGTTTGTAAGTAGGTCCTGGGTTATGTTTGCAAATCAAGTGTCCCTAGGAGGACAGGTAAGTCAAAATTATTTAAAACACCACTGATGTGCATGTATACACACATTCCCTGGGGAAAAGAACAAACCTTGTGTTTGTATATTATAAACCCCATTGTCTTTAGGACTCCATATTGCCACTGAGTTTTAGAAGAATAACTCACAGTTTCTTTTTTGTTTAATATTTCAAAACCTCAGTTTTAATCTGTGAGCTGTTTGTGCAAACATTCAGAGAGGGGGAAGAGAGAGGGGGGAAATGTATAATTAATATGAAAATCTGTGAAGTAAAGTTCCAAGAATCATATTGTATGCTACTTCTGTGGACAGTTTTAGACATGTTATTATAGTGTGGTTACCTCACTTTGTAGTGGGTAGCCATTCCAGCTTTGATCTGGAAATTCCAACCCCCATTGAGGCTTCCGTAACTGTCATGCCTACAAGGCGGGGCCAAGGGAGGCACCGGGAGACCTGAAATCTGGATGGGCCAGCATGCTCGCTCTGTGCCTGGACCCTAGACGGTGGAGGTTGACCGAGCAGAGCTCCAAAGAACACCACTGGACTGCAATACACCTTCCCCAGACCCCACAACTCACCTTTCCCTTTTTTGTAAGTTACCCACTAAATAAATCTTCCTTTTAACTACGTGGAGTGGCCATTATAATTTCACCAATATCACTTGTCTTTCTTTTATCTTTTCTTCTATCAGATAATTCTTGGATTCATGATGCCACTTGTTTCCTCTGTGATGTGTGAAGAAAGAAGATAAATGGGATGTTTCCAGGGTTCGTGAGCCTCCTTTGAAGAACAGTCTCTTTTGGACATTTACATTCATCTCCTTGGGTACTTGTGTTTATAAAGGAATTTGGAAAATGAAATTTGAAATGCTGGCACATATGTAAAAAGATTTCTCACAGGAAAGAGAAAGAAGACATTGGCAGCAACTGTGGTGTCTAGCACAATCACAGGGAAGTGTGTTTGTATGGATACTTGTAGCATATGGAAGATACATTCATTGTAAGAACCATAATATGCGTTTATACCAAGATCAGAAGTTGGTCCACTTATTATGAGGTGAATTCTGTTTGATTTATTTCCCAATAGAATGATCTATAATGAAAGAACCATTTATTTAGCACATTTGATTCAATTCATTTATAGGACAAATAGAAGATGTTGTTAGTAAAATTGTTTAGGTCATAGTCTCCTAAACATTATTTTTGAAATAAAATCTGATTGGAAGGTAGATGAATAAGTTTTGTTACTTCCTTCAGTTACTTCCCTTTTGAATTTTCTGTTTGAGACACAAGACTTTTCTGGTTTTCAGCTTTCCTAATTTCTCATTTAAAATCCTCCATCTGGTTCCTGGAAACATCAGTTAAGTGACACTCAGGAGAAAAAAATGCTTAATAGTAAATACCAAGTAGCATATTTGAGAAAGGACTTAGAATATGATATGCAACTTTTGGATACAAGGTCATCATGTTTTATTTGAATATTTAATAATTCCCTAGTTGACTATGGCATGGGATGTGGTTTGGCATAATAATTTAGTAAAATTATTTATCTAAATCTCTCAATCCTTAAATCTGTAATGAATGAACAGAGTAGATTTTAGAAGGTTCCAATTAGACATAAAACGGTTAAAATTATTTCTTTGTTGGAATAAAGAGGAAAATGAAAGTAGTTATACACTGACAAACATGACGATATTTTGTGTAAGAATGTGGCATGCAGGTAAGTTCAAGGACACATTGGTAAGCACATTAATGAATCTAATACTTTCAGTACTTTAAGGATAATTAAAATGAATATAGTTTTAGTTGGTGATATTATGGAGTACTGTTAAGTAGAATGACTAATAAAAGCAAATAAATCTGGAAATAGATACTAGATGCATTGGAGACTACTGAAAACTAGAAAATCCAAAGTTAAGGAGATGAAATCACTTATCAGAAAGCACAGGTAGCTGATTCTTTAAATCCATTTAACTTAAAGAAGAGAGAGGCGGGCTGGAGAGATGGCTCAGCCGTTAAAGGCTAGGCTCACAAACAAAAGAAGAGAGAGGCTAGATAGAAATAATCCCAAGAGCATAGTTCAACTCACTACTACTATAAGAATACCAAGAATACATATTAGGTATTATTCTCCACAAATGCCCATCACTTTAATAAATGCTGCTGAAAGAGTGGATATCATTCTACAAAGAAAGGAAATTGAGCTTCTATCTTAGTCTTACATACAGAAATAGACTGACATCTGTGGGCCAGCCTGGAGTTTCACAGTCCGGGAAGCCGAAGGCATCGACAGGCCAGACCGGTGGTGGGTGCCAATATGACGAGCAAGTATATGGTGGAGAAATGGGAGAGAAAGAGAGGTGGAATGGTTTGTGTGCTGTGATAAGATCTGAATTGATGAGAGTGGTGAGGAATGGGCTGATATGGTTGGGACCTGGGAAAAAGGTGATGCCCGGGCCTGGGCTGCTGCCTAGAACCGTGTCTGAGTCCATGGTCCTACTGAAGCCTGGATCTGTGTTGACATCCATGACCCATGTTGCTCCCAAGGGTCACAGGGATGCCCCGGGTCTGGGCTGCCAACTGTGGCCATTGGTGTCCAAATGGTGTGCCACTGCCAGGGCCATGCTGATCTGTGTGGGCTGTACTGCTGTGGGGGAGCCATGATGACATGGTGGGCAGAGCTGCTGCCCGGGGCGGTATCTGGGTCCATGGCCCTGCAGTAGCCAGGGTCTGTGTTGTTGTCCATGTGTGGATGAGTGGGGTCTAGTCAGATGCCTGAATCCATGCTGGTGTCTGAGAGCTGTGCTGCTACCAAGGCCATGCTAATGAGGGTGGCCTGTGCTGCCATGCAGGACATGTCTGGGTCCTTGGACCTACTAAAGCCAGGGTTGTGTTGATATCCATGGCTCCTGGGACACTGAAGGCCGTGCAAATACCTGGAGTCTGGTGGGGGTCTGAGGGTCATGCTGCAGCCAGAGCCATACAGATCTGAGTGGCTTGTGCTGCCACAAGGTGCCATGGTGACATACAGGCCCAGGCTGCAGCTAGGGACCTTAACTGGGTCTGTTGCCCTCCCACGGCTAGGGTCTGAGTTCATGCCCATAGCTTCTGATACCACCTAGGGCTGTGCAAATGCCCAGGGTCTGGTCAGCCACCTAAGACTACGTTGGCATCCCAGGACCTTGTTGCCTACAGTCCATACTGATCTTGGTGGCCGGTGCTGCCACTGGGGCCATGGTGATATCTTGGCCCAAGCTGCTCCTGAGGGCCCAGTCTGGGTCCAAGTTCCTGGTGCATCTGGGGTCTGTGTTGATGTCCATCTCCCGTGTTACCACAGAGGGTCATAGGAGCCATGTGTGTTGAAATCTGAGGGCCATGCTGAGCTGACCCCACCCCTCACTGGCCCTGGGATAGCTGACCCTGTCCCTTGCTGAACACTGTAGCAGGAGAGCTAGACCAGCCCCTCATGGGAGAGCTGGCCCCCACACTTAGAAGAGATTGCCCCACCCCTCACCACAGACATGGAAGAACTGGTCTTGATGGCATGGGCCTAGGAGTGCTGGCTCTTCCCCTTGCCTGGGGGTGTGGGGGATCGAGATCCCAGTGGTTGAGACCAACAAGCTCAGGTACCACCCAGATCCACATCCTGGGCCTTGGGTTCACCCATCCTAACATCTATCCCATCTATGACCTGCTGGAGCACGTGCAGGGACTGGTCTTCCAGGGTCTCCATGACTCGAGGAAGCAGCAGAATATCTGAGAGGACTTTTGGTGAGGATCCAGTGAGGATGGTGTGCCAGAGGCCTTGAACCAGACCAGTGACTCACTGCCATGAACATTTTGAGGGTAGGGCTGATTGGACAAAAAGGTATACTGTGTGACACACCACAGCTCCTAATGCCACTAAGATGTTGGAAAGATGGAGGAGTGAAGTGGTCTGGTTCTTTGTTTTGTCTTTAATTTCTTTCAGGGGTGTGCTTTAGGAGTGAGTGGCAGATATGGAGGGACTGAGAGGAAAACAGGATTCAGGTGCATGATGTGAAATTCCCCAAGGATCAATAAAGAATTATGTTATAAAAAATAGACTGACAAACAGTTTAAGACTTAAATATAACCAGAAAGCATAAAATTCTTAGGAAAAAAAAGGAAAGAGCTCAATGGCGAGGATTACTTTTAAAATCTGTTAATATAGACTGTGAAATAAAAAGCCCAGTGTCAGGTATAGGTTACCTCTGTTTGAGTTGTTGCCTAGTGGAATCCCACTAACATGGTTCTTGGTTACCCTTCAACACTTGACGATAAGACCCTATTTCTGAAGATATCACAGACTCTAGTCACCCAGATATGGAGATGTCAAGCTGACAAGAATCTGGAAGTGCCATCCCTCCTAGCTAGTTCTGGAAGGTTCCATGAATACTACCGGAGGAGAAAGTAATCATCAGTCTAACCCAGCTGTGAACCCTATGATCTACCATAACCACTGGCCCAGCAAGGTATGCCTACTAGCTCAATAATGGCATTCACGTTATGGGAGTGACCAACCATTTTCTAATTTTGTTAACTGGGCCAAAGAAACATAATTAGTGAGGTGATAGTCCCTAGGAGAGAACCTAATACTATTATTTTTCTAATGAAAATAGTATTAAACTACCCCCTAATTTTTTATTCTTATACATTTAAATTAGTATGTCAGTCACTTACACTTCATGAGAGAAACTTCTTTTTTTCAGTAGATGGTGATTACCACAGAAACCCACGACTGGTCAACATACAGAGAATAAGAGATTATGGAGGGTTCAGCCTTAAGTGGGACATCTATATCACACTTGTCTCCTCTAAGACTCACCCAAAGTAGTGGATCTTTTCAGTGATGCATTAATTGCTAGACATAACAATGCCTTTGGCAACATGAACTCACAGGCTGTGACTGCATGCATAAGACCTGCATATGATCCGTCCAACTGAAATCTTACCAGCACAATAGGTAGGGGGTCATGGAGCAATCAATGGCTGCTGGGGAAGGGGAAATAAGTTTTCTTCAGGGATGTAGCTTCTGAGAGGCTGCTTATGCTCCAGTAGATATCAAACTCATGCATAAATGGGCAGCAATAAATAGATTCTGTAGGACTTTTTTTTTTTAAGAGAGAGCATATGAAGTGGGGAGGAAAAATTCATAAAGGTAAGAGGGGAAGAATTAAGGGGAGGGAATGGTGGTTGATTTGATCAAAACACATATGCATGTATGAAACTCTCAAACAATAAAAAACGTAAACTGTGGGCAACAAAGGCAAAAGTAAACAAATGAGAGTGCTCATTCCGATGGAAGACCTTTTGCAAAAAAGAGTAAGTGACTCAAAATAAAAGGGCAGCCTATGGACTAGAAAAAATATCAGCAAGCCATTTATCAGACAAGTTAATACACACAAACTGTAAGCAAATAGTATAATCTAACAGAAAAAGTGGTTTGTAAATATGCAAAATACTTGAATAAATATTTGCAAAATGGATTTATTTGCTGTGGATATTGCTCTGTAGAAATAAACACTGATTGGCTGGTAGCCAGGCAGGAAGTGTAGGCAGGACTAACAGAGAGGAGAATTGAGGGAACAAGAAGGCAAAGGGAGAGACTGGCTGGAGCCGCCGCCAGGACAAGCAAGATGTAAGGTACCCATAAGCCATGAGCCACGTGGCAAAGTATAGATTAATAGAAATGGGCTAAATATAAGAGTAAGAGCTAGACAATGATAGGCCTGAGCTAATGACCAAGCAGTTTAAATAATGTAAGAGTCTGTGTGTTTATTTTATAAGTGGGTTCCGGGACCGGTGGAACTTGGAGGGAGCTGGAGAGAAATTCTCCAGCAACATTTATTGTCCATTTTGGAATGGATAATAAATAAGAAAAAAGTTTGTTGAAACACCACCAACCATCAGAGAAATGCACATCAAAAAGCAGATGTTAGAACCGATCTGTAAGGATGACTGTAATCATAGTGACCAGAGGCAGCAGACATTTTTGACAGTGTTGAGAAAAGGGGACACTTTTATATTGGTGAAAATGAAAATTGGAACAATTATTATAAAATAATGCATATCTTTCTTAAAAAATGAAAATGTACAACTACTATATGATTCATCTGTCTCTGTTATATGCATGTACAAAAAGGAAATGAGATCAGATATATGTATATCTGCAATTACTAGTTCATCAAAGCATTGTGTACAATAGCGACAAAAGAAGATTCTGTCATAGGGTTAATGAATAATGAAAATTTATGATATTAAATGTGAATATATAAATGTATATGCATGAGTATTATTCACTCTAGTAAAAGAGGAGATTATGCCACTTATGAAAATATGGACTGACCTAATGGATACCACGCTAGCGCAACAGACAGGCACAGAAAGACCAATATTACATGTTGTTGAATATTAGTTAAAGATATGTTACATTCTTTCATGCTGTGGAATAGTTGTCTAATGATGCAAAGGCATGTTGTATTTGTTTAACTCTGTAAAGCTGTGTTACATTGCCTGTCTAAATACTCGATTGGTCTAATAAAGAGCTGAACAGCCAATAGCTAGATAGGAGAGGAACTGGCTGTCAAGCAGAGAGAATAAATAGAAGGAAAAATGTCAGGCAGAGACAATAAATAGAAGGAGAAATGTCAGGCAGAGACAATAAATAGAAGGAGAAATCTAGGCTCAAGAGAGAAAAATAGAAGGGGGAAGAGTAAGAAAAGGAGAAGGAGAAGAGGACATCAGGATCCAGCCACCCATCCACACAGCTGGCCATGTAAGTAAGAAGCAAAACAAGGTACATAAAATAGAGAAAGGTAAAAAGTCCACAGGCAAAAGGTCAGACAGGGTAAGTTTTGTTAGAAAAACTGACTATCAAAAAACAAAACAAAACAAAACGAAACAATCAAAGAAAAACCCAGCTACAATTACACAACCTGGCTTATACACAAAGTCTAAGAAAAGCTAATTTTGTAGACATAGAGAATAGACTGTAACTACCAGAGGATGAAGACAGGGAAAAAATAGGTAGATATATCAGCTTAAGTGTGCAAACTTACCTGAATGAATGACTTCTGGTAATGTCATACATATATGACATGTATTATAATAATGTATTATAGACTTGAAATTTGCTATAAGGGGTAGATTTTGTGCATTTTCACCACAAAAGTAACTATTGTGAGGAAATAGACATAATAATTAGCTTGATTGAGATATCATTTCATAATGTATATTATATAATATATTAATATGTATTTTGATAGATTATACATATCAAAATATGGCATTGTGCATAAAACCTTACAAATGAGATTGAGCAAAAACCACATAAAGTAGAATACACAAAGTTTGACTCCATACATACAAAGAGCAAATATCCCCTGTGGTATTAGAATCAGAAAAATGAACACATTTTAGAAAGCAGAAGTTGTGTGACTGGGAGAAGCTATGATGGGAGGAGCTATGTGACTTAGAGTCATGTTCCACTTCCTGTCTTCATGGGGCAGCATGGTGCATTGGCTAATTGAATTATATTTATGATTCTTACATGTACCATATTTTTATAAAAATAAAGTGACTAAGGCAACATGTTATTTTTACACAGATTTTGTGGTGTATACTATATGTATGTGATGTGATTCTACAGGATGTATGTAGAGTAAAAAAAATCAAATAGACATGCCCACCAACTTACTTACACAAGTGTCAAGTGTCCTTTTGTAGCAAGGGCAGTTTAAAAACTGACTCATCTAGCACAGATTCCATATACACACAGTTTTATGGCCTATCATCACCATCTTGCAAGTTATACTTTTTCATCCTACATATTTACTACTATATATATGTGAGATTATATATATACATATGTGTGTGTGTGGTATCTTAAAATTAAAAATAAATTTGAACTTAGAAATTTGTATTTGGCCATATTTTCACTGCAATGCAAATAAAAATATTTATATGCATATAAATACCTGCAGTGCAATCCCTTTTAGAAGAAATTTGCGTGCTAGGAAGAAGCAGATTCTGGAAGTAGTGAACAAAATCATCACTGACAAAATATCTTTACAAAGCTTGTTATTTCACAGAAGTAGCAAAATATCAATATGAATAAAATGAAGGTCAAATAAGAGCCAGGAGGTATAGCTGAAGTTTTCCTGTGTCCCACTGAGTCTGTAGCTGCTCAGACCCAAGTAAACACACAGAGGCTTATATTAATTATAACTGCTTGGCTATTAGCTCAGGCTAACTACTGACTAGCTCATACACTTAAACTAAGCCCATTTCTGTTGATCTATATGTTGCCATGTGTTCTGTGGCTTTACCTGTGTGCCATTACATGCTGCTCCCTGGACAGCAGGTTGGCATCTCCTGACTTAGCCATCCTCTCCCAGAATTCTCCTTCTCTTCTTATCCCACCTATACTTCCTGCCTGGCTACTGACCAATCAGCATTTTATTTATTAACTAATCAGAGCAACACATTCACAGCATACAGAGCAACATCACCCATCAAGGAGACTATCTATTCTTAGCATATAAATAAAAATAATGACTATAGAGAAAAAAGGTAAATGAAAACCTGACCACTTGACATGAAATTAGCGTAGGCTGAACACAGGGAAAAGGGAAAGGACACTGGTGGCAGTTTGGTTTATTTGGAAAGACTTGAAATAGAAACGCAGTTCCACCTGTAATGGTCTTTGTCCCACAGCTTTCTCTGCAATTTGCCTAATTAGTTGAATTAACTGGAGACTACATTTTAGATGAGGATTCTAGAATTTGAACATGAAGAGGATAAATTAAGTTTCAGCAGTAACTCAAGCTGAATTAAAGCAATTTGTAGCTTCATTATTTAGGCTCTGAAATTTAGAACACAATGAATCTTAGTTCATGATCAGCATTCAGGAAAGAACATTCAGAAAGGTTATTTTGAAAAGAATTATCTTTTTATTTAGCTGCAAGTTTTATGGTTTAAAATATATCTGTATTTTGTAAATTTTTTTTGAGAAGACTAGCATTTAGAAAAGGAAGCCAATAATTTGGGTGACCTATGGAACTATGTGACCATTGGTTGGTCCATGGGTGTAAGAGGAATTGAAAAAATGCGTCTATTTGTGTGGAATAATTGACAAGAGATTTTTCTCCTCATTGAAAATTTAGAGTACCTTTTTACAAAAACAAAAACAGAAAATAAAGAAAACAAGTGCTCACAGTGTCAGTCTGAAACAGGCAGACAGGTGTGAAGAGGGTACCAGTACTTGGGAAAATTTTCTTTGCTCCTGGCTTGGTAGTGTTTGTAACAGACTGAGTCATCTCAGTGCAGAGAAAAGTTGTTTCTCTGCAGTGTTAATATGCTCTCTTCCTATAGCTTCTGCAGTCACATTACTGGGAGCCATAGGAAGGTCATAGCATAACTTGTTTCCTAATATCTCACCTAGACAACAGGAAAATCTAATTAAAGCCATAGGTTCAAAGGAGTAATAAAGATTTAATTATCATTTAACATAGAAATTGAAGTCATCGTGTAAGGTTAGTAATTGAAAAAGGAGTAACCATACCATAGTAGATATGGTAAATGAAAGATTAATCTAAACATCCAGATGGATGATTATGGGTCTTCTTCTTCTTCTTCTTCTTCTTCTTCTTCTTCTTCTTCTTCTTCTTCTTCTTCTTCTTCTTCTTCTTCTTCTTCTTCTTCCTCTCTCTCTCTCTCTCTCTCTCTCTCTCTCTCTCTCTCTCTCTCTCTCTCTCTCTCTCTCTCTCTTTCACCTATATGTATCATATTCTTCCTGCAAAAATACTTTGGATAATTTGTTATAGCCTAGTTATGTGATGATCCTCATTATTTTATTTTGAAATTTCAGTTTCCACTTATTTGTCTTTAACTTGAATTCTTGGAATTAAAGTTTAAATTTTGCATGTTAATTTTCTGCTCCTTTAATTGAGCAGTTAAAACAGCATTTTTAGCTAAAGCACGAAATTTGGCTAGAGTGTGACCAGGGGTTTTGGTTGTCTTTGATTTCTCATGCTAAATTTTGAACAATCTGGGACATTTGATGACCCTTATCCCTGACCCCAAGACAAAAAAAAAATAGAAAATTCTTTGAAAACATAAGATCAAATATGAGCTAAGTGTTGTTAAATGCTTGTGCCATTTAACTGTAACATTGTCGGTCAGACCATCATAGATCAAGAAAACTATCTGATTTTTAGGGCATTTTGAAGTTAAAGTCATGCAGGATTTCAACTTAGGAGTAATAATATTGTTTGGAGAAAATGATCTGCTTGCCGAACAGCTTATCGGAAATGACGTGGTTGCTTCAATGTTGTTAAATAGAAGTAGCATATAGTCACAATTTTCCATTTATTTTAGAAAATTCCTGAATTCAGCCACAAATACCAGTGTGGTCTGTACTACTGTACTTGACATCTTTTCTATGAATTTTATTTCATTTATAATTTTTAGAAAATTACCACGGTATCATATTGGTCCTAAGGGAAGGGATCATGTGACCTGTGATCAATGATTTTATGAAATATCTTTGACATATTTCTAACCTTCTTCTTAATATTATAAGTTGTTAACTTTTTGGATTTTCTCACTTTATACTTTCATTTTTCTTTGAGCCTTTCAAGATGTCTTTAAATTTTTCTCATTCCACTTAAATATTGAGATTTCATCACAGTTTATTCTTTCCTTTCTTCCTCCCTCCCTTCTTTCCTTTGTTTCTTTTCTGTCCTTCTCTCATACAATGCATTCCAATTGCAGCCTCCCCTCCACTCCCTCCTACCACCCTCCCCTCTCCCCCAGATCCACTGCTCCGCTGTTTTCCTTCAGAAAAGAGCAGGTCTCCCAGGGATATCAACTGAACATGACACAGCAAGTTACAATGAGACTCGGCACGAATTCTGCCATCAAGGATGGACAAAGCAACACAATGGGAGAAAAAAGGTCCCAGGAACAGGCAAGAGTCAAGAGACCCACCCTTCACTGCTAAGAGTCTTCTCTAGGGTAACCGTTGTCTATTCCAGGGAGTTTCCATGGCACTAGGTTTCCACATGGTCCCCCAAATGCCCCAACTCCAGTTGTCTCTCCCTGTATTCTCTCCTTCCATGCCCCAACCCCACACCCAATTCCTCCTGTTCCTTTCCCCACCTGACCCTAGTCCACAAGAAACTTCTACTTCCCCCTCCCAGGGAGATTTATGCATCCCACCTTGAGCCCTCCTTGTTACTTAGCCTCTCTGGGTCTGTGGCTTATAGCATGATTATCATTTACTTATCAGCTAATATCCACTTATAAGTGAGTGCATACCATATTTGTCTTTCTGGGTCTGAGTTAATCTCATTTAGGATGATTTATTTTTTAGTTCCATCCATTTGCCTGCAAATTTCATGAAGTCATTATTTTCAACAGCTGAGTAATACTCCATTGTATAAATGCAACACATTTTCTTTATTCATTCTTCAGTTGGGAGACTTCTAGGATGTTTCCAGTTTATAGTTATTATGAATAAAGAAGCTATGAACATAGTTGAACAGGTGTCCTTGTTTGCTTTGCTTCTTCCCTATTCTTGGAGAAGATTAACCTGGAGCTTAGTTAAATGATATTTCATCAAATTCCCATAGTTCCACTTGTGCCTCTCTACTGGTGACTCAAGTGCACACAAGCAGCTGCAGCCTCCCCTCTCTGAATGAGACTGAACATTGGCAGTGTCTGGCCTCTTGCAAAAAGGCCTCATACACTCTCAATATCCACCATTGAGATGCTGCACTCATAATTGAACAACTACTCTTTTCTCAAAGAGCACTTCCCTGTTTTCCAATTCACAGCACAGTCAGGACACATCTTCCCTAAATCCTTGAAATTGAGCCTTATTTATCCCTGTTCTCTTATCCATCCAGACAGTGATGATCAACTTTGAACTTTTAACATGCCTCTCTCCCTTTATGCAGACCTTAATGTTATCTCATGTGGATCACTGCGACAAGCTGTAGTTTGTCTTCCTATGGCTGAATGATCCTGTCATTTCATCAACAAATCCTACATACCACATGCAGTTGATTTCTAAGCAATGACTCTTATGTTATTCCCAAGTTAAAAATCCTTCCAAGTCTGTTTCATAAATGACACAGCTTTCATTGATTATTATCTATTTACCTTCCCAGATTCACCCTGAATAAGACCAGATGACACCTCCCTTCCATACTCCTTTGACCTCTCTGGTCATACACTGTATATTTCCTTTCATTGGTATTTGGTTAAACCTTTTCTGACTGGTTCACAGAGCTCATCCTTTAAGCTCACAACCAGGACTCATATTTTTAATAATATTTTTGAGACTATAATATAATAAATAATTTCCCACTTTCCCTATCCTCTCTCCAACCACTCTTATGTACTTTTCCTGTTCTCTCTCAAATTCATGACCTCCTTTTCTTTATTTGTTCATATATACATGAAATCAATCCATATAATATTACTTTGTTACTTAAATGTATATTATTTCCAGATCACAATAGGATTCACATAAGGAGTCTTATCTGGTTGCTGGGCCCATGTAGTAAAATCACTGCACACACCAACTACATAACATTTACCTCAGTTTACTCTAGGTCTTCCTTCATTTGTCTTCTTTAATAGACTGTTAGCTCCTTGAATACAGGATCCACATGACATTCATCTTTCTGATGAGAAGCTGAAGTTTCCAGAATTAAAGGTGGCACACAGTAGGTATTTAGGAAATGGTAAATTAGTATCTGGAACCAGAGTTTTTGTAAGGGTGGGTATCAGTGTGACTTTCTAAGCCTGGCCCTGCTGCATTTGAGGCATGCCTCTGAAAGGATGAGAAAACAGTTCCTTGCTTTGCTACACATTTCATGTGACTCGGAATCAAAACAACATCTATATTGTCTTCAGGTTGAATTTGTGGCCTCTCTCTTCTTTTCCAAAACAAACATTTCATCATTATTATTACATTTCAGTTTCATGTTACCTGTTCATGCACTTTACACTTTTGACGGTTCAGGTAAGATTGATGATGGAATAAAAATTAAAATTTGATTTCTTAGAAGAAACAGTTTTCAGTCTGGGTTCTGCATTTCTTAATCTATGCTCCTGCATACACGCTTTGCCCCTTTCATTCTTAGATTCATCTTTAAAAAGGGAAATGGCAGTGATACAACCTTTTAGATAAGATTGTTACAAAATGTATGTCCAATGACATAGTTGATGATCAATACATTATGACTACTGTGGCAGCTGCCCTGGACATTGAGGGCCATAGCAACAGAAATAGCTATGATTGAACCACAAACTGAATTCTTCTGTTTATAAACAAAACCCATGATGGAATTTGACAAACATGAAATTCCCAGAAAGGAAGTGTGCCTGGAGATTTGAATTTATACGCCATAAGTACATTCTATTGGCTGGTATTGTGTGTTAATTTGACACAAGCTAGAGTCATCAGAGGAAGGAGCCTCAGTTGAGGAAATACCTTGATGAGATCGGACTGTGAGTCATTTTCTCCTTTAGCGATCAATGGGGGAGGGCCCAGCCTGTAGTGGGTGGTGCCATCCCTAGGCTGTTGGTCCTGGGTCTATAAGAAGGTGGACTGAGCAAGCCATGGGAAGCAAGTCAGTAAGCAGCTCCCCTCCATGGCTTCTGCATCAGCTCCTACTCCTGTGATGCCACCCTGTTTGAATTCCTGTCCTGACTTCCTTCAGTGATGAACAGCAATTCTGAAATGTAAGTCCAATAAATCCTTTCCTACCCAACTTGCTTTTTCGGTCCTGGTGTTTCATTGCAGCGATAGAAACCCTAACTAAAACAAGTGGGTACCAAGAGCAGGGTATTTCTGTGACAGACCTGACCATGTTTTGCAAAGGTTTGTGGAAGGACTGTGTAACTGCACTAGACCAGTGTTAAAAGGTCTGTGGGAACTTGGAAGACAAGAATGTTAAGAGCAGTGCAGAAGATGGAGGCCTGGCTTGTGCAATTTCAGAAGAAAGTTTAAAGACTCTATCAGGGCCATTTGTTGTTTTGAAGTTAAAATCCTTTGGTTCCAGTTAGCTGGGGCTGAAGAATCAGCTGTGATGGGCAAGATACCAGAACTGCTAAAGCAATTCTGTGGTTCTGGTTAGTTAGAAACAGGTTTGATTAACAAGATACCAGAAGTACTAAAGCAAAACTTTGCTTTGCTGGGATACTTGATGCCGGTCAGCTGGAGCTAATAAATTAATGGTGATTAAGAGGAGACCAGCATCACCGAGGTGAAATCTTCTGGTACTTGTTTCCTGAGAGCACACTGGAGCTGTTTCCCAGAGGTGCCCAAGGTTGTACCTCATGCTGGTAGCTAGACTTTGTAATGTGTAGGAGTCCCCCAGGTAGTATTGGTTTTGAAGGCATGAAGGGGTCATGGAGAGCAGCTGAGGCTTGACACTATGAGAGACCAGGAGAGGCCATTGGTGAACGTGCAGCCTCAGTGGCAGCTGAAGACCTAGGACTGAAGGAGTCATGCAAAGACCTCTGCCTCTGCGTATCCTGTTGTAACATGTGGCTTCTTCAGTGTTTCTTCAACTCACTAGAGACTGAGGGCATCTTTGCTACCTGTTCATTGTGCTTCAAACATTCTTTCTGCTATTTGTACAATTTACTTTCTCACCTAATTCAGATCTCATTTCAAATTTCACTCTATCAGAGAAACTCATTATATATTATATATAGCTGCAATCACCCAGAGTTTTCTCTCCTTGCATGATCCCAAGCACCCCCTTCTGCCATAATGATCTAAAATAGCTTTCTGTATTGCTTTAGAAAGAAGCCATAAAAGGCATGCATTATTTTCTCATATACATTGCTTCACCCAAAGTGCTAAGGTTAAAGAAGCCAGGCAAAGAGTAAATACTAACAAATGTAAGTCAAATAAATTACTAAGTCTAATTTAATTGCCGCCACTGGGAAGCAAAAGCAAAGAGCAAATGTGACTTTCTCAATGTAACTTAGTAGTCTATAACTTTCACACCAATGAAACAATTTACTTATTATCAGCCAATCACCTTACTTACTTCTGTACTCCTAATTTCCAGTTTCTGTGTTTATGCAGATCAATGGGTTTTACTTATAACATCTTGATGTTCTATTTGATTAAAATGGCATCTGGATACTAAAGTTTCCATTTTGCCTTGTGAGCATGTGTATTACTTGGTACTAGTCTTTTGAGAGTATACTAAGTAATGGCCACTTTTCTTGGCTTGGAAATTAGTTTTGAAGTAGGATTTATCTTCCTGTCACCTTGTGAAGCATTAATCTGTCATCACACTTGTAAAACGCAACGCACTGGATGTGAGTGCAATCTGATAGTGAATTATGTCACCCCGTTGATCAACAGGATTGATTCAGCTGATCTGACTGGCTTAGGTGTGTGTCCTATCCCCTCACACTCTTCCTGCTACATGTCTGTCCTTCCTGAATCTATGCTCTTTCAAGAAAGACAGTCTTCCCTGATCGAGGACCAAGATGGGCCAAGTTATGTTCCTTGCTCAACGCCCCTGATAGAACATCCATACCAGCTCTCTAAAACCAAGCACCATTTTCTTTCCCTGGCAGAGAGAAGGAAATGCTCAAGCCATTCTAGGAATTTTCATATTCTTTTCTGAATTGCTACACATAGGTTAAAAGGTAACCTTTGCAAAAATTAATATTTTCAATCCCATTGTTTATAATGTGTGTGTGTGGGTGTATGTGGCAATTTTGTAGAGACAGTGGGGGTTTATATAGGAAGGACTATCTTGCCTTTCTTCCCTCCTTCTTTCCTTTCCTGTTTTCCGTTTTTTCCTGTCTCTCTCCCTCCTTCCTTTCTCCCACCATTCCTCTCTCTTTCCTTCCTCTCTCTCTTATTGGGCTGAGCTGGATTAAGCATGTATCTGAGAATTACCTTTAATTTCTGGTCCCCCTGGACCCACCTTTTAAGTTCTAGGATTATAGATGCATGCTGCTGTGGTGGTTTGCACGAGAATGGCTCCCATGGGCTCATATGTTTGAATGCTTGGTCCCCGGTTAATGGAACTGTTTGTAAGGATTAGGAGGCCTGGCCTTGTTAGAGGAGGTGTGTCACTGGGGCTTGAGGGTTCAAAAGCTGAGGCCAGGCCCAATCTCCCTCTCCCTCTCTCTCTCCCTCTCTCTCTCCCTCTCCCTCTCTCTCTCCCTCTCCCTCTCTGTCTCTGTCTGTCTCTGTCTCTCTGTCTCTGTCTCTGTCTCTGTCTCTCTCTCTCTCTCTCTCTCTCTCTCTCACACACACACACACACACACACACACACACACACACAGGATTCCTGCAGCTTTGGGCTCAGATGTGTACTCTCAGCTGCTTCTCCAGCATCATGCCTGTCTGCTTCCCATCATGATGGTCATGGACTCACCCTCTGAAACTGTAAGTAAGCCTCCAATTAAATGATTTCTTTTATAAGCTGAGTCATGGTGTCTCTTAATAGCTAAAGAACAGTAATTAAGACAGCCACAATACTCAGTTTCATACAATGCTGGCAATCAAACCCAGGGTTTGTAAATCATAATTGAGTAGTCTACCAACTTAACTATATCCTCAGTCCTATTATAAATTTCATTAAGCTAATTTAATATTTTCAATCTGAAATCATAAAACTCATGTCACACTTTCATGTTTATCCTGTCTACCAGGAAGTACATATGCTTTACACCGAGGTTGGTGTTTAAAATTTTTTTATTAAGAAATTTTTTGCCGGGCGGTGGTGGTGCACGCCTTTAATCCCAGCACTCGGGAGGCAGAGCCAGGAGGATCTTTGTGAGTTCAAGGCCAGCCTGGGCTACAGAGCAAGATCCAGGAAAGGCGCAAAGCTACACAGAGAAACCCTGTCTCGATAAACCAAAAATAAATAAATAAATAAATAAATAAATAAATAAATAAATAACTTTTTGTTTTACATAACAACCATAGATCCCCCTCTCTTTCCTCTTCCTGCCCTCCCCCCCAGCTTTCTGCCCAAACCACCCCCAATTTTCTCCTCCTACAAGGTAAGGCCTCCTATGGGGAGTCAGCAGAACCTGATACATTCAGCAGAGGCAGGTCAAAGACCCTCTCCCTGCCTCAAGGCTGTTTGAGGTGTCCCACCATAGGTAGTGGGCTCCAACAAACCAGCTCATGCACCAGGGATGGATCCTGATCCTACTGCCAGGGGCCCCTTAAGCAGATCAAGCTGCACAACTGTCTCACTTATGCAGAGGGCCCAGTCCAGTCCCATGGAGGCTTCACAGCTGTTGGTCTAAAGTTCATGAGTTCCCATTAGCTTAGTTTCATTGTTGATGGTGTTTAAAATTTTTATTATCAGTACTATTATATTTTGATAATTATGGATGCTTACTTGGATTAATGACATTCTAGGACTCTCTTTGAGAAAGTCTCTTACCTTTGGTCATTATGGGTTTTTTATTGCCAATTCTACATTTTTCTAGCTCTGTGGTATTTGACAAATTATTTGATACTTTTAAGTTGTGATTTCAACACCTATAAAATGCTCCCATCTTTCACAGAGTTATTGTGGACCTCTGGTAAAAAAGAGTTTGTAAAATATCTACACAGCAAGAGAGCTGGGGATACTTTGTGAGTGAAAAGTGAAATGAATAAACCTTCCTTAGCCATCTACATGTCATTGTAGGTCAGCACCCTCACCTAAGGAAGGGCAATGAAACCCCAGCTTGGGGTCACAGTCCTAACCAGAGAAACAGTGTTTTGGGATGCTCAACAGCTTTGACCACACAGTGGTCCAGAACTGTGTATTTAGGAACAGGATGTCAGGGGGCTTGTTTGAGAATTCCTTGTGAGATAATGATTTTAGCAGTAATAGAAATATGTCCTTATATTTCCCTTTTACTAGTTAACTGTAGCCAAGGGCTGGACTCCATGTCAGTTAGACTTGTCGTCTAGATTGCTGGACTCCCTTATTGATTTGGATCTATGATAATGTTATGACTTCATCTTCATCCTATTATACTTATGCCACTACAACCATTATTAAGAAGATGCTCCACATTGCATCTGTCTCAGTAATCCAAATTGTGAATTAATTTCTAACCTTAGGTAACATCTTAGAGAACATTTTGTAATAATTTGAGTCTTTAAATAGTGGACATTTTGCTGGGCAGTGATGGCTCACGCCTTTGATCCCAGCACTCAGGAAACAGAGGGAGGCAGATCTTTGAGTTTGAGGTCAGCCTGGTCTACAAAGTGAATTCCAGGACAGCCAGGGATACACCTAAACATTACAACAATGATCTCAACTTCCTTTCTGAGTAAAATGTGCATCCGTTCTCATATATATGTATTTCAGTTTTTGACAAATGATTTCAGACTTATGTCATATATATGATAGTTGATGACAGGCTGAGAATAAGATGTGGGTAACTTTGATTAATGAAAGGGGGACTTTAAATTTAATAGTCTCAAAATAACAACTCATTGTGTTTATTTTTATTGAAAAAGTTATGGAATCAGATGTCTTGCAAAATAATGTCACAGAAATTCTCCAAATATAGTTTAGTTAGGAGGGCAAATTCACTTCTAGGTTTATAGCTAGAGTTCAGGGCCCAGAGAAAACATTACCTGTTCCAAAATGAATTGAAGTTATAAAAGTGAGTGGCATTGCCAACAGTGAGCCTAGAGAGGAGAATGTGATTAATTATAAGAAACTATACTGTGAGTCAAGGGTTCTTATTTTCCATTCAATATTTTAAAAACTCTATATTGAGGCTTAAAACAAAAACATTAACAGTGCTTTGTCTTCCCCAAAATATGTTGGGTTAAATTATTTTTTTTCCTGAAATTGAGACACATTTAGGAAAACATTAATATTTAATACAGTTTAAAATGATTAAATTCAATTGGGCACATATACATCCCTTTCCTTCTCTTAAAGATAATAATAAATGGACTCAAATGAATTGATGGTTCAATATGTCCTTACATTGGAAATTAAGACAGCAAATGGTTTTACACACTCCTATACATTTATGTAACACCTTTAGTAAATCACTATTGGTGGTAGACATTAAATATGTACTAAGTGTATTGAATGCTGAAGAAATGGGGAGAGTATAGAAATGAGGTGCTGGCCCAATGGGTTTTCACACTCAACACAGCTTTTCCTCTCATCCCTGTCCTTCTGGATTGTTCTTTGTTCTATTATTATTATTATTATTATTACTGTTATTATTATTATTATTATTTTGCTTATTCCTGGTAATCATGTCTTGGTCTAACATGGCCTCTGAATAATCCAAGCCCACAGAATTATGTTTCTCTCATCAAGAGTGCCCTTTCAGTTGTACGCTTTTTGGCTCTATTTATAGATAGAAGTCTTATTTGTATTTAACAAATACAAACTTGTTTACTGATCTAGGATAACATTATGAAATATGGCAGGTCAAGCAAACATCTCAAATGCTTGAGGTTTTTAATGAGGTCAGTAAGCTTGTGAGCCAATGATAAGCACTTGGCTAGCAAAACTCCAGGCCAAACAGTTGGAATTTCAGATAAGCAACAAGATATACTTTTTCCCTGGCTGAAAGAAATCTGAAGTCATCAGTGGATGCTACAGTATCCTTATTTGTTGTTATAGGTAGGGTGACTTAAAAAGCAACTCTGTTACTTCCTAGAAACATCCACTCTAGCCTTTTAATCTGCAGAGGAAAGGGCTTTAGAAGTAGCTCAGGTGAATTCCTTGTTTGAACAACAAGAATGTGACACTTAATTCCCTAGTTGAACTGAAATGAGCAGGAAAGCTCCTTCAATATGCAGACAGTTGGTCATAGCCACGGAATGTGGATTCATTAATATTTGAAACATTGTTATGGCTTGAGATGATTGCTCAAATTAGTCTAAAAATCTTCATGATTAAACCAAAATGACTTTTAGTTTCTCTCCTTATTGTCTGAGTGGTTTGGTTCAGAATGTCAAGTACCACATCTTTGGTACAGAATAAATAGACTTTATAGGTCTGAGGACACCCTCTGACCAGAGTGCTACATGGTCTTCAATCTGGATGCCTACAGTGACTACTGGCTGCTCTCCATATCCCATCTTTCCCCTTTATTACACAGCAACCATATTGAGCTTTAGTCTGATTGTGGTTCCGACTAAAAGTTTTCAAATAGACACTTAAAAGAGCATCTATTTCTATACCATATTTCACACATAACAAAGAAAAACTAAAGAAACATTATTACTATGAGAACACACAGGGAAAATTTATAGGTCTGAAAAGTAGTGTTAAATGTAGAACATAGCAACAAAACAGCATTTTGTGAAAATAATGTATATTATTCTCAGGGCTATGGTCACAGTTGACCTTAAAGCATTCAAAAGAGTTTTACTGTGTTGAAAATAACATTTCAGACATTAAATCATGCTCCTGGGGATGCAGACACATCAGGGATGGGAAATATAGATACAACTTTGAAGTCCTTGGCTTATATATAAGTAAATGCAAGATGAAACTTTATACTTCAGCAAAATTAAGCGGATGTTATTTTTCTATTTCTTATGAAGAAAAATTAAAACATCCATATGCTGTGTACTTTCAGGGTCAACTCTTTCTCTTAAAAATAATGAAAATATCTGAAGTATTCTCAACTTACCTTGCAGACGAACTAATAGTTCACAGTGCTGATTCACCTGAGACTGTTTTCTCATGTGTGAAACTTAACTAGCAATGGAAAACCTTACATAGCTGTGATGAAGATGTGTCGTGCTCTTGGTGGGACTTCAAGCTCTGGAGACAGATGATTCAGATCCCTTCTATTTCTCCAGTAGCTATAAAAACCCTACAGGGGAGTTAGGTGTCAATAGCTTCAATATTCTCATCTATAAGTTACAGATAATGACATCTATCCTGCGCTGTAATGTAGAGATGAAATAATAGAAGTAAACTAGTACCAACTGAACACTGGCTCGTCTTAGTAATTGCTAGAAGAGGCCACAGAGAAAAAAATAATTCTTTATGATTTCTTGAGATTGTTACTCATGTACCTTGGGAAAATGTTCTAACTGTAACTAGCAGTATCTAATTAACTTTACCTATTTGGTACTTAAAATGCCCACCAAATGCTTCTGTGTAGAAGACACAATAGGAACTGTTTAGGATGTTACCTAGGTCTTTATCATATGTTCCTTAAGTCTTTCACTTCATCTCTATTGTCTCTTAGTATCTCTTCTCCGGTCCATTCTTTGGAGTTCTGTCATACTCCACCCAGAGGTGAGTGCTATCTGTCATGCACTGACTGTTAACTCTGAAAATCCCATATGCTGGAAATGTACTGTGTCCCTCCCTCATTATGGTTTTAATGTGCTTACCTATTCTCTTTGTCCATGGAGCTAAAAATGAAGAGATATAGGTACAGGCTTACATTTCAAAGTTCCTCTGAGCATTCCAAGCTTACCATGTTATGAAATATAAACATTCCTTCTCTCATACATTTTCAGAATTTCCATTTTAAGAAAAAAGTCAAAATGCCCTCACCAAATCACTCATATTGAAAAAAAAAAAACTAGCATTTTTCATGCCCTGGCACTCGATCCGTGTACATTTTCAGCCACAACCTTGGTGCCACCTTTAGACCTCTCTGATCAGCATACAGCATGGTTATGGACAGCTAGTTAACAATTGAAGAATTCATTCTTTCTTTATAGAAATGCATAGACCTACCTACCTAAATGCTCAGTGTAGCAGTATGTAATCATTTCAGTCCCACTGGGGGTAGTCAGCAACATTTTAATCATCACCCAGATGTAAGCATAAGGATTTTAGCCAGGAACCTAAAGGATGACAGATAGGGAAATGAGCCAAATGTTGAAGGTGGAGATGGTGGAGTCACTATTATAGCCTCCTGTCTGCCAATATTGGCACATGTGCTGCTGTTTTGTGGTTTCTGTAAAGTACAGTCAGGTACAATTTAGCTGATACAATGCACTTAAAATCCAACTTTATTCTTAGAGAACTTCCTAATGTGCATCTAACTTTTTCCACCTAGGGGCCAAAAGGCCATATGGAATCCCTGTTGTTCAGAGGACAAATAGAACCTGTTTCTGTTTGCACCTTACTGATCTTATACATTCCCTGGTCTTTGGCTTATACATTCTCTATTTTAGCCTCAGCATCATTCCTCAGATAAAACAACAGACACTGAAGTGTCTGAAAAGTCTCACATAGTCTTCTAAACCACACTTTGATGCCCCTTCTTGAGTGTTATAAGCACTTTTACCTTCTTATACTGGTCACTTTATTAATGTATTTGGACACATCTGTTTATTATTTACCTGCATTCCAACTAAGCAAACGAGAGGCTGGCTTTCTTGATGGAAGATAAAATGAAATACTTTCCATTTGAAATGATTTATTTATTTTTCTATGTAAAGATGTTTTGTCTGAATGTATGTCTTTGTACCACACATATGCCTGGTGGTCACAGAAACCAGAAGAGAGTGCTGGATCTCCTAGATCTGGAGTTACAGACAGTTGTAAGCCAACATGTTGGTGCTGGGAGTTAAACCCATGTCCTCTGGAAGTGCAGCCAGTGTTCTTAACTACTGAGTCAACTCTCCAGACCCTGCCTTGCATTTTTATAACCTTAAATCATTGCAAATTAATTGGGAAATTTCAAACCTTTCATTAATTGTGATACATTGTTTATAACATTTTGTGATGAATAAATTCTCAAAAAAAACCTTCTTCAGGTATATATTCCTTTATTATTCTTCTCAATATATCCTCAGATGGACTAGGAAGTCCTTCTCTCCATGATAGTACTTAACATGCTAATATTTAGCCCAGTGAGTAGAAAATTGAGTGATCTGTTTGTGTCAAGGATGGTGCTGTGTGATTCACATTTGTGTTTTTTGCACAACTTACAGCAAAGCAATGAGATAATTAATATCAACTCCCATACACACACATCCTGGTTTCTCAGTGAGATATGTCTAGAGTTAGATAGACAAAGGAATTGTCAAAAAATAATTACACATACCACAAGTTGTGAAACTCTGGTCTGATTCCAGGCAGTGGGACTGTAGAGACCCACATGTTGCCCTGCCTCCTTTGCAGAATGGCTGATCCTTGGCACTGGAACGCCACCAATCCTAGCTTTGAATTGTTCCTCTACCATTTATTAACTATGTGACCTCAGGAAATCAGTGACTCTTTTCTGTGTAAAAATGAAATATACACAGATTGTCCAGATCATTACTCTTAACTTATTCCTACAAGAGGAAGACTCTTTTCTCATACAGATTGATGGTATTAATTTAGAGGGAGTAGATTTAACAGTTAGTGTGCTTTTTCAGTGAAGAAAAAAATGTTTATTTTATTCATTTTTCAATCTTAGGTGATGTAAAAATGCCAGGCATTTCTAGTGACAGCATCAACATTTACCTGTGTTTATACTGCAGGGACATGGGATTAATGATGATGAAACTTCATCATCCAAGGCAGCCCCTATGGAGGATTAACCAAATCCTTTCATAATCCAACGAATCAGTTAATTAGAGAAGTTCAGTGAAGTGCAACACACGCTGGAGACTCAAAGGGATGGATTTCAATTGATTCTGACTTTTTGGATATTCATTTCATATTTTTTTCATTAAAAATGATGAATAAATACAGAGTTATCACTACATCTAAATATTTTAATTCTATGCAAGCCCCTAGGGAAAAAAATTACAATGTTTTTGAGCAAAGTATGTAGAATAAACTCTTCCCATGAGTCAACAGGACCTTCAGAAAGAAAAATTGACACATAAAATAGACCAGAAAAATTATTTCTAGTGATAAATATATGTTTGAGGATGGAATTATCATACCACATGAAATTAATGGGATGGAACAAAACAAGAACTGAGTATAGATTTTAAATGAATAAGCCAACACTATTCTTACTTCAAGGAACTAAGAAGGAACAAACTGAACTCAAAAGATAGAAGGAGAAAACAAAGGCCAGAGTAAAATGAAATGAATTAAAGACTTGAATAATAATAATAATCTTAGTTATTATTAACTAAGAATTAATGCATGTACACACCTATCTCAAAATACCTGTTGTGCATCGTGAATATGTAGAACTTTATTAACTTATGAAATAAAATACAAAGAGAATTGAGCTACATGCAAATGAGGCTTGATATCACACAAAGCCTCTTGGGAAAATGATGGGACACCTGTGTTAGGTTTTGTCTGTAAGATGATGGGATGGCACAACCTTGTCATAGAACAGCTTCAAGGTAACATTACAAAGTAACAAGTTTTCTGAATTTTGGGTTAAACTCTTAAAATATAGGGTCTTGTTTAGGGATATGACTGCCAGTTGCCTGTGTTAATTTTTAACAGTTACCACTGATGTCCAACTCCAAGACTTCTCTGCTCTGCTCTTTAGCTTCTCTGCTAGAAGTGATCTCCCAACCCAGAAAATACAGATGTTTTCTTGGTGCATCTACTTGAAATTGTGGCAGTATTCCTTTATGGAGGAATGGAGAGGCTGGCAGTGATCAGTCTCCAGGGGAAGGTAAATTGTTCAGATGCTGAAACATGTATGCATACTCCTCCCCTTCAGAACCCAAGGCATGAAAAAGCTTTAGAAACAATGTGATCTCTTTTGGTTTCAGACAAGTTCTTAGACATCAGCACCTTAATAACTGTGTTCTGACCGACATTTGATTAAGTCCTACATACCATATCTGGCATTCTCATGGCATATTTCATCCCCATATCATTTCCTATTACTAACCTAACTATGCATGTAGCATGCTTTTTTGTGAGGGGGGGGACTTCCTTTTTTATACTCTGAGGATAATTGAACAACAGCTCTTTGAATATTATATATTTCCTGAGCATGACTTAAAAGCATGTAAGTTGAAGACTGTCCTCATGGTTGGAATTTTAGACCTGAACCTAATGACTTGGCAAGATAATTTGTTGAGACTGTAGCCAAGTCTTAGCACAGATGGAAAAATCAGTACTTAAACATCTGAGGACGTAAGCCAAAAAGGACTGGTCCTTTGCAGTTTCTGCTTTAAGCTCCTACCCTGACTTCTTGCTTTGATGCCCACCAATAATGAATCCGTAAAAATAAATACTCTCCTGCCCCAAGTTGCATTTTGTCAGTGTTTTGTCACAGCAACAGAGAAGCACAGTAGGACATCATATGTTTTAAAACTCGGCTTACTCATATGTCTTTGTTGTAAGTTTATGTACCCCACAAGTAAGTAACTTCTGTGGGAACAGGGAATATTTTGTTCTTACAACCATATTTACTACTCCAAAGGATCTTTCACATAGAGTAGGTCATCAGCAAATTTGTTAAGAATGGAGGCTTGCTCTAGAACTGTTTCACATATGAACAATTCCATTAGGAAAAAGTAGCAGCAGCTCTCTTTGTAGAAATGAGGTCTACTAGCACCTCTTTCATCAAAATTAACTTCTATAACCATTTGTTGAGTATTCGTCTGAAGTGTGATAATTACGGCCCCAATCCATCTATCTTACTAGGCTATGGGAAGAAAACAGGGAAAAATTTAAAAGCAAATAAGATAAAAATCACCCCAAAAATTATTGAACAGAATTAACTCTCTAAAGTTGTCCAGTTACAACTTGATGCTATAAACGTGGCATATTGCTGCCTGGTGGACCAGCCCCCAGGGTTGCAGGCCTCAAAGGGAATCCATGGAGTCAGCATATACTAAGACTTTTTCTGTCTGAGGGGGTAAAGGGAAAAGATACTCACACACTCTCTTGATGGTTTTCTTCAGACATTTGCATTATTCTTCTTCGATACTCTCTATTCTTTATTTTTTCTCATGATTTCCTTCCCTCATTCTTAATGTTTTCCTTTAACTATCTTTATTCTTGATGTTTTTCTTCTAACTCCTTCTAACTCTCTCATTTTTGATGTTTCCCTTCTAACCTATTTTAACTCCATCTTTATTCTTTTCCTTACAGCTTATATACCCAGCAATATAAAAATTACAATGTGGTTACATTCTATTTTTCAAGTGAATGATTACAATAAATACAAGTAAAAAGCAGCATGTTTCCATATCCCTTACATGATTAAACATTTCATGTTTTACAGGTGAAAAATTATCACAAGATCCCATGTACATTCATACCTAAGCAACTTGTTATAGATTAACTGTGTAGGCAAGTAAGATATTCTTTTAGTCAGGTCTTTTACTGGCAGGCTGCATTTTACATTTACAAAGAAAGGGCCAGTTACTTTATTACTTATCATTTTTTTTCCCCAGAGCTGAGGACTTGACCCAGGGCCTTGTACTTGCTAGGCAAGCACTCTACCACTGAGCTAAATCCCCACCCCCCATTACTTATCTTGAAAGGCAGTCTTATAAGGAATCTTAAAGGAATCACAAACCTAAACGTGAATACATGGAAAAGAATCAGTTAGCTCTACTTTAAATCTTTAAGGTACATATCCACCCATCGATAGTTTTTTATATCAGGATAGTGAGGGTAAAAATGGGTAAAATGAATTAATCATCACCTTTGGTCATCAACCAATTCTAGCAAGAAAGGCATATCAGCTAATGATAATTATGGTGCTTTGTTCTTGTTCCCTGACCATAATGAGTTCCTCATTCAACCATGTGCCTTTATAAAACTTTAAATTGTCGTCTTGGGTACTTTACCTCAAAGCTATTTGATGAAAACATCCTAGTCTAACTTTAAGTTACTTTCAAAGCTTTGTTTCAGTTATTATGCACTCCAAAACCTGTGAACACATCTCCCAACATTAAGGTTAAAAGAAGTTAAGTCACTGGGCTACAGGGACTCAACTGTGTTTCTCAATCATTAACCTAAGCCATAGTCGATATAGCTTCTCAATAGCAACTTATGTGTTCTAGTTGTGAGACAGTTCTTTGTTTATAGTTTTAATCATCAAAACTCTATTTAAACTAACATTATTTATTATCAATTGGTACAGCTTAGGAATAAATCATCTTCATAATAATCCACAGTTAAAAATGCACAGTAGGGCGGGATATTTCCATGAGATAAACACACTACATTACAGGCGGTGGGGATCTCCCCACACCCATTCACACCATGCCAGATACCAGAGAAAGACGACAGCTGCAAACATAAAGGCACAGCAGAAGCAAAAGACATTCTGGGATCTGTGGTCTCAGGGTCTTGCCTATCCAAGATTCACCTGTCAGGGAGTTGCCTCCTGGTGGGCTGACACCTTCAACTTGAATTGTCACCTGCTGCTCCTCTGACATAGCCACTGGTATCTGTAGATGTATTAAATTTCACCATCATATATGATTTCATTTAACTGTAAAAGGGAACCATTACAGAAAACAATAAAGCAATTTATTCTGAGAATTGATACAGAGTAAATATGTTACTATTAATAACACAATATTGAGTTTCTTCTATTTACCTGGAGGTCATGACATCTGTAAATAAGTAGTGTGATTAGAAATTTTGTCCCAAGCACTGCAAGTCCCTGAGAATTAGAATTTAGCGCTGTTTATGAGTCTGATGACTAGAAGTCTGTGAAATATGACAAAGTGTGTCTTGACTAGGTGGGCTTCTTCTTGAATCTATTTTATTATGAACATGCATCTCATTTATGGCCAAACTCTAGCACGAAAGCTAGGATTCTTATGAGGGTGGACACAAACAACACCATTTTTTGTTTTTCAACACTAACAATAACAAATCCTCAAGAACCCATATACAGGGCAGGGAATAGCACTGGTCTTCTGTGGGTTTTTTTTTTTCAATTCATTACTGCTGAACATGTTTGATCAGTTCAAATCCTCAGATATCCATTCTATGTTATGGTCTCACTGTAGTTTTCAATTTTCAACTCAGTGTAAAGGGAAAAACTAAAGACTAGGGGAATACCCCTGAGGCTCATGTCTTCATAAATAACTTCCTGATGTAGATTCTGTAACTGTTCTACTATGAATTTTGAACTCCAAAACTTTAATATTAAACAACAATTCTCAATTTTATATTCTTTGTTTATCAGGTCAGAGCAAATCTTTAAAATCTATACTGCAGTTCATATGGGTTCTCTGAGGACTGTTTCAAAGCCAGTATAAAGAGAGATTGATAGACTCTCTTGTACAACATCCAAAAGTGACTCAGAGCCAGCACTTAACAGCTTTATAAGCAGTCAAGATGAGTGATGTTGTTCATGGAGAAATTTTACTGAAATAATTAATTGGGTACAGGGAGCTATTCCTCTTCAATACAGCATCACTCTATCATCCCTGAAGGAAAAATAGTGAGCCACACGTGTACAAAATTTGCTAAAACAAAATAAACAGACACAAATCTTTCCAGAAAAATAATGTAGCTATTTTAGGAAGTAAAATAGCTAAATATCAAATGGTCTAATAAATTGACCTCTTCAGATTTTTTCCATTTCTGCTGTCAATGTTGTGGTATTATATTTAGTTCCTACAATAACCTTCAAGGCTGCAGTTGAATCAAAGATGTAAAGTAAAACTAAACTGAAATAATAAATCAAGGGTCCTTTTGGCTCCAGAATTATTTTTTTTTTAAGTTTTATAACTGGTTCCCCTTTTCTTGTTATTATTGTCACCACTCTCAAAACAGAAATAACAAATGAGAATGCATGAGTAATTTGACTTGTAATCAATCTCTACTACAATAACCTATCAAAAATATTAATATGTGAATTTCAACAGCAATTGGGCTAACCTAATGTGTATCTTGTGTGTCTGGTGCACATGCATTGTACAGTCTTTCAGCCCGAGACGTCTAGCTTTGGGAATTACTAGGTTAAGTCATGACTCTGGAAAGAGAAGTGTAGTGGATTCTAATTGTAAACACTTTCAAAATATAAGTCAAGATGATCTGGGCCATGGTAATGTACCCCATGAAGCATTTGATACTATGGCACATGTAAAGGAATATATACATTTCCATATGAGGGATGTAGTGATTTGCTCATGACTTACTTCAGTGAACATTATTCTGCCTACTCATACCCCCCCACAACTGTTGAAAAACATCATCTCAGGAGATGTACCATCATATTTAAAGTCCATATTAATTTTTCTTTCATGTGTATTAGACACAATAAGATTGCTTTTCCATGATGATTAAAGTTGTATGAAGTACTTCTTTATCCATTACCTTTTGATACTCTTATAAAATTGTATATTGCATGTAACTAAGAGCTCAAAACAAACAATAGGAACAATAATATATGCATTATTGTCCTTGTTGATGTTGTTATATTCTGTATTATGGACCAGACTGTGTAGACATGACAAGGAGCAACTTATCTCTAGGAGGTTAAGGCTGACTCTCATAAGCCTGAGAGAGCTGTAGGTAAAGGAGGCTCTGTGAGAAAAAGTGTCCAGGCAAAATGATAAAAGAGGCTAAGGTTATTTCCTGAAGCAAGCTCTCCTTTATCTTTGATATCAGCTTTGAGATCTCCATCCATCCTCTTTATCAACACTTCTCTATAATTTCTAATCAACATTTTGGAAGGTACCTCAAAGGTGTCTAAAACCTCATCCCATGAGCCTGTGAATATGTTAGATGATGTGACGGGGGAGCTAGAGATAGAATTCAGGTGGCTTGAAGTAAAAGTCCAGTCTCACAGATGTTTACTAGATGTGAGCCATTACAGCTATCGTCACAAAAACATGTGGAAGGAGAAGGATCAAGGGTATGTGGTATTGCTACTTTGAAAGATGGAGAGCAGAGTTGAGAGACCAGGAATGCATGTGGTCTGCAAAATCCTACAAAAGAAGGACAACATTTCTCCCCAAAACCTTCAGAGAAGACTTCCATTCTGCCTTGTTCCAAAGAGATCCATGTTAGGATTTTGGCCAACAAAACTTTATGGCGGTTAAAGTATGTTTTAACCACTAAATATGTGATAATTTGATATGGTATCAAAATAATACTTATATAAACACTGAGAGTATTTTTAAATTAACGAAGATTTATAATTGTTAATATTTAAATTGACTCTTTCTTATAGTATTGTTTAAACCTGTTTGCTGTTTATAATTTGCACTTTATGCTGTCCAGGGAAACTGATGGGCTATACAGAGAAGCCAACTTGTTTTATTGTCAGTTATCAATGTTTCACAGTTCATTAAGTATGAACTAAATAGGTTTGTAATACCAAAAGGAGCCTGTAGGAAGGACCCAGGACACCAAAACTCATTGTCAGGAAGCTGGTTTCTTTTTCTCCTTAAAATCAGAGGAACCTAACCAAGGCCTCCTTTTTAAAAAATTGCCCCATCTCTTTTCTTGTCTGAACTCTGAAGTAAAGACCAGAGAGAAAACACAAGATAGTACTGGGACTTTAGGTCTGTTATTTGATTTCTCCATCTGTCTAATCATTATAAACCCACTGCCCCCTTTTTTTAACCAAGAATTGTGTAAAAAGTGAGGCATGAATGAAATGATTTATGACACCTTTTATTAAGCTCCTAAATGTATCAAGTGATTCCCTGACATGAGGAATACCAGGCTAAGACATCTACTTAAGATCCTTGTGAATTTGAGGCAGAGAAGCAGGCTGAAAAATGGAAATATTTTTCTGAAGGATTATATAAGATTATCACATCACATTTAGGGAAAATATCTTAGACATTCATTTCTGGGCGAGAAACACCAACTTTTGGACAGAAATTAAGAAGAAACTTTAAGATCACTTTAATTAGCAATTTAATTTGAGGGAGAAAGATTGGTTAGATGTCTGGTGATCATTATGGAGGGAAAGATAGAGGGAAATGTTTTAAAAATTACGTTGCTTTTCAGAATGCTTCAGGAGGAGGGGCTTAATTTTCATGCCAATATTTTTGTTTCATTTTAGAATGAACTAAACACAATTACTGAACTCTAAGCCTTTCCATTTGGTTTTAGTTTTTTGTTTCTTCTTTTTATTCCTTGCTGTTACCAATAAGGGTATTCAACAAAAGATGTTTATTTTCCTGACTTAGACATTCAAAACAAAAAAAAATATTTTTACTTTCTAAAATGACATCTAACTATTTGTATGACCATGAGTCACCTCAAGATGTCAAATGTGTTCCTTTCTCCAGTGAATCTGTCTCATTCCCTTATACCAAAGAAGTTTTTATTTTCTATTTCCTCATCCATATCCAAATCCTGTGCTAAGATTTAAGGACATTATGGTTTGTAGTATTATGTTGTTCCTTTTATCTATTTCCAGATTCACAAATACTTTATACAATCCCATTAACTTTATAATCCATTTATAATTTAACTGTGAAAAAACCCACTCACATCATCTCATGTATTCTCTCCTCAAATTCTAGTTGCAATATCTGCCTGAATTCCTAATGGTTAGCATGTTTTCTTTCTTGAACATTTTTATCAGACAAATAATTTGGCTAATAGAACTGCTAAATCCTTTCAGGCCCCAGATGTTTCTCTCTTACTTGACAGATAAATTATATCTTAGCTCTATAGAGTATTATTAAAATGCAATTCTTCACTCTCAAGATGTAGATAATTATCCAGTCTTGTTACTTCCATCACAGCAAATGTAAATACTATAGTTTAAGTAGATTCCTAAAAGTGCCATTGCCTGGATGCCTGTGAAAGTTCCTTCTTATTCTTATAATTCAGAATTAGCCACATTGTCTTTCCAGTTTACTCCCCCCTATGACCCTACTGTTTCCCTCTCCTCTGCTGTAACATTTGGCAAGCAACTGACTGTATTATTTTTATTTTTTTCATATAATATATTTTGCTCATAGTCTTTCCTCTCTCCCAACTCTTCCCAGATATTATCTCTTCCTACCCACCCAATTCCATGTTCTTTCTTTCTCAAAAAAATAAAGAGAAAAAAAAAAAAGAAAAGTCACCAAATAAAATCAAAACAAAGCGAGAGCACACATGAGTTTCCCACACACATCAAGGCAGATGGGCATATAAACTCACAGAGAGAAACTGTGGCAGCTTGCACAAGACCTGCACAGGTCAAGCCAGACAACATCCAAGCACAGAGACTGGGAAGTGGGCACCAAGTCACACTGCTAAGCAAGACACTGTTTGCAACTGACACCCACTAGTAAAGGGAAAATCAGTTTTCTCCAATGGAGTGACATTGGGGGTATAAACCACACTCCAGGGTAAATCAGTGCTCAGGAGTAGTTGAATAACAACAAAACGACTTTAAAAAGCTCTGTACTCTCTGGTGCCACCTCTTTGGTCTTGCTAAATATTTTTCTTTCTGATACTCTTCAGCTTGTTTCCTGTGGGATTCCTCCCACATTTCATACTTCTCCCGGAATATCTTCTGTTTGGTTTTGTGTTGACATTTGGTTTCCAGTGTCCCCTTAGAGTCAAGGGCCCTTAAAGAGGCATTTCCAGTCCTGGCATCTTATGTGAATCTGTCTTCTAATTTTTACGTTCCAGTCACCCATTGTTCAGATCCTACCACGCCCTCAGATAACTGCTATTTACTCTTAAAATCTCAGTTCCATCCTTGTTTGGTTTCTTCTTTTATTTAAGAAAATTACTTTTCCTTGCATAATCTTTCTCTGTTTGCATTTTAAAATAGCTTCAGATTTATAAGACTATTAAAAATGAATCTTCTTGCAAATTTATCACTTTTAGCATTTTGTTTAACTTTATGTAGCTTAACAACACTATATTAATGTGTTTGTCCTATTGGAATTTTTCTATCTTTATTTATACATTTTTTGAATTTCACTATGAAGAAAAATTTTATTCTGCACTTGTTTATATGTTACCTGGTTTATTTCTGTAAAACAGAATCATAGTTATCTATTTCCTTTGATGAAACACAATTTGTTACTATTATTTATTCTGTATTATTTTTTCAAGGGCAAACCTTCAGATTTTTCTGTATCCCTATAATATATCCCCGTCATTGTCTGAATGTTTTTTGACTTCCTGGTCCTATAGAGTATTAGTATACAAGTACCAGCTCCATCATGTATTCTGTTATCAAGGTCGATTTATTTATTACTCTAAGGGACCGAGTTTATTTTCTTGGACAATGATTATTTTTCTAAGTCTATTTTGCCTTTTATAACAAAACAACATGGGATATACATAGAAGAAAGAAATATGCAACTCAGTTTGAGGAGAATGAAAAGTACAAGGTTTAAAATAAAATAAAATAAAACCAACAAACAAAAAATAAGAGGAAAACCACTTTTGCGGCCGAGGCAATGTATCAGTAGTTAAGAGCACCTGTTACACTTGTGAAGGACCCAGGTTCAAGTCCCAGCACCCACATTAGGCATCTCTTAACTGCCTGTAACTCCAGTTCAAGGCAATCTGATAAACATTGAAAGCATGTGATACACATTTAGACAGACAGACATACAACATGCTATGTACCCCTCACAAAACAACAAATTTTTAATATTTTTCTTTATAACCAGAAATATATAAAAGTCATAATTTTAGAAATAATTAGATGAGCATGGTATTATCTGCCTGCAGCCCCAGAATTTGAAAGACTATAATAGAAAAATTGCTGTCAGCTTGGGGTTTGCCTGATCTGCATAGTGAGTTATGGACATCTAGGCTAGCCAATGCCACATAAAGACTCTATTAAAAGACCAGGGAAGAGGGAAGATAAAGTGACTCCCAAAGGACCCCACATCCTTTCCTTAGATGTGTCTTATTCTCTTCCCAAGTGATTTCATTCAGTCCCCCAATCCCTGTCTTTCAAACCTATATTAAAAATGTCTTTTAAAGCAAAGGACACTGTCATTTGGACAAAGTGGAAGCCTACAGAACAAGGAACGATATTAGCAACTCCACATCTGATAGAGGACTAATATGCAAAATATATAAAGAACTCAATAAACTAGATATAAAAAAAATCCAAACAAAATATGGGGTACAGATCTAAACAGAGAATTCTCAGTAGAGGAAACTCAAATGGCTGAGAATCACTTAAAGAGATGTTCAATATCTGTAACCACCAGGGAAGTCCAAAGCAAAGCTACTTTGAGATTTCATCTTACACCTGTCATAATGGCTAAGATCAATAACACAGTGACAGCTCCTACTGATGCGGATGTGGAATCAGAATTGCCAACAGGCCAAGCTGATGGAGGTGATTCTTCAGTTGACATTCCCTCTTCTTAGATTACTCCAGTTTGGATCAAGTTGACAAATAGCTAGGCAGCACAAGCACTTGTTCAGGATCTATCTGAAGCATCACTGGTGAATTTTTCTTGATTTGTATATACCTTCTTATTTGTCCTTTCTGACATATCCTGCTTTTTATTTATCTACTCATTTGTTTCTATAGCCATAGACACACATAAGGTTTAATGAGTGTCACAGACATTGATGATAGGAATCCCTTAGAGTCATTCATATGCTGTTCCTGGGTTAGTTGGAATAGTACATGGCTTTCACAGGAGTTAGTTGGAATAGTACATGATTCCAGGCAACAGCTGAGGGAGCTACTCTCTAAAGCAACTCATTCATGATCCAAACACAATAGAAATGACTGCTTCTGGACTCTCAGTTGATCCTAAAATCTTAAGGTCACTTGCCGTTGCTGCCCCTACTTTACCTATTTCCAATTAAGGGAAATACTCCTGAGTTTCTCCTCCATTCTGTATTGACAGTTTTCTTTTCTCCTCAGGTTTCTCTTTGTGAGACTATTTATTCCCATTGTTAGTTCTGGATTCTTATTAGACAATTTTTTAAACAAGAAATTTCTAAAATTCTCAACACTCAAGTAAATGAATTTATATTCTATGTGTTTGCACTTCATGAGATGTTGCAATCCAGTCTCTGTGCATCTTACAGTCATTAAACTTTGCACTCAGGGACAGGGATAGGGTTATTGTGATTTTTGATCTTAGAAGTATCCTGGGCTTACATCAAATGGACTCCTGGTGTCTGATCCAGTCTGGAAAGGTCTTTCAGAATGTCTGAGAAAGAAGCTAGTCACCAGAGCTTTGGGGATGTTCAAATGCTAGGTGAATGGCTACACTGGTTAGGTCAATGATGTCTAGTCCCAGTAGGGAATTAAAATAGATATCTCATACCATTTCTTCTTTTTTTCATTCATTTCTTAGGTATTAGATTAACAAGCAAGCACAAAATATAGTTTAGACTCACTACAAATTAGAAATGAATATACCTTATCCTGAAATACATATTGAGAAAGAAATACCATCTTAAGGCATCTCTCCCACTCCTGTTTTGTTCTTAAAATGGAAAAAAATCACCCTTATCTAATTGAGCTTTGAGCTTTATCAGAGATCAGATTAGGTCTAGATTTTTAAGAAGCTTTCTATCTTGTTTCTAAAAAAAAGTCAAAACAACAAGATCAAAATCTAACAATCATTATAAGTGAAAACTACAAAATATTTTTTGTTTCTTATGTATTGGTGGAATTTATATATATATATGTGTGTGTATGTTTATATAATATATTGCATTCTGTTTTCATAGGACTCTGTTTATAGATTTATTGTCAATATGTGACAATATTATATTTTTATATTTTTTATGGGATATTAACTTGGCATTTAAGATTGGTGAAGCCGATCTCCAGCTTTGTAGCAAGACTGTCTGCCCCTTTACCCAGCAGATCATGCAGATCTTCTCCTACACCCTTCCTCCACCACACCATCTCTTTGTCCCATCAACCAACCTTTCAGGTATTCACTGGGACCCTGTTGGCCAGTTAGCAATCTTCACTCTCCCTCATCTGCTCCAACTCCAATCACCCTGTCTTATCTCCAACTTTATAGCAGACTGTCAAATGTGGCCTCTCCTTCTTCTCTGCTCCTATTCCCAGGGAACTGTGCAGATCCTAGTGGCACACCCAGGTATCACCCTCCTGTGAGTCCTCCCAGGTCTTTCTCCTTCTAGCCTGTCTCCATTCCTTAGCATTGGCTCCTAATACCTAGAAACACATTCTACTTGGGATCTCTCAGTGACCATACCTGGCAGGATCTTAGAAATATTCCCTACCCAGGAACCCACAGCCACTGTAGTCTCCTAAGAATAAGAGAGGGAAACATAAACCAAGGAACAGAACAACTACTCAACAAACACAAGAGCAGATATCAGCACCTAGAGTTACAACTATCCTAAATCTAGATGCCAGCATAAAACCAGGATAACAGCCAAGAGGAATATGTCTCCACTAGATCCCCCCAAACCCTACTACAGTAGGCCTTGAGAAATGAAATAAAGCTGAAACATAAGACAAAGACATTAAAATAGCCTTTATGACTAGCACAGAGGTCCTCAAAGAGGAAATGAATAAATTCCTTAAAGAAATTATGAAAACAAAAACAAATAGTGGAATGGAATGAAGAAAACTATTCAACATGAAAGTGGAAATGGAATCAATAAAGAAAGCCCAAACTGATGGAATTCTGGAAATGAAAAATTTATGAATTCAAACTGGAACCTGAGAGGGAAGTTTTACTAACAGCATGCAAGAGATGGAAGAGAATCTCAGTAGTGAATAAACAACAGAAAAATAAATATTTCATTCGAATCTAAAAAATCCAGCTACAAAACATCCAGGAAATCTGGGACACCTTGAAAAGACTTACTCTATGAAAAGTAGGAATAGAGCAAGGAGAAAAAAAAACCCTAGGTCAAATGTATGGAAAATATTTTCAACAAAATAATAGAAGGAAATTTCCAAACCTAAAGAAGGGTGTGCCTATTAAGGTACAGCAATCACATAGAACACCAAAACAACTGGCCAGAAAAGAAATTCCCCATGATACATAATAATCTTATCAATAAACATTCAGAAAGAATAAAGAATATTAAAAGATACAAGGGATAAAGATCAAATGGCATATATAGTTTGACTTATTAAAATAACTCTTGATTTTTCAATGGAGACAAAAAAGCCTAGATAGAGGTTCTACAAACTTTAACAGACCACTGATACCAACCCAAAATACTATACACAGCAAAGCTTTGAATCACATAGATGGAGAAAGCTATTCCATGATAAAACAAATTTAGTCATTATCAGTCTACAAACCCAGCTATACAGAAGGTTCTAGAATTAAAACCTAAATATGAAGAAGTTAATCCCATCCAAGAAAACACATGAAATAAATATGTCAAAGTAGCAAATCAAAAGTGGGTGGGGGGACCCACACTACCATAACAAAATAAAATGAATCAACAAACACTGCTCATCAATAACTCTCAGCATCAATGGTCTCAATTCCCCCCTAAAAAGGACAAAGATTAACAGAATAGATATTAGAACAGGATCTATTCTGCTGCTACATCCAAGAAACACACTTTAACATCAAGGATTGGGATCATCTCAGGGTAAAGGGTGAAAAAAATACATTCCAAGAAAATGGGACCAAGAAGGAAAGCAGTATAACTGTTTTAATATCCAACCAGATAGATTTCAAACCAAAACTAAGAATGCAAATAGATCCACATTTATCACCCTGAACAAAACTTGATTCCAAATGGATCAATGATCTCAACATAAGACCAGACAATCTGAATATGATAGAAGAGAAAATGGTGAATAGCCTGCACTCATTGGCACAGGAGAAAACTTTCTGAACAGAACACCAACAGCACAGGTGCTAAGATCAACAATTAGCAAATTGAACCTCATGAAATTGAAAAGCTTCTGCAAAGTAAAGGACACCATCAATTTAAGAAAGTGGCAGCCTCCAGATTGGGAAAGATTTTTACCAATTACACAAAGAACTGAAACAAACAAGAAACTGGACATTAAGAAAACAAACAACCCAATAACAAAATAGGATGCAGATCTAAACAGAGAATTCTCAGTGGCGGAAACTCTAATGTCTGAGGATAATGGGAAGAAGTATTCACAATCCTTAGTAATCAGGGAAATGCAAATCAAAGCTGTTTTGAGACATAATCTAATACCAATCAGAATGGCCAAGATCAATAAAACAAATGACAGCTCACACTGGTGAGAATGTGAAGTAAGGGAAATGCTCAATCATTGCTTGAATTCAAACTTGTACAGCCACTATGGAAATTAGTGTGACTGTTCCTCAGTAATTGGAGAACAGATCTACTCCCAAGATTCTGCTATACCACTCTTGGGCATATACCTTAAGGATGTTTCCTCCCTCTGCAGAGACACTTGCTCCATCAAACATGTTCATTGCTGTTGCTTTGTTAATAATATCCAGAGGTTGGAAACAGTCAAGATGACCATCAACATATGAATGGATAAAGAAAATGTGGTACATTTACACAATGGAATATTACTCAACTGTTAAATGAAATAATGAACTGTGGTAAATGCATGGATCTAGAAAAAAAAAAAAAAAACATCTCAAGTGAGATAACCCAGACCCAGAAAGACAAATACGGTATGTGTTGGCACTTATGTGAATGTTATGTGTTAAGTCTTTGATGAACAAACTCCTCTATTTGCTTCCCCAAACTTACTAACTTCCTGTGTCTTTTGCCCTTACTCTGTTTCTGTTGTCTGGATTTCTAGTACCAGGCATGGTTTTCTCTGTTTGAGTGAACCTTAAGTCCATTTAGACAGCTGTTGGATACCACCAAGATGAGTGCCATTTTTGCCCCTTTAGGGAGAGATTGCCATGCTAATCATAGTTGTGGTTTATAGAGGTCTCAGCTAGGTAGGACTATTGATTGCTTACCTCTCTTGGAAGTTTATATGGTACCTTCCAGCACTATGATAGCTAGACTGCAGGAAGGAGGCTTTCATGTTAGATTCTGCTCAAATCTTCTGAAATGCATGGTGTCTCCAGCAACAGGGATTTGCATTCAACCTCTGAGAGGCAACCAAGGGCAATGGCAATAGTTTTGGAAGTCACTTGGACTTCCCTGACCAACGCAAATGGAAGTTTCTCAGGCCTGCTACTGGGCTATTGTTATCTATGGCTCTTGTGAGGAGCATTGTCTCTCTAAGTGGCATAACTTCACTTAACATTTATTCATATATATAATTAAATAGTATATATATATATATTAAGTGAATATAAAATACTATGATCCTTGAGGCTTTACCAAATATTTTGTTATAATGCACTTTCCATATGATTGTTTTAATGAGTTAATAATTCATGTTCACTGCTCACTTTTTAAAAAAATGTTTTTAAATAGCTCTTTAAATATCTTATATATTTTGATCAAACTCTTATATAGTTTGTCATTGTTTTGTAAATGAAGTATGTGTTGTTTGGGAAGGTCTGGTTTGTTTTTTTTTAAATTTGTGATATATTTAGATATTTCTGTTTTTCAACATGGCTTCTTAGAAAGTTTCAAAGAAGTAAGACATCTAACAGCTAAAAGAAAACTTCACTTTACCAACTAACAATAAAATGAATTATGATATTTGTTGTGGTTTGAAAGTTTGGACTCTAGAATTGATGTACTGAAAACTAAATCCCTGCCTTCACATAACTGTGTTTGAAGGTGGCCCTAATAGATAATGAGTATGAGATTATGTAGGTAGTTAAGAATATTCATGTCCCTGTTGTGGGTGTTCCTCATACATTCTCTCTAAGAAGGGAATAATACAAAGAAGCTGAATAAGGCAGAACTGGTTTCCTGTCTTTAAACTGGGATTTTAGTCTTCTATATCCTTCAGATGTGGACTCAGACTGGGACTTAACCCATTGTCCTCTCTGCTCCTCAGGCCTGAAGCCCCTGAATAGAGCTGTGACTTTGCTTCTCTGTCTTCAGTTTGACCACTTCAGATACTGTGACTTGTCAACTCCATAATCATACAAGCCAGTATCCCATTTCTGTGTTTCTCTGGTGATTCCTGAGTAATGAGTTTCCTTGATCTTTGTGCTTCATTAAGTCTATTCCATTTCTCATATATCAGTAAACTAATGGATAAATAATTAAATATTAAGTGAATAAACCAGGCAGCATCAACACATTAAATATTTTAATATAATATGCTACATATTTCATAATATATTTTCATCTTTAAATTTTGTCTCACGTTTAGCTCTGACAGTTTTTACAGGGGAATACACCAAGTTTAAGTCAAATAATTAATCTAAGATAATACTGAATAACAGTAGTTTCAAGGTTCAGTTCTCTGATGCTACAAGCTAGTCTGATTTCCTTATATGTAGCAATAATTCTACCTTTATATTTGTCAAAAATGAAAGCTGCTTTTATGGCATATAAAGTACAATTCCTTTCTCTGAAGCCACCAGGATTTACTTACATGTCGTTTATAACTAATATTTGGCCATTTTTACATGGGCATTAAAAACATTGTAATTCTGTCGTAAGTGCTACAAGTCTATAGACTTAGGAACAATTGGCTGTTTGGGTTATCCCCATTCCTGTACCTGACATTTTTTTTAAACATGGGTAAAATTACTTAGAACTTGAGAGTTCCTTGATTAAGTTCTCATGATATATGAAACAGTCAACTTATTTGTTCTAACAAAATACACTAAGAAGGTAAGGCCACTAACAAAAACTTCCATACTCATTCATACCAAGTACACCCTTGGCTTACTTTATTTAAATATGATTTTATTTTGGTAGCTGGCCAGACAATTGCTGTTTTTGTATTGCTAGTCATTATTTGATGACACATAAAGTAAATGGCATATTCTATTTTAGAAATAGTGGAATAATAAAATGGAATCATGAGAAATAGATATAACTTTAATAAGGTGAATCAGCCAGAGAATGTTAAAGAAAAGAAAGCTGTACCCTTTATGACTCTGTATCACTCTCAAATTGAATGGTTATTACTTTTTAAAAGTAAGCAACCTTTTTTTAGTGTCGATTTATCATGTCTCTCAGCAAATTTGATTTAAATAAGAAATAAAGCACACATACAAGAATGTGTACACACCAGCTATTCTCTCCTCACTTCTGTGGCCTTGTTCCTTCATCTCATGGGAATTTGGCCCAGAATTACCTGTGGGATTTACTCTAACGGCCCTACTTAAAGTCAAGCCTACTTCTTACCCCAGTGTTTCCTGTCAACTTTCTATGATCTCTTTTGCTCCTCAGCACCTACCACTCTCTGACACTGTTTGGTAAGGCTTTACATCACTATTACAAAATACTATTGCTGTTACAAAAAAAAAAAAACTTGAAGGGAAGAAGATTAATTTATCCTCAGTTGCAGAGGTATCAGTCCATAGTCTGATTCAAATGGATCTGGGCCTATGATGAGACATGACATCATGGAAGTAGGAGCATGTCAGAAAGGTTGCTCATCTTATGATGGGCAGGAAGGTAAAATACGGAAAAGTACAAATGACAGTTCCAGAAAACAAAAATAAATTGGGTCCATTGAGAAGATGAGTGTCTTCTGCTCATTTCAGGCACAATGGGGTCTCTAGAAATAGAACTACCACTAAACCCCTTCCCTGGAGAATAATGAAAATAATTAAACTACAGTCATTATGCTAATAATAAAGGCAGGAAGGAGAAGATAATGTAGGAAAATACATTAGCCTTGATAAATCATTCTTTAAACCCTTTCCTGATGCATAATTAATTTTTATTTAACCTCCCATGAATCTATGCAAAATCCATAGCCAATGTAACGAGAAGTATATATAAGGAAACAACCATGATTATGATAATAAAATCGACGGTTTGTGCTCAGTGTGTGCCTTCTTTCATATTCTGCACTATAGATATTAAAATATTATCTTTTCTCCATGAATAGAAGTGTTTCTATTAAGTGAACTGATTTTATGCAGCACAGTACAGAAATTGCCTGGTAGAGCTGGCTATTTAAAGCCATCAATTGCCTATCTAGTTAAGGAAATATGTAGTAATCATTAAACACATGAATGGAAAGAAGCTATTTCCTTAATGAATCCCCATTAAGGTATATTAAAGCCAGCTTTATCAATACACTTTAGAAATCTCTTGGGCTGACAAAATTTATGTATTCTGCCACATTAGCAGAGTCCTCAGCTGTGTTCCAGCGGCTTCTGTGTCACCCCTCCTCTGAGTCATCCCTTCCCCTTTCCTGCTCCGACACCCTCTTTCCAGCACTCCTCTTCCTCTAAACTCCTGGCCCTTGTTCATTTGATGTGTCACTGGGGCGGGCTTGGATGATGATGAAGGTATCCTGTCTCAGGGTCACTTACACTCCACGGGGATTGTCTGTGACGACAACTATGACACTGTACTCATAGCCCCCAAGTTCGGTGGACTTCCTAGACTGACACACATGTTTACATATCCCATCTCTGATGCAGTCTTTCCCATTAACATAACTTTTGGTCCTTAACACTGTCTTTAGTTACTAATTAGTTTATTTCTCTGAGAACTTCATACATGAGAACTATATTTGCATACTTCCCACCCCACCCTCTCCCATACCTTCCAAGTACCCCAACTCCCTCTCAAGTTCATTCTTCTACTTATTTATTGATGCAAACACACACACACACACACGCACGCACGCACGCACGCACGCACGCACGCACGCACGCACGCACGCACACACACACACACACCCCCCTCTGGGTTCTACAGATGAAATAAATCGTATTTGTCTTTCTGGGGCTTATTTCTCTGACCTAATTATTTCAAATTGGATCCATTTTTCTGCAAATTTAAGAATGGAGTTATAACTCCATAAAAATTTCATTGTGTGTATCTGCCATATTTACTTTTTCTTAATGCAATAAAATCAAACATCTTATTTTGAGTTCTACCTGATTAAGGCATGTTTTCTTAATTAGATAGGCAATCAATGGCTTTGAATGTCCAGATCTACAAGATCACTTCTATCCTAAGCTACAAAAAACAACTCACTTAATAGAAATATTCTGATTCACTAGGATAATATTTTGATAGGAATTTAGAAATTATTTGAGTTTTTAATATAAAATTTTATTAATTCTTTCCAAGTATCAACCAAATGATAGACATTCTGAAAATAAGGGAATTAGAGGAATAAAGTAGTTGGTAATAAAATTTCTCAGTAAATTCCACTAGTTTACAATTTATTTTTAAAAATAAATAGGATTTAGGCTGACAAAGTGGCTTAGCTGGTAAAAGAGCTTGCCACATAAGGATGACAGCATCTACAATGGTCCCATTTGCTGGAGGTGGTGAGAAGTCTTTAATGTTATTACTTTGGACCTAATCTCTCTTTCTCTTGGTTCCTTTGAGTACAGGGTTGTCTGTTTTAGTTCATTATCAACTCTTTGGTTGATTTTATGTACTGTTCTTATTTTTTAGATCTATTTATTTTATGTGATTATTTTGCCTGCATCTATGTGTGTGTACCATTTGCTTGCCTCGTGCCTGAAGAGGTAGAGAATGGCATCTGATTCCCTGGCACTGAAGTTATTAAATGTATGAACCACCATGTGGGCACTAGTAACTGAACCTTGGTCGTTTGTAAGAGCCACAAGTGCTCTTAACCATTGAGCCATATCTCTAGCCTCTGGCTATTGTTCTTTCAGTCTGCATTTCACTGATTTATGCCCTGATCTTTAATACTTCTTACCATCTACTCTTTGGGGGGCTTGTATTGTTCTTGTTGTCTTAAATCCTTAAGGTGAATCATTAAGCTATTTATTTGATGTGTTCTGGAGTTTTATTTAATGTAAGCATTCATAATTATGAAACTTTCTTAGCTGTATACATGAACTGCCTTAGCTGTATCCCAAAGGTCCTGGTCTTTAAGCTTTTGTATAGCTTGTGTTTTTTTTCTTGCTATTTATTTTTAGTTTTGTCGCATTATTATCTGACACGGTATATGAAATTATTTTGAGTCTTTCATATTTCATAAGACTTGATGCGTGGATAAGAATTTGGTCTCTTTTAGAGACAGTTACAGAAGCTCTGCAAAAGGGTTTTTATTGTGTTTCTTCTGGAAAGACTGGGCAATACAATCTTGAATGACCAGTGGGTAATTGAACAAAAATAAACAATTCACTAGTTCATTGGGATACAGATAGGCACATCTAAGAAAAAAGTTCATCTTTTTTCTGTCATTGCTCATAAGGTTGCATTCCAAGAATTATTTTTCAATGAAACTCCATACTTTTCTTTTCTTTCTTCTTTTTTTTTTTTTGACTTGGGATATCTTCTTTCACTGACTATAACTATATGGAAATTAATCTATGCCAAAGTGTACATTAATAAATATTAATTTCAGTTGATAGGCAGCATATATGTATGTGTCACAATTTATTTATCTACTTACATGTTTATGGACAGTTGGATTTCTTTCCATATGTAGCTGTTAAAAACACACATAAGAGCCGGGCGGTGGTGGCGCACGCCTTTAATCCCAACACTCGGGAGGCAGAGCCAGGTGGGTCTCTGTGAGTTCGAGGCCAGCCTGGGCTACCAAGTGAGTCCCAGGAAAGGCGCAAAGCTACACAGAGAAACCCTGTCTCGAAGAACCCCCCCCCCAAAAAAAAAGAAAAAGAAAACACACACACACACACACACACACACACACACACACACACAAGATATGTGCTCTCATTTTACTAGAATAATTTTCAAGCTGTTATCCAAATTGGTTATATCATTTAAAATCATTATAACCATTAAAAATAAGTAAGTTATGCTGAGGTAACAAGCTTTATAAAAGTAAAGATACTGCAGTAAAGAAATATTTCAATCTAAATACTCTATTAATTGTGGGGTTTTGCTGAAACTATTTAATTGTTAATTAATAAGTGAGCATTGTGTGATTGATGCCAAATTACTTATTACTTTGGCATAATTGTCTGTAAAATATATTTTTATGGTATGATATTTTATTTATTAAAATGCTGTTCATTTTTATAATGTATTCTGATTATATCTGTCTACCATTATCTACTTCCAGCTCCCTCTCCTGTGACCCATCCTGTCTCTTCCATTTTGATTTGTTATTAGTAATCTATCCATGGCTTTTGGTACATCACAGGAGAATGAGTAGAAAGAATGTAAGAGCTAAGTGATGAGAAAAGCTGTGAATGTTGACACCTGGACACGACACGGATGTTGCACACATCCACTCACTTCAGTTGTGTCGTTAGCCTTGTGCAAGATTAAGCCATGAAGATAGTTTTGAATTCTGAAAACTTTCCCATCATCTTCAGCTGTAAACCATATGTTATCAGGGAAATGCAAATTAAAACCATTAGATACCAGGATGTGCTTATTAACATGATGAGAAACAGAATAAAAACACCACCAAGTGCTGGCAATGGTGTAAAGCTCCTGAAACTGTTACTCGTTGCTGGTAGGAATACAAATTGGCACTGCAGCTTTGCAAGGCAGTTTTGCAATCTCTTACAACACTCTTCTCATATGATCCAGCTGTTAACCAAACAAAATGAAAACTTAGTATTTAAACAAATATCAGTCATACAGGTGTAAATCATCTTTATACTTGCCAACATTTGGGAGTAACAAAGATCCCCTTTGGCAGGTGAATGTATAACTCTGCTGAGATGTATTCAGAGAATGGAATGTTATCTATGGGCAAAACAGATGGACGATTAAGCAGTGACATCATGGAGGAAAGTAAAATGTATATCACTAAATTCAAAAGGTGATTCTAAAGCTCTACAAATGATATGATTCAGATGATGTGAAGTTATAGAAAAATCAGAATTATGGAGACAGTTGAAAGACCAGTGAATGGCGGAGACTGGGTGCGGTGTATGGAGAGAAACAGATGAACATACAAATGAGTAGCATACAAAGGATTTTCAGTGAGTTAAAATACTCTATATGCACTATGATAGTGAATTCACATTATCATGCATTTTCTTAGGTATATTTAATATATAAGACCAAGAGCAAACCCTAATTTAAACCATGGGTTTCAGGTATATTGCTATATCAGTATAGTTCAAGAGGTATAGCAGATGTCCACTCAAGTGAGTGAAGTTGATAAGAAGGAAAAGTAAGGTTTAAACTGAACATGCATGCATTTCTCAGTGTTGATGTGAAACTTACACTTTTAAAATAGCTATGTCTTAAAATATAATGTAGGTAATTACTATATAAAATACACACAGATAAAAAACTGAGTGATCATTAATAACAACAATATAGAAAATATTCTATGTTTTTCATAAGTTTTCATGATGCCTGTGTTGTCAGCTTCTTAAAATGCATAGCATGTTATAAGCTGCCTTTCTATACAAGGATTTCATTGCATAAAAGAAAAATTATGTTTAAAGAATAAAGTACAGGAAGGCTAACTTTTAAAGTAGAAATAATTGCTATCATTTCTATGGCATTTCCTCTCTTCTTGTAGTGTCTGTAAAATCTTCTCACTTTGTCCCTCTTCAGCCATCATTGGGAGTGCTCTGTTAGCTGAGAAGACAGAGGCAGAATACCAAAGAGATGACAGTGTGGCCTTTCAAAGAAAGCCAGGTACTTACCCTGGCCTCTGCCATTCATTCTTATGTCCTTAAATTGATTTTTTGAGCTCTCTACCCCTCTGCTCTTTTTCTATATAATCCAGTTGCATTAAGCTATAGTCAACAGACACAAATGGCATGTATTTATTATCTATGTAATATTTTGGTATACTTACATTTTGTGAAATGATTAAAGCAAGAAAATAAAGACAACCATCACCTCATATACTTGACATTTTGTGATAAAAAACAATTAGTAATTACCATTTTAGCAATTTTCCAGTACACATTATTAACTATAGTTAATAGTTATAGTTTACTCTTTCACCTCCCTGTTTAACTTTATTCTGGGGTATTGGCTTTATTTTTTAATGCTATTATAGGTATTTTCCCTAATTTACTGATTTTGGACAGTTTGTTGCTAATGGACAGAAATGCTGTCAGATTTTATTCTTCTCTGTACCTTCAAAAGTTTACTGAATACATTTATTAATTTTAGCACATGTCTTCAGGGCTTTAAGAGAGAATTTACTTCTCCCTTTGAAGTTGAGGTACCTTATTTCTTTCTTTTAGCTGTGGCAAGGAGTCCAGTGCCACATTGAATAAATATGCTAAGCACAGGCATGCTTGATTTGCTTCAGATCTTAGAAGAAACCTTTTTTTTTGCTGAATGGTGTGGCATTAGCTGTAATAACAGTAGATTATAATTTTCTTGTTCTTTTCATTTGATGTGGTGAGATACAATAATTCTATACCCAATTAGTTCAGAATTCCTAATCATGAAGGATGTTATTTTTGACATTTTTTTCAGCCTCAAAGGAGATGCTTGCATGGTATATACTCCTCATGTTGTGACTATGATTCATATTTATAAATTCACATTTACTGATTAATTCTTCTGTCTCTGCAATAAATATCACTTTATTGTGGTACTTAAATATAGTGCAGGAAGGATAGTAAAATAGTTCATGTGTGATCCTTGTAATGTGCTGATTTCAGCTTGCTGCTAATTCCTGAAGGAATCTTTTCATCTGTGTCAATCATGTATGCTGTCTCATTAGCTCTCTCCTTCTCTCTTCGTTTTTTTATTTCTGTATTTAGTGTCAGGGTAATGCTGACTTAGTAAAACAACCATGGAAGTATTTCTTCTAGTTTCAATTTTGAAATCATTTGAAATACATCATTTTAACCCTTTAAATTTGGGATAATTTCTTAGGAAGTTATCATATTAGGTCCAACATCGTTCAGTGTTGGAGTCTCATGATATTGTATTGGGGTCTTCTGGAGAGGACCTGAAGCATGCACTTGAGGAAGCTGGCCAACAGCTTTGGTCCTTAAAGCTGTTCTGGTGATGCTACAAGCCTGGAGTCTGCTACAATGGGAATTGATCTAGAGACTAGGTCTGGAGTCTGCTTTGGAGAGACTGTTCAGATATACCATAGCAAGTCTTAGCCCTGTGAATACTGAAGCATGGGACATCAGGAGTTACCTTGTGCTCTGAAGAAAGGGGCTATCTTCGTACTAGTGGGGCAACCTTAGTCTTAGTCCACAGGAATTGGTCAGGAGTTTGAGCTGCTGGAGCTGACTGGGGCAAAGTTCCCTCAGGTGAGACAAGTGTTGTCGTAGGCCTGGGCTCCATCCCTATATAAAGTCTTTCTTTTTCTAATTATGCTGCTGAGGCCAGAGTGAGATGGGTAAAGTAATTCTGTCCTTCCTACTTAACTGAATGTGCCTTTTCTTACATATGCATTCAGTCCAGGTGCTGGAACCTTTCATCTGTATTTTTTACTCCTGTAAACATGTTTTTATATTTCAGTAACTGTTCAATTACTCTCTGCACTTACCACATGTAAATTTCTGCATTAACTGTCTTCCACTGCACAAAGAAACTTCTCCAATGAGTCACACCAGTCAGTGGATATAGGCACCAAAACACAACAGAATTTTATTCAGCTGCAGGGAAAAATGAATTATGAAATTTTTATGTAAATGGATCAAACTGAAAAGTATATTGAGTGAATCAATCCAGACCCAGAGGGAGAAATATTACACTTTTTCACCCATATGTGGATTCTAGTATTGAATCTTTAGATTTGTGATTTTAGCTTGGGATACTTGTAGATCTAGGGAACTAGAAAAGAGCCATTGATGGGAGAGGGAAGATCTTGAAGATGAACAGTAGTAGAACACAGGTGATATGAATAAGAAAAGGAGAGTAATGTGCAAGGGCATCTAAGTGGAGAGAGGAGTAGTGTGGTGGGGAGAAGAAGCAGGATCAGGAAGGGATAACTAACATTAAAGATGTTTGAAAATGGTATATGAAAATCATATATATACATGAAATAGTATATAGTATCATATATATATGAAATTATATATATATGTATAAATTATATGCATATATATATATATATATGTATGTATAGCAGGAATCTTAACAGGTCTTATTAATAAAATCAAACCTGGGCCAGGTATTGGGGTGAATGCTGGAAGATCGGAGAAGCAGAATAAGCCACAGCTTCCTCATCTCGACAGTTCCTCAGTTGATCCTGTTTCCTCAGACTGGAAGCCACTGAATCCTCACCCAGAATGAATCTCAGCTGAACTGTTGCTTGAAAGCCTAAAAGCTTAACCAGCCAAAAGCTTCTAGATTCTGGTCTTCATGCCTTATATACCTTTCTGCTTTCTGCCATCATTCCCTGGGATTAAAGGCTCACTTCTTGGGATTAAATGCCTGTGTCATCATGCCTGGCTGTTTCCAATGTGGCCTTGAACTCACAGAGATTCAGAGGGATTTCTGCCTCTGGAATGCTAGGATTAAAGGTGTGTGCTACCACTGCCTCTCCTCTATGTTTAATATTGTGGCTGTTCCATTCTTTGACCCCACATAAGTTTATTAGCATGCACAATATTTCAGGGAATACAATACCACCACATATTGGAGTTACACTCCACAGAGGATAACTCTTTCCAGAAACAGTTGGTTGTCAAATAAAAACCCCAGTGCCAGATGTGGGATACATTTCCTCAAGTTGTTGGTAAAGGATGTCCTGACGATCCCCCAAACAATACTCGTTATTATATTGCTTTTGGATGCCTATCAGAACTTTGTGGCAAGACTCTACTACTGAAGATCCCACATACTTTGGTCATATGACTTGAAGACAAATTGATACTATATTGGAAGTATCTTCCATGCTGGCCAGCTTTCATAATACCAGACAGTTCTATATGTAGGCTACTGTATATGATATAGCTGTCTTATATAAGACTTTATACAGTCTTCCAAAGCTGTGAATGTTCTGAGCCACTATAGTTACCAGTATGACAAGAAATGCCTCATGGTGTCATAGCAACACAAATGTTTCTGGGATAAATGACTTCCTTCTGATTGGATGCAAGGCCTATTCTACAAGAGGAAACACCAAGACTGGCAAGTTCAAAGGACCTGGAGGTAAACCTACTAGCATTATTTTGCAAAATGAACATAGAATCAAACTTACCATTTTAAGTAGTTATGTTTCCAAAACTTTTTAAAAGAAAATGTTCCTACCTCCATAAACTCTACTTTTCTTTCTGTGGTCTTCCATGTTAGATTGACCTTTATTGGGCATTTCCCACCTACCCCAGTGTCATAGCAGCTTGACTTCATGCCTCCCATCAAGCTACATATTAAATGAAACAGTGAAAAAACTCTTCCAATTAAAAAGTATCAATTGTATGAAAACAATGGATAGTTTGTCAGCCTGAAGGGTTGTTATACATTGTGAATTTCAATTTCAATTATTATTCAAAACTGCTCATGTTTTCAATTTGATTTCTCTTGTGTCTGATCTAATGAGGGTTTTTTTTTTGTGTGTTTCTTGTTGTTGTTTTGAGCCTGAAGACTATGCTAATTTATGAATTGTGAATAATGTGTTGCAAATTAATTTCAATTTATTATAAGCGACAACCTCAGGACCCTTTGAGTTCTATCTAAACTCTCACCAACAAATGGAGATATTTGACACTTGTCAAATCTCTATGGACTGTTTATAAGCTCATAACCTATGATTATAGGTCTATAGGAGGGAGAAAATTTTATTTTATTTTAAATCACTAGTTTTCTATGCATTGTTTTTTTTTCTGATTTCCTACCTCTGTAAACTCTGTTCTTACTGTTATTATCTGTGTTATTCAGAAGATCATTTCTTGGGTGTCTCTGTGTCCCTGCTTCCTCAGAATATCTCGACAACACTTCTCCCATCCAGCCCTTTACTAAATGTCAATTGTAACTTGCATGAAGTGCATGTTGGAGCATCAAGTGTAACTAAAGAAGTACAAAGCAGCCCCAGAAAGACAGTGTTCACTTTCTTTCAGCTGATTACCCATCTTGAGTTGGAGTGATTGTCAGTAGTCCAACAAACTTCCTGTACTCTCTGACAAGAGAGCTGTGAATTTTTGGAATCTAGCATCAATATTTATAATATTGCTAAGAATCATAGTTTGATTCTTATTTAATAATCTGAGAATTATTTAATATTGCATATTTCTCCTGTGACTTAACACTTCAGCATGTGTCATCATGAATGATGGGAATATTTTGTAGTTGTAATTAAATAATTAGAGCAAAAAAGAGAGAAGACAATTTAATAAGTCAAAAAATATTCCAATATACTATTTGATAAAGAAAAAGTGTACATTGTTCAAATAATAGAGGTAAAATATTATGAAAATCATGAAAAGATTTCAAAAATAATTTGTTATTAACCTATCTATTTATTTACTTGTTCAACAATTAAAACTGTATCCTGAGATGTAGTTATTGGGGACACAAAAATTAATCAGAATAATCACTGTTGTCATGACTGCTAACATCTTAGGATGTTAGAAACACTGAATAGAGAAACTTGATTATCTAGTGGTTGTTTTACTGTATAAACCCAGAAGACAGAATAGGTTGGATCATTCCATTCTGAATATAAGGAATTAGCTTGTGTTGAAGATGTACAGTTATCTCCTAATGGAAATACACTGTGAATAAGAGAAGGAATGGAAAGAAGTGCTGAAAAATGGGGCCAATGCTTTCTCTAGTTGCTCCTGTTTCTGTCTTGATATTTGAAAATATTACGTAATAGTAAATACCATTAATGTAGTCACTGGAATGTGAAGACACAAGTTGACTAGATTCAATCTCAACATTATAATATGTATTTTTTTTTGTATTGGGTCCCTAAACACCAGCATAGTCATTATAGGATGTGGGCATCTCTTAAGAGGAAATACAATATGTTCAGGAGTGAGCTTAAAGTCAGGATGGAGCTTCTAGGGCAGGAAAAACTAACAAGCCTGTGGCTGTGTGTAAGTCAAGCGCCTCAAAAAGATGCTTAAAAGTGAATTCATTGAACTCAGTATTTTGGAGGCACTGGTGGGATATTTTTTAGAATAAAAAATGTGAGGCATTGTGGTCAAGTATGGCTGAGGGATTAATTACAACACATTTCCACAACATTGAGTAAAACTCCCCAAATAATAGCAAAAGAGAAATCAATCTGAATTGACTTAAACAAATCAATGATTTGTAGATTATCATTTGTGTTAAGTTCATACATAAGAAGTTTATATTTTACATACATTATAAAACAATAAACATGTTTCTATTGTATTACATATTGCTAGGATTATTGCTAGGTACTCAATAAATATTTGTAATATATGGATTTTAAAAAATGTTTCAAAGTTAAAGACTAAGTAAAATACATTGAGAGTTGATTATCAAGTATCTTTGATTAATTCATAATGGGAATGGATGACAAATTTGTTACAGACACTGTGCTGTGATACTATTTATGGTGGTAGGAAAGTGAACTCTACAATTATTTTATTTAAAAAAAATTCTTCTCTTATACAATATATCCCAACCCCAGCCTTTCCTCCCTCCAGTCCTCTAATCCCAACCTTCCAACTTTCCCTCTCCCTCAGATTCACTCTCCTCTGTTTCCCATGAGAAAAGAGCAGACCTCCCAGGAATATCAACCAAACTCAATATAAAATGAAGTAAAACTAGATACAAACTCTTATATCACAGCTAGACTAGGCAACCCAGTAAGAGAAATAAGGGTCCCAAGAGTAGGCAAAGGAGTCATAGACAGCCCAATTCCCACTTCTGGGAGTCTCAAAACAAAAACAAAAACAAAAACAAAAACAAAAACAAACAAACAAACAAAAACAACAACAACAAAAAGATCTAAACAACTACAATTTATATGCTAGGGACCTAGCTCAGACCCATGCAGACTCTGATTGCTGCTTCAGGCTGTGAGCCCCCATGAGCCCTTTTTAATTGATTCTGTGGGCCATGTTCTGAAGTTATAGATGCCTCTGTCTCCAACAGTCCCTCCCCTTAGTCCTGCAGGGTTCCCTGAGCTCCATCTAGTGTTTTGCTGTGAGTCTCTGCATCTGCTCCCATCAGCTGCAGGAGGAAGCCCCTCTGATGAGATTGGGCTAGACACCAATCTGTGAGTACAGTAGAATTTCATTAGGAATCATTTCATTGACATAAAACCATCATCATCATCATCATCGTCATCATCATCATCATCATCATCATCATCACTTTATTTTATTTTATTTTTGTCTAGTCGTGTTTACATCTTGTCTTAGGTCTGGACCATCCAGCTTCTAGTTTCTGGCTATCCAGGTATTGTCAGGCATGGGCTCCCTCTCATGGCCTGGGTCTCAAGTTAGACCAATCATTGGTTGGCTATTCCTACAAGCTCTGAGCCACCATTGCCCCAGCATATCTTACAGGCAGGACAGGTTGTAGGTCAAAGCTTTTGGGGCTGGGTTGATGTCCCAGTCCCACCAATGGAAGCCTTGCCTGGATACAGAAGATGACCGCTTCAGGGTCCTTATCCCTCCACTACTAGGAGTCTTTGCTAGGGTTACCCTCATAGGTTCCAGGAAGTTTTCACTGCACTAGTTTTTCACATTACCCCCCAAATGCTCCCTCAATTTCAGTCATCTCTCCCAGTGCTCTCTCTCTCTTTCTTCCTGTTCCCATTCTCAACAACCCAGTCCATTCACAAAATCCATTCTATTTCCCTTTACCAGGGAGATCCACATATCCCCGCTAGAGCCCTCCTTGTTACTTAGCCTCTCTGAGTCTATGGATTTTAGCATGGTTATCCTTTACTTAACAGCTAATAAGCACTTTTTTTTTGTTTTTTTGTTTTGTTTTGTTTTTGTTTTTCGAGACAGGGTTTCTCTGTGTAGCTTTGTGCCTTTCCTGGAACTCACTTGGTAGCCCAGGCTGGCCTCGAACTCACAGAGATCCGTCTGCCTCTGCCTCCCGATGCCGGGCGGTGGTGGCGCACGCCTTTAATCCTAATAACCACTTATAAATGAGGACATAACATGTTTGTCTTTCTGGGTCTAGGCTGTCTGGAGAAATAGCTCAGAGGTTAAGAACACTGGGTGTTCTTCCCGAGGACCTGGGTTCGATTCCCAGAACCTAATTACCTGTAACTCTATCTTTAGATGACCTGATTTCCTCTTTGAAGGGTAATAGTGGCACATGTCTTCAATCTCAGCACTTGGGAGGCAGAGGAAGGCAGATCTGTGAGTTTGAGGCCAGCCTAGTCTGCAGAGTGAGTTTATAATTCTTGATTAAAGATTCATATAATCAGACAACAGATTAACCAGAAGGTTGCTTTTACAGATAAATTATTTTGAACAGCACAAATAAATTTTTTGGAAACTAATACAGGGAAAACTATTTGGTTGCAAATTTAAAACTGTTCAGCCTAACCAGTCAAATAACCCAGTTTGTATCTCAATGTCTACTCCATGTCTGTAAATGTGCTTGAGAATTAAATTATATTCACACAAAAGAATGAAGATGCTCTGTTTTAGCATCTGTATTTTCAGTACCGATCATGAGGATAATGTTTTCTGATGAGAGTCTTTGAGGATAGGGAAGAGAATGGTTGTCTAGATTTTACCTGACATGAAGCTTTGTTCATGGGATCCAAGATTCACTATGGTGAAACATTCTCTGAAAATTTATCTATCTGTTTAATGCAATTCCATTCAAAACCTTAGTGGTTTTTTGTTACCTGAAGCTAATGTGTGGTTTCTAAACTTTATATCGAACTAAGGATCATTAAACCATTCTTGAGTGATGATAAAAATGGAGATGATGGTGCTGGGTAGCAAATTTTATTGTACTGCTGTAGTTTTCAAAATACTTTGGCACTTAAACAGAGTTCATTCATATATACCTGTAATCTCAGAACTTGGGAAATGGAGGCAGGAAGATCCAGCCTCATCTACAGAATGAGTTTCAGGCTACCTTGGTATACATGAGACTCTGTTTTAAAAAGTATTTTTTTTGTAGACAAATTGTCAAATTGTCCAGGGGAACAGAAAATATTTTTGTGATAAATTGACACATTTATAAATATTGAGTTTATTATAAAGGTAGATTTCAAAGTAGCAGAATAAATAAGTTTCTAAAAAAATTAAAGTCTACCTCAATTGGATTGTCAAATACAAAACACAATTAAACATTTTCATGCTCTATACCATATTCCAAAACAAATTTAGTATAATTAGTAATAAAGATATCAAGAATGAATATCAATGTATCTAGAAAGCAATATATGAAGCTTCATGATTTGGGAATACATAGGTATCATAATAGGCCATGCAAAGCATAAAATACAATCACGATGCATAAACAAACCATTGAAATCTGTGAAGTTGTTCAAGAACAGTGTTTGGGTCAGTGCAAAGTTAAGGTGCATAGCGGCAGAAGATATTTTCAAATTACACATCCCAAAGAACCGTTCTCCAAGTTTATATAAAGAAATTGTACAGAGTATTATCAAAAAATAGTATATAGCACAGTAGAAAGACAGGAAAATATTTGAACAAGACCTTTACAAAAACAGAATAAAATGTCCACCAAACATATATAGGTGGCTAAACCTTAGTGAAGAGGAGTGACGATCAGAATTCAAATGAAATGTCATCTTATATTACAATGATGGCTGATACTTTAAAATACTGATGGAAGACAATGAGAAAAATATCAAGCATTTGAAATATTCCTAAGCTGCTATTGAATATGTAAATTTGTTAGGAACACTGACAGCACCTCCTGAAGCTGAGTATGTAACATAACCTGTGGGTCAGCATTCGTTCACGGGTAAATAGTGAAGACAAGTACTGGTGTGGGTGAAAAGCCATAGACCAGAGTAGTAGTAAATGTATTTGCAGTACAGTGGTGGTGTATTTATTCAGTAGAATGCTGCTCACAATGAAATAAAGGAGGACTGCCATGTGGAGTGTTGTGGAGAAAACTGACATACATATAGTGGAAAAATTGAACTAAAACACTATGAATCTGTTGGTATACAGTTAAGAACAAATCTTGAGGTCAGATGTCTGAATATGGTTGAGAAGTAGAGAGGAAATATTTGATTATGACTCAGTGGGAGGATACATAAAGTGATTAATAAAGTAAAGAGAATGTACCATCTTAAAATTTGGATTTTCTTCCCTGAATGTGCTCATTCTGCACATAAAGTGATGCAGCCTGGAGCATGAGATTATGTCATTGGTTTTTCTATCAATTGGTTTTTGTGTGTGTCTGAGCGCTTAGCCATGCAGGTCCCCATGCTATTCTCATAACACAAAGGAAAGTATTATTTATCCAGAAAACAAACAAATCTCAAGGATCAAAACAAGTGGCAGCTGCCTGCTACTGCCATCCTCATCATTTTAGTGTGACTGAAGTGTACATGAGGGGTTTCAGAAAGGCTTCCAACAGTGGCTGCATCAATTTGGTCGCAAAGTAAGCTTTATGCATGGAATTTTGGCTGTTTTCTTTTTCCTATGAGTTCACAAAGAGCAATTATTACATACCTTTTTATTAAGCATTGCCAGGCTCTATCTTTGACCAATTTTTTAACACTTGAGGTAACATTTTTACTGTAGGAGATAAAGGCAAACTATGAGGCCAAAGAAAAGAAAACACTCTGTAGTAAAACATAAATTACATTTCAAAAATAGTAAAAGAATATTTTATAAGCCTGTTTAGAGTGCTAGAATAAAATACAGTAAACTGTATAGTTTATAAGTAATAGAATTTAGTTACTATTGTTTTGGAAGCTTGGAGATCTAAAATCATGGGATTTTAGAGCTTGTATCAAGCACTTTCTTAGTATTTTCTTACCTGGTGGAAGGGGTAAGGGACCTCTTTAGAGTCTCTTTTATAATGGTATCTATTCTAGATATGAGCTATTTTCATGGCAAAATCATCTCCCAAAAGGTTTATGTCTTGAACCATTATTTTGAGGGTCAGGATTTCACCATGCAAGCCTAGAATACCTGAACAGTCAGCCCATTACAAACATGAAAATAACTTCTTTAGTTGGGAATGTTAAAGTATTTTATGTTTTTACTGAGTTCATATAATATTTAATTTCCTTTTATGGACCTGTATCCTTAATGTGTAATTACACAATCCCAACAGAAATGTTATAAACATTAATGTGAACATGTGATCATTTGCTTGCAAGCTACACTTGCAGAGTTGTGAGTAGGAGAGGAAAGATCACTCATATGTTGTGCCCTAAAATGACAAAAGGCTTTCACTCATCCTGCCTCTCTCAGTGAGCATTCTAACATGCAATTAGTTTGAACACTAGTCACATTTCTGTTTTGTTTTGCTATTCCAAAATAGAAGAATTTGAGGAGATAATAGCATGTAAAATAAATGATAAATAAAAAATTCCACAGGCACACACTAGTGCATCATAATGTCAGGCTTTCTGAGAAGATAAGAAAGCTCTAGGCAAAAGTAATTAACAAATTAATTTTCAACATAGTTTCATTTGCTAATTAAAAATTTCCTTTATTGAGGGAAATATTCTGTTTTGTGCTTTTATCCTTAATCTTTCTTTTTTTATTTTTTTATTTTTTTATCCTTAATCTTTCAACAGCAGATCATGTAGTTTTTTATATCACTTAAAATTGAAAATTAACTAAAATAAGCTGGAAATATAACTGAAAATAATATATATCATATGCTTGCAAAAATGTAACATAGCCATTAAGATATCAAATCTCCAAAGCAATGAAAGAACGAAATGACTAATCATATCAGAAAGGAAGGACAATTGTTTTCCATATTCATTTCTTCTCTCTTCAGAGGAGTCAGTTTTTGAAACACCTTGGATATCTATCTACTAATCAGTGGGTAATGAAAATATGCTACACTTATACAGTAGAATATTATTTGGTGGTTAAGAAAAATGAAATTAGCAGTAGTATATTCTGCCACCTTACTAAACCAGTATAATTTTTAACATCATGTTTAATATTTATCCTTATATCCACAGATAAATATAGCTCTCATCCATTATCAAGGAAGGTTCTTTTTGTAGCAAAAGGAGATCATTATGGAAGCTACAGCTGGTCAAAACACAGAGAACAATTGAGACTGTGGTGTTAACCCCCAACTGATGCATTTACAACACAACCTCTACACCAAAGCTCAGGAAATATTATTGAAGGTGGGGAGAAAGAGAACCAGGGACAAGGATGCCTTCTGCAAAGCAATAACTTATAAAAGACAAGGGCATGACCTAGGGAGGGGTAAGGAGGAGAGCATGAATGGATTGTGGGGAGGAGTACAGAATGACTGTGATGAAAATGCACGCATGAAATTCTCAGATAATCACTGAAGACATTATACTATTGTAAAAAGTGAATATTGGAAAATAAAGAGGAATTTAAGCATAAAGAGCATGGCCAAACAATGAATATCCAGTAAACATTGCATTTCAGACACAATTACAATGTTTGATTCCACTTAATAAAATCCAGGTTTACAAGAAGATGGTAAGGAAAGTAACAAAAACACATTGTTCAAGTTTCTTAATGGTTGGTATTTATTTGTTTATTTGTATGTGGTTTTCTGCATTTTTGGAGTATATTTTTGCCTAATGGTTAGTTATATGTACTGTGTATTAGCTGTTTGATCTTAGCAAAGTGATTCAAACTTTAAAAAAAAGAAAGACAAAATTACAAAATTCACAGGTACACAGATGGAGCTGGAAACAATCATTTTTAATTGAGGGCATACAGACCGAGAAAGACAAATGTTGCATGTTTTCTCTCATTTGTGGATGTTAGGTTTGAATCTTTAAGTATGTGTGTTTCAGTTCAATATTCATAGAGGTCACAAAATTAGTAGGGGGCCAAGAGGTGGGATTTCAAGGTAGGGGAGAGTGAATGCAATGATTTGAAGGTGGAAGAAAGATTAAAAATAAAGCAAGGAAGGTTAAACTGAGTGAGGATTGGCAGAGTCAGGGAAAAGGAGGGAAAATGAGGAGGGATATAATTAACACTAAAGAACTTGTTAAAAAGTTTTAAAAACCTAATGCTGCAGAAGCCTCCTAAAAGATATGCATATACATATATAAAAAGAGCCTAAATGAAGTTACCCTATAATGGAGCAACAACACCCCTGCTAGACACCACGGGGTAGCAGGTGCTTTGAACAGGCTATCTCTTTTAAAGTTGTTGGCCAGTGAGTTCCCCAATACCTTCCCATACACAAATATTACAGGCCATTGCCAACATTACACCTGAGAACTTCATGGTGATACGCTACTGCTGAAGACATCACATACTTGAATCACAGAACATGGAAAAACCAAGCTGATACATGACATTAATATCACTCAAGTATGATTTCTATGAACTATAGTAATGTCCAACCTGGTAAGACAGGCCTATCGTTCCAGTAGTGGCCTGAATGTGATAGGAATAAACAACTACTTTCTGACTGGATTTAAATCCTGCACCATAAAAAGAAACCCATGTCTAGCACTATTATCAGGGTCAAGAACCTATGACTAGACAGGTCATAGGAATGAGGGAACTACCTACTACTATTATTCTGGTAAGTGAACATAGCATTAAACTGACTCCTAGTGACTTACTGTTACACCCATAGAGTAGTGTGTATCTCAAACCTCATCAGAAAAGCTTATTTTTGCAGAAGATAAAAACTAACACAGGCCCATAATGGGTTAAGGTACAGAGAATAAGAGACTGCATAGTTCTCAGTCGTACATGGGACATCTATATCATACCCCTCCTCCCAATGCTCACAGATTATCATGAAAGATTGTAAGAGTCAGTGATAGTGGATGACTACAAGTAAGCAGTGTTTCCAAAGAAACGAAAACAGGTAAATTGCACATATAAACTCAAAGTGGTTCTACCAAAGGCCTGCATAAACTTAAGCCATGCAAAAATCCCTGTATAGAGGAAAGGTGGGCATGAAATCCCTCACCTACTTGAGTAAATATTTGGAAATGATAACTTCTGGGAAAGGAAGATTTAGTTTCATTTAAGACTGTGGCACCTGGTAGGTGAACCAGGCGACAGTGGATGGCCACACCCAAGAATATATGTGCAGTACAAATTTGAATTCATGGGTTTAAAAACAAATAAGGATATAAAATTGGGTGAGTAGTTTAAGGAGGGTTAAATCTAGAAGAACTTGGAGAAAAAGGGGGTGAAAATAACCAAAAAATATGTATTCTTAAAGAATTAATAAGATATTTTTAAACTAAATAAAAAAGAAATATGAGTTGACATTTAAAGAGAGATAATTAATATTTTTAATTGGTATCACATTAAAAACTCAAAATCACACATAAACATCATAGTTTGTTTAACTTAATGTAACTTTAGAATTTTTACCAGATGGTTGGTTTGTTCTATTAATTATTACAAGTTGTTTCATTTATTTCACCTGAGACTTTTCTGTTTTGCACAAAGTTTATAAAGTTTGGAAATCATTCATTGTGTTTAATCAATTTGTCTACAAGCCAATGAATAAGAAGGCAAGGTGGGGACAAAGAGGAAATTTGTCCAATTTGCACCGTGATGGAAGAATACTGACTTAGAATTGGAAGACCAGGTCTGAGGTCTATATCACTCAACAGACAGATACTCCTTCAGAGTGTTAAGGATAGATGCCTATATGCCTTTCATAGCAGTTAAAAAGAACCATGGGCCACTGTGAATACACAGTGATCTTGAGAAATGCCTGTTCATTCCTTACTCATTAAAAAGTTGAAGTGGCTTAGTAAAAAAGACTGGAGAAAGATTGCTGAATTTTGAGGCAACCAAAATAAGTCAATGTCATTGTAAAGAGACTGGTGGATAAAACAACACAATAATGTTGTATGATTTTTGTTTGTGTTCTGACAAATAAAGCTTGCCTGGAGATCAGAGGGTGGAGCTAGTCCACTAGTTAACCATAGAAGCCAGGCAGTGGTGGCACACACTTTTAATCCTAGCACTTGGGAGGAGGAAACAGGAAGATCAGGAGTTCAAGGCCACCCTGGGCTACATGAAATTGAACCAGTCTAAAAGAGAAACAGATTTGGGTGGTGGTGGCACAAGTCTTTGATCCCAGCACTTGGGAGGCTCATGCCTTTAATCCCAGCACTACAGAGGTGGAGACAGGAATATAAGGCAGGTGGAGACAGGATCACACCCCTCCCCCCCAATTCAATCTGAGATTTCGTAGAGGTAAGAAGTCTCTAGTGGCTGTCTGTTCTGCTTCTCTGATACTTCAGCTTTCACCCTCCATATCAGACTCCAGGTTTTTATTTGTTAAGACTAATTAAGATCGTGCTTTCACAATAGAGAATAAAGAGAAAGGAAGTACGTACTGTCTGATTTATAGTTTTACCCACAAACACAGCAGGGTATCTTGAGGGAATGATGGCAACAGACTTCCAGTGAAACTTTATGTAATCAAATAAACAAATATAAAATTAGTGATTCTCTCTAACAGCCCTGGAGTAAAAGGGTTTGTTTGGTTGTTTTGTGTCATTGAATTTCTAATTTAGATATGGAATGGATGGTAGTTACTGCCTTTTTTATTTTTGTATTTAAACACACTTTTTATTGAAAACTTTATTTTTCATAAAATATATTCTGATCACAGCTTCTCCTCCCTCAACTGCTTCTAGATCTTCTCCACCTCCACACTTATCTAATTCCATGCTCTTTCTCTTCTCTCTTTAGAAAACAGGCAAAAACCATAAACAAATAAACCAAACAAAACCATAATAAAAAAGAAATGCATTTACATACACACACACAAATGCATAAAATGCAAAATTGGAAACAATAACATATAATCAAAAGACCAGTAAAACAAACAAACAAACAAAAAGCCCAAACAAAACAATATGAGACAAAATGTCAACAAAATAACATTGAACTTATTTTGTGTTGGCCATTTACTGCTGAGCATGGGGCCTGTCTTTAAGTGTGGTTAATGAATCCAGTGAGAGGAAACATTTTTTTTCTTTGCAAGTAGATGTCAAATGAAGATGGTTTCTTGATTAGGGATAGGAGCCTGTATCCATTTTCTGCTCTCAACACTGGGATCGGGTCAAGATTCGGCTTCAAAATACATGGGTAGAAATATGCGGACCTTCAATTTCCTTATAAAGATTTAAGAAAATGGAACAGGGTCCAAAATTTTGTTTTTGTTTTTTTCTCCTTCAGAGACAAAATATCTATCTTTGAGCTTCACCCTCTAATGCAGTCTCTTCTCTTTTAGTGACTCTCTTCAAATGACTTTGTCCATTTCTTCAAAGCCAGGCTCAGCTCACTGGATACGATTAATCATGTAGTATTTTTCTCCTTCAATGGAATGTATATTCCAAGTGGTCAAAAATCCCCACTGTGTTGAAATCTCTCCATTGACAAAACTGTTACATGTTGACAAATTTATACTCTAAAACATACTTAAAATGATAGCAAACATTCGTTTCTTGGATCATTGTGAGAATATTGAGTGGTGATAAAAAATTAGTATGAATATTTTAGTAGGTAATACATTGAGTTGATCTAAGCACCAAGTGAACTTTGCAGCCAAGAGTAGGTACAATCCTAAATTACACAGGACAACATATTATACAGGATAGTGGTGTGCTGTCAAAAGGAAGAAAAATACAGAAGAGATTTGATAATTATTATGGGAAGCTGAAGATAATCAGCAATACCATGTATTTGTTCATATGCCATAAAATGCCAGAGATGCTTCTATGACAAATGTAACTATACATGATTTTCTATGTTTCATTGTGTCAACTGTTTATGATAAGATATCCTGGCACTGAGATATTGAAATTTATGTTTTCTTGAGTACAAGAGATTTTTGTAGCACTATTTTTAGAATAAAATCATAGTAGAGTTTTAAAATAATTTCTTTGTTTTTGAACAAAAATTAGGATCATGGCTTAGTGTAGTAGGGACAGGGGCGGCCAGCTTACAAGTATAAGCAAGTTTTCACTGAAGAAAATCAATATATATACACATGTATGTGTGTGTGTTATATTAACCATATATGGTAATAATACTCTAGATGCTTAGAAGATATTGATAATTGCCACAATTAAAACAATTCTTTAAAAAAAGGATAGGGCTGCATAATGGTAATCTAACTGTAAAACTTATCTCAGAAGTGAAAAATAAGAACAAAAGTTATTGGTATTCTTGGCTTGCCTCTTGAATTAAGAAATCAATAATGATTTATCAGGAATCTGAGCGCTCTCATCTTCAAATGCAAACTTGAAGTAGAGAACAATTTTGGAGCAGGGGGAAGCACTCTCCTCTCAAAGCCCACCCCCAGGTGACATACTTCCTCCGGCAAGTCCGTTCCTCCTAAACCACTCCAAACAGCACCACCAACTGGGGACCAAGTGCTCAAATGCCTGAGGCAATGGGGTTGTTTCTCATTCAAACCAACATGGCAATCATTTAAATAAGTAAAAATAAACTTTAAAACAAGAAGTATAGGAGATAAAGAAACATCAAGGTTTGATGATCACAAAGATGCAAGTAGCATAATCAGATTACACTAGACTTGGGAGAATCAGATTAACCCTTTGATATGAAAAGTGCTATATTTTTGTCATGCCCCAAACCTCTAATGCGTATTATGGCAGAAGATGTGAAATTCTTTTAATTAAAATGCCAAGAAATGGACACAAGAATAAGGACCAGCCGTTATTTTAAAGATCTTGTGCAGATAATTTATGAACATTTAAACAAAGCAATAATTTCTAGGAGTAAAGATAAATTATCTTAGGATATCTCAGAAAGATAAAATTGTTTTGTGAGTATAGCTCCCAGAATGGCTGATCAGATGAAAGTCTATATGTAAATCTTATTAGCATTTGAAAAGCCTTTTGATCCATCTACACTGAAGCTGTGGAAACCATTATTCACATGGTAGCAGAGGACTCATGAACAAAGTAATCATAATGGTTATCATATGTTCATATCTAGAGAGGCACCTAAAATATTTAGAAGGTTGCTCAGTAACTCAGAAAAATAATGGAGATATTTTCAATTGACATGTCAAGATGGAAATTGTAAATCAAGATGGAAAACATCATGACAGGCCTAAATTATAGACAGGAAACATAAAGTACACTTTAGCCAGAATAAATATAAAACTATATCATTAGGTGGTTCAGTTGTGCAACTGAAAGAGCTGAATGTTGGAGCTGTTGATTAGAAGCAATTACAGCAGAAATAGCATGGGGATCTTAAAGAACTCAACATCATTGTGACTCAACCTAGATTAGTGACTTACAAATCAAGAAAAGGTTACAGTCTCAACATCATGGAAGCTGGAAGAGGGTGTGGATCCTCCTGGAGTAGGAGTTACAGGTGGTTGTGAAGTGTCCAATGTGGGTGATCAAAGCCAAACTCTGGCCTTCTGAAAGAACACAATGTGCTCTTAACCACTGACCCATCTCTCCAGCCCATGTTTAAACTTTGTATTTGTTAGTCTCCTGTGACATACATGGGCAATGAGGTATATATATGGTATGGACCACATATGGACACCAGATAATAACTTTGTGGAGGCCAGTTCTGCTCCTCCATCTTTATATGGGTTGTAGTGGTTGAATTCAGGTTGCCAACCTTATGAGGCAAATATGTGTACCCACCCAGGCTGTCTCACTAGCCCATGGTTCTATGATAGGCCTCTGAAAAGGAGGAACAATGAAGGACCTGAGAAAAAGGTGATAAAGAAAATAGGTGGAAGGATATGTTCTTGGTTTTGTTTTGTTTTTATTTTAAGGGCATGTTTTTTTAACAGAAGGAAATTATCAGGGGAAATAATGTTTTGAATGTCCACCTTTCCCTAAGAACTCTTTCCAGGTGCTTCTAAAATATTAGATATCTGTGGAAGAAATGGTGTTTCCATTTCCACGGGAAGATGAAGTAAATATACTATTTTACAGATAGAACAAGATACAATGCATGATCACTCTTGTAGTATTTCATTTTTGGTACATGACAAGATAGAACTTCATGAAAATTATACCTCTTCTGCAATGATAGGATAGAAAGCAGTATCATTACCCTCCATTGAGACTACAACAAAGTTCCAGCAGAAGTGTTTGTTTGTTAAGGATGTTCTAAAACAACACTCAGATTTGGAGGCTGAATTGTGAAATGGCTACCAGTACCATCTCTAATCTTAAACCATGAGAATGACCAGTCCAAAGAAGAGTATGTAAAGAAAAGATAATTTTTAGTAGCCACCTTTTGCTCATGTTCATTTTAGGGAAGAAAAAGGACATCTATTAAAATCTAAAGATAACCTAGCTGGTGGCAACTTATGAGGAACCTTTGGGCATATGGCCTACATAACAGAAATGGGCCTTTGGAGGTGGGAGTGGATCTTGAAGGCATGTCTGATATTGATCCAAGTTTTCTGCTTCCTGGTTCATAAAGACGTGAAGTATTGCTTCAGAATACTCTGCCAAGGACTAAGCAGCCCAGTGTGGCGATGTATTGTGTCCCCCAATATACTGTGTCTCCCAATAAAATAAAACTTGCCTGGAGATCAGAGGAAAAAGCCAGGCAGTATACAGAAGTCAGACAATGGTAGCACATGCCTTTAATCCTATCACTTGCCAGGCAGGGATCTGTCTGGATCTCTGTGAGTTCAAGGACACACTGGGAACAGAGCCAGGCATGGTGGCACACACCTTAAATTCCAACGCTAGCTAACCATAGAGGTCTGGAGGTCTGTACAGACAGAAGGGAAGTGACAGAGCTGGGAAGGAAGAGGAAGTGTTGTAGCTGGACAGAGAGAGCAAATCAGGTGGCAGAATAGCAAGGCATATAGGCATGGGTAGACAGGAAGTAGCTCACTCTTTGGAAGCTGCAGAGTTGGTGAGGTGAGATTAGCTATGGCTTTCACTTTTTCCCTGATCTCTCAGGTTTTCACCCCTGTATCTGGCTCCATGTTTTTTATTTAAGACAATATAGAAATTCCTCTATAGCCCAGCATGCATATTTACCACAATGGGCTTCCTTACTGAAATCCAAATTAATCCTCTGTGGTAATATATTGTTTGTAAACTAAGAAACAAAACTTGCCTAAGGGTCAGAAGACAGAGCAAGCCAAGGAGTTAGCCACAGAGGTCAGGCAGTGGTAGCACACACCTTTAATTCTAGCACTGAGAAGGCGGTGGCAGTGGCCTGTGTGGATTTCTGTGAGATCAAGGCCACCCTGGGTTGCATGAGATTAATCCAGTCTAAATGAGAAACAGAGCCAGGCAGTGGTAGCACTTGGGATCACACACCTTTAATCACAGTACTAGGAAGGTTGAGGGAAAAAAAAGTGATATGGCTGGGCAGAGAAAGGACTATAAGGTGGGAGGAGACAGGAACTCATGCTCTTGCTCTTTCAGGCTGAGGAGTTGGTGAGGTAAGAGGTAGTGGATGTGGCCTGTTCTGCTTCTCTGGTCTTTCAGCTTTCACCCTGATATCTGGCTCCACATTTTTATTATAAGACCATTTAGGAGTCATGCAACAATCCTCTTTTGAAGCTGTTTTTGCCAGGTATTGTCATAACAATGAAAAAATAATATGCTATTGTAATGAACTAAACTGCTACATAAAATATGTGTTATAATCATCTTCAATATATCTGAGCACCATTAAAGGGAAAAATCAGGTGTTGATAAAAGTAAAGAGAATATACCAGTTGGCTTTCTCCTTAAGAGTGCTTAACAAAATGGAATGATTGAGCCTTTGATTGAAACATTTCAAAATACAGGATTTAGGACACTGAGTACAGGTTTATTTATGCTTAAATAGGTAATAAAAGATCTTCACTAGTAGGATCACACTCCCAAGGCCACACCTTGGTAAATTTCACCATTAAAATTTCTTCCGTCAAAATTTGACACTAAAAACAGGGATAACAAAATTCTTAGAATTCATTACAAGCTGTTCTTCACATAATTGCTATAAAAGTTTGCTCTAATTAGATGATATTCTAAGAAAAAAATCTGACACCTGTTGAAATGATATGGCAGAATTTACTGAGGGTTATCATAAATACAGGAACAAAAGAGTTTGACATCATTGTTTTACCACCCTGTCCTCTGTAATGTAACATTCCCTAATTATTAAGGACATCATTTGCATCAAATATTGGAAATGGTTTAAACGGAAGAGAGATGACCCCACTGAAGACTGCTGCACACAGACAAAAATCCTTAAATAAACACTAATGCAATGACACAGTCTTAACTCATCAATGTGGATACTAACACTTTCATGTTAATGCACAGTTGTTACAGATGGGTGCTAAGGGTAGAGAGGTAACCATGTCACAGAGAAACCCAGTGGATGAATACAGGCCCAAGGTCTTCTGATGACTCAGCACTCCTTCAGACTAGATGAAGTGATGAAACTTGGGGTGCCTCTCAGATACAAAACAGACACAAGATTTGTCCAATTCTGGATTCTCCAGGGGATAGAAACAGTAGAGTATATCTATAATTACAAAAAGGTGACTTATTCAGCGAACTTAAATAACTAGAAGCAGGGATAGTCTCACACTGGCTGTCTCAAGGCTAAGAAGAGAAGAAAACCAGGAGCAGGGAGTTTCAGTATAAGTTGGCAATATAGCCTCAGCCTCAGCACAAGGCTGAGGACCTAGAAGCCACCTGTGGGAGCAAAGGAGTTCCTTGGGACTATATTATAAAGGCAGTAATATCATTTATGAAGGTTCTGCCCTCCTGGTCAAATTACCTCTTATCTTATAGGTCAGGGAAAATGAAGAAGGCAGTTGTGAATTATCTCATCCACCACTATTCCATGTTAGACAAGAACAGTTAATTACAACAACATAGAGAGTTTGCCCGAGGCATGTTTCTTTTTTCTCTTCTTTTTTCTTTCATATTCCTCCCTATATCTCTTTTTCTTCTTGTATAAAACATGGTTTCGCTATCAAGCCAGGCTGTCTTTGAACTCACGATCTTCCTGAGATTGAAGATGTGTGACATCATGGCCACTGTGTGTTTTTTGATAGCACAAGTTTTGATGTCATAAAAGAATATGTCTGTGAACAGGCTTATGTATGTTTCACCTCTGGATTCTATCCATATCCTGTATAGAGAAGAAAAATAAAGAGCAGTACAGTAAGAGATCACAGACTTCAAGAAATTTCAATATGATGGAAGAGCCAAAAAATAACAATGTGTCTTTGTGCCCTTTGATATAAATAGAAACTAGGAATAGGAGCCAAATCCAGTCTTTATTTTCTATCCCTCATCTTTCTCCGTTGGTAGATTGGTTCAATGCCTTCATGAATATGACAGCAGAAAGTGGTCCCTGTACAGTATTCCATTCTCAGAGTATGACAGCTGCATGTTGCCCATGTTCAATGTTACCATTCTACTGAATATGACAGAGGCAGGTAGTCCATGAGCAGTGTTCTCATTTTGAGCATCACAGCTACACATTGTCCATGCATAGCATTCTCGTTCCCACTCTGAAGGACTTTATTCTTTTGTTCAACATTGAATAATCTTGCATTCATGGACTCAATCTCATCTGATCTTGATATATAATTGGATTGTATGCAATATGTCTTCTAGCATTTCTGATAGTAGTCATTTTGCTATTTTTTTCCCCTTGACCGAACTAGAGGCTCATTCAGTTTAATTGGTCTTTTCAAGGTCTAGGCGTTTGATTTCATTGATTTTTCTGTGCCGAATCCCCAAATTTAGTTCAACTGAATTCTGACTTAATTCTTTGCATTCATTTTCTTCAACTCACTGTGCATTTAATTTTCTCCTCTTTATCTAGATTTGTAAAGTGGAATCTTAGCTAATTTATTGTTTTCTAATCTCTGAGTTCAGTGATATCATTTTCCCTGTAAGTTGTGTTCCTACTGAACCCCACAGATTTCCATAAGTTATGATTTTAATTTTCTCGGTTAAAACTCTTTTAAATTTTCTTTTGAAAGTTCTCCTCTGGTCCACATATATCTAGAAGTGTTGCTTATTCTCCACTCATTCCTGCTGCTGACTCCGATTTAGTAGTACTGTGCTCTCAAAGCAAATGTTGTGTAACTTCTGTTCGTTGCAAAGGTTCAACTGTGTCTATGGCTCAGAGCAAAGTCTACCACAGTGACTATTCCATGTGAGCCTGAGAAGAATGTGTATTCTGTGCTGCTGAATGAAGTAGTCAATAGATGTCAGACACATCCAGTTGACTGATGGTTCTGCTGAGTTCAGCTATGTGCCTACCGATTTTATGCCTGATAGATCTGTCCATCCTTAGTTCACATTTCTACTCAGATACCCTGTGAAGCGCTCTTTCTCTGCCAAGCCACAGAATCTTGAAATACAGAAGAAGATTCAAGTGCTCTGTCTCTGATTGTTCCTATAAATAAAAAAACAAGACAAACTCAAAACAAAAGTACAAAAACAGAAAAGCCCCCCCCACCCCCTGGCCAGCAAAAAACAAAAACACAAAAGAGCAAGATGAAAAAGAGAAAACAGTATTTCCCCGAGAAATCCTTGGCAATTAAGCAACTGATGACCTGAGTTACACAGAAAAAAAACTTTTTAATCAAAACAGATTATAAAATTTATGTCTTCATTAACTGATTTCTGGCTGGTAAATCACATTTTCTTGAATTATGCCCAAAGAATAGGAGGTTCTGTTCCATGTGACCTGTTATCATTTACCTTCAGTCTGAGACTCCATATTTGAGAGCATAACTCTTCCCTTAGAAAAGCTTCCTCTTGTTGTGTATGCCACATCCCCTTCTTTACTGATACCATCAGAATTCGGTGGGATATTGAGTCAGGAACATATTTCCTGAATCCTCTGCATTTGGCCATTACAATCACCTTGTAGACTCTGTCTCCACAGACACCTTCAGTTCAAGTTTCCTCACGAAGGATGTGTAACTGCATATTTTCTACGTGATCGCATGCTGATTGTTCACACTAAATCACAGATGTTACGAAGAATAAAGTTTCCCTGTCAATTTTGCACCCTTTAGGATTCTGCAGTCACTAATATATAGGGGCTGTGTCTCTACTTCCACAGTGGGAATGATGGAAAAGATGGTTTCCCATTGTTGTTTGCTTTGTTTCCTGGTTCCCCATACCCCTAGTCCCGCTTCTTTCCACTTCAGTGTACTTTGTTCTGGTTTTTAATCTGGGAATGAAGTGTGGAGTAAATGAGGTAGGGAACTTTTCTCTCCACCTTGCTCTGGAGCCACCAGAAAACACTAGGTTTCTCTGGTCCAAGATGGGGAAGAACTGTGACTGTCAGAACAAGAAACAGTCATTTGCAACTCAAGTGGCAGTCCACTTCAGGTCAGGTTGACATCGGTTCCTCTATCATTTCCCCCATGCTTTAATCTTCAGATAGAAAATTGAATATTAAACATGATTTCCCCATTTTTCTCACAAACGTTTTCCAAGTAGAATTTAATTCACTGAGCCTGAGTGGTTGTAAACCTGAGTCAGGCACAGTTCTGCAAAACCTCCTGCAAACACCCCTGCTGCTGCTGGAGTCAGAGTATCCCTGTGGGGGTCTCTGCACACCCCTGCTGCTGTTCAAGTGCGGAAGTCAGTACTTTGTAGGGTTTCTGTTTTTTTTTTTTTTTTTTTGTGTGTGTGTGTGTGTGTGTGTGTGTCTAGCACACACTTACCCATACTCATAGAGATCAGCTGTCTATCATTAGGACCATGGGGAGGGGATTCTACTGTCCTTTTGAAAGTGGAAAAGGGAGTGGCAACTGGGAAGGATGTATGTGAGAAACATTGGAGATGCCAGTGTTCTGTAGTTTAATCTGATGGTTATGAGTATTGACTTCATGATGAATCACTTCTTTATATTTATGGTGCATGTGTGGGTTCAGCCCACAACTGACTCAGTTTCCCAGTTTGATTCTGAAGTCTATTCTGAGTCAATAGAGTTCAAGCTTGCTTGCTCCAGTGCAATGAGAAAGTCCTGATTAGCCCACAGGAAGGAACACACTATCTAGCTAGACACAGGCTGCTGATGCCAGCCGGAGATACATCGAGATAGAAAAAGAAACTGCCTGCTCTTTGACATAAGGCAGGATAGATAGTGGTTGAATGCCTGCACTGTGCATTGTTCTACCTCTGTCCCTCAAAACTGTATATAAGCTCGCTGTGAAATAAACTCGGGGCTGTCCAGCATTGACTGGCAGACCTCTAGACTCTTTTCTGTCTTCTTCATTGTCTCTTTAATATGCACGCCTCTACCCAGCTACCCAGCCGACTGTCGGCAGGCTCTGACAGGTACATATAAATACACATGTGTAATGTTTATAGGTATATATTTTAGAAATAAAATATACTTTTAGGAACTATCAAAATCTATGAAATATATGTGTATAACTCTAATGCATAATATGTAAATAAATGCATAGATACTACATATATTTGTGCATCTGTGGTTCCGTTTGTGTCTATGAATATGTTTGCCTCCCAGAATAGAACATAAATAGACAGAAATGGAGGGGAAAATGTTATGCCTAATAAGTAGCAGAGCAATGGAATTGTAATAGTACATGATAACCTGACATAATAGTGGAATATATGTTTGTGGAACCAATTCTATTTGTAATGCATTCATCATCACAAAAGGTAGTAAATGTAAGGTAATAAATCCAAGCTACACTGTTTCTATAGAGAAGGAGGATTTAGGATTAGCTATTATCTCTGTAGTTAGAGGGCCCAAGTCCCCTTTTTTTTCCCCTTACACATTTTTTAATGAAGTAGCTCCAGGTAAATATATAGTTTAATTTAATTAGAATCCTGGTTTATTTTCTATTGTTTATAAACCATCTTGCTCTGATAAGAGAGAAAAGTAGGGTTTACAGTATCATAAAGGAACAGTCAAAATGGTTTTGAAAAGTTAAGGTATCTGTAAGCATTTACATAAAAAAGGAAAATAAAAACCTTATTCTCAGCAGCAAACTCAATCATGCCCTGCCTTGCACAGGTGAGTGAAACATAGCCACACACATCTGGGTTTTGAAAAATACCTGTTCCATAAGTATCCTAGTTAATGAAATGGGAGTGCTAGGGATAGAAAAAGGGGAATGGAGATGATAAGCAGAAAAAATCTGGAGAGGTGTATAAACAAGCACTAAGGATGCATGAAAAGGCCCTATAAGAAATTTCTACTTTATGAACCAACCAAAGGAACTACACTACATGGGTGGGTAACTTTGTTGCCAACTTGTAGGTTTTAAGCCCAAATCCCAATGCCAGGTGTGGAATACCTCCATATGAGTTGTTGGTCAGAAAGCCCCTAGAGATGGACAAAACAATAGGGGCTCTTTCCAAATCTCTTGTTACCTACCAGCGCTATACAGTAAGACGCCACTACTGAAGACAGCACATACTTTGGATGTAGGTCAGCAAAATCAACTTGGAACTAGGCTGAAAACTTCCAAAAGGTGCCAGGAGGCTGCTGCAAGAGAAAAGCTATCAGCAAGTTAAGTCAGGTTTAGACCATGCTGACCTGCCAGACAAAATATAGACCCATGGGTGTAATAATGGCATGTTCAACTGCTACCTGTGGATCTGAGGCCAGCTCCATGGGAGGAAATATATTCCTGGTACTCTAAACTTGGTCCAAAACCTGGCAAGAATAGTCGTAGGCCTATGAGGGAATTTACTACAGATGTTTTGCTAAATGGACATGCAATTAAAGTACTTTCTAAACATATATACTTGTATACACAGTTGGATACAATTCTGACTTAGTCAGAGAATCCCCTTTTATCACTGGGAAGTGGGTAAGGCAGAAACTAATAACAACAGAATGCTGACAGTTAATGGAACCCCGAGTGTTCAGTCTTAAATAGTACATTAAATAGTACATCCCTGTATTACCTAACCATAAGATCAGAGAACACTGCAGAAGAGAGGGGAGGGGGGAGATTATAGGAGCTAGGGGACGGAAACAGTCCTTTAAAATGTTCTGGATGTAATATTCTGGATATAATATAGCCATTGCAATCACACACCATCAGTAACTACTGCATAAGACTCGCTGAGAAAAAGGGGATTGATGAGTGTAGAAGGGGAAATAAGAAAAAGTTGGGTTGGGGAGAGTATGACCACAAAATATTGCATGAAAGAAAGAAGCTGTTGAAACACAAAGGAACCAAAATTTAAGTTACTCATCATTTTATCACGGAAATTTCAATCTGAATGTGTTTCTGGAGAGCACTTAATTCCAGCAAATTCACTTTATATATTTTTTAATCCAAATACATGGAGTCAATCCCATCCTATAATGCCTCCAGTCTAGGATTTGTCAAGGACTTCCTAGAAGGAATAGATGGAGTGTGTTTCCTGGTCCTTCTGGTGTTCCTCTGGCAACTTGTCTTCTAAAATGTTTCTCAGAGTATTAAGGAAGGCGAAACATCTCCCCTCATTTCAAAGTCTTAAATAAACTACAAAGGCTAATGTGAGGTTGAATGAATAAAATCAATGAGGAGGGAATTGCATGTTTAATTGGATGATATAAGTTGAACGAAGCCGTGGTGTCTCTTGGCTCTTTTCCCATTTTTTTCCTCTAAGGCAGAACTATGTGGGAGGAACAGAAGCAGGATGTGAGAGACTGCAGAGGGCTCCACCTGACACAGATGCAGGAGCACTGACTGCAGAGAAGTGGGAAGCAGAGGGAAGGGTCAAATGCACATGTAATTACCCAAGAAGGGACTGCTGGGAAGGGAAAGATACGGTGGGTTTTTTGTTTGTTTGTTTGTTTTTTCAGGAAAAGAAATACAGATAATGGGGTTGATAGCAAAACAAAAAAAGAAAAAGGACACTCAAACAGTGGGCAATAAATGACCTAAACAGTGGCTTTCAAAAAATTGAGAGACACTTAGAAAACCAGGGGAGTGTGGGTCCTAAAGATTCTAGTCCTAGCCCACAGAGAGCTTGGGTTGTGCTGGGAGTGGGCCAGTGCATGTTTTTCTTATCATAGTTGTGATCGGTCCAGGATTTTAACAAAATTATAGGTAACTGCTGAACAAAATGTTTTGATTATTAGTGGAAGTGGAACTGGGGAATCTGAAATTAATTTTATGAGCACATAAATGAGAATTTTGTATTTTCAGTATCCAATATAAATGATAAACAATTTTTTCTTTCCATTCCTTAATGATGAGGAATGAATAAGCCCCAATACACACTCTCAGTTGGTCTTAAGGAATGTTCCAAGTAGATGGTTCTATCATATTTGAAACATATTTTTCTACTTTACATATTAATCCCACTTGCTCTATATTTTGCATCATTATAGTCACATAATTTTTCAGTGTAGAATGGAAATTTGCATTGCTGTTAATTTGAAATAATATAGGATTAAGCAAGTCATTAAATGTGATATGAATATTCATTTGAAAAGAATATTTCTCATAAGTTTACCATAAGTCCAGTTTTGCTTGATTGGGGTCATGATAGTTTTTTATAGCTATTACGAGAACTATAGTTTTCTTTTATCATAGTACTCAACATTTTGTGATTTTATGGAAAAGAAATCTGTGTCCAGCTTTTATTTTAACATACCATTTCAATCAATTAATGAGTATTCATACCATAATTTTAGTTTCTCTTGTGTGGTGGCTGAAGAAATTCCATTTTATGCTAGGCCTCCATCTTGATACCCACTAGCCCTTTGTCTCTGACTCCAGTCCATGAAAGATAAGTTCTAAGTAACCCTGACTCAGTGACCCCCCCACCCCACCCCAGAAATGTACAGCCATGACCAGCTACGGATTTTACGTGTTATGTTATGGCGAACTGCTTTCGGCTTCTGTAAACTGCTTGTGCAGACACTTAGGTCACCCTGACTACCTAATCTTGTCAGAGAAAAGCAGCTCTTTGTACTCAAGGTCTTGCTGTGGTTTTCACCTTTAAAAATCCTTCCTCCCCCCTCCCCTCTTCTCATGGCAATCTCAAGTTTGACTCAGAGATTGTCCTGCCAGCAGTATTCAATAAACCTAATTAAAATTGGATCGAGTATATGGTCTTATCCCAGAGGTCAGGAACATAACACTTTGTTTCTTTTTTCCATTTTTCTTTCTTCACCGTTCTTAAGATTGATGATTAGTCATATGAAGATTTAAAAATATACTTTAATACAGAAGTCACTCTTTGAAACTTTATTCAGTTTGCTCCAAAGTTCTTAATACTCCCTGAACAAAGTTTATAAATGTTCATAAAAATCCTCACTATACAAGAAAGAGCAGAACCTATCATAACCCAAACCTCTAAAAGTAATTTACTAAATTTAAATGTAATCGTCAATTTCCATGAACATGATTAGCATGAAGAGCCCTCAAAAGCTGAATAGGTTATTGAACCAAGCTTATGAGTCTTTGGACCGGAGGGTACTACTGTGGTAGTACTGTCATCATCAGGCTGCCTACTAATAATCTATTACCTCCTCTGTTACCTACTTTGATCTCACCAACAGCCAGGGAAGCTATGACTCCAGGAATATATTTCCATGATTTTGTTGGTTGTTCAATATCAGCAATCTTTTTCCTGCTACAATCCAGGAAGCAAATAGTTTAAACATTTCCATTCACACAATCAGTGTTAAAAAAAAACACAAAACTATTCAATAGCTACTCTAGTAAACTAACAGTCATAATTCATAGACAGAGATGGCCATATGCCAACAAATCCTTATACACAAAGTATACTGTACATTTTTAAAATGCTAGAAGAAAGGCGTTTGAAGGTTTTTCACCATAAGAAAACCCTAAATCATAAATACTAGGAGAGACAAAAATCCTTTGACAGCACATTATGTATACATTTACCAAACAGAGCATGGTACTCTACTGATGTGAACAATATTAAAGCTGCTATGGGTTCATTAAGAATCACTTTACCAGCACAGCTTCTAAAGAGGGGAGATGGAATACATGTGTATGAGGGCAAAGAGGAATGATGGGGGTACTTAGGTGGGATGAGGAATGGGAAGGTGGTGATGGGCAGTGGTTGTTGGTTTTGTTGTTTTGAGAAAGCATTTCACCTCATAGCCCCGTCCAAACTCAAACTCATGATTACTGTGCCTCAGTCCTCTGGGTGTTTGGGTTCCAATATGTCACCATGGTTGGCTCATATTGTTTTAATGTCATTTACAGTAGTTTTCTTAGGGTGCTGCTTATCAACACTAGGTATTTACTTTTGCTTATATGCTAAATGAGAGTCTTAGAAAATGTCTATTCAAGACAGAAGGAAAAGGGTGGGAGAAATATTTGTGGGTGGCTTAACATAAAAGGATGAGGGGACATATTTAGTGGGTAATTGTATATTTCAAAAAATATTTCTTAAAAAGTATTTACTTTATAATTGGAAGATTGGGAAACATGGCATGCTGTTAAAATATTGGTAACTCTCTAAAGTTCAGTCAATTTGAGTTAAATTAAATGGAAAATAACTTTTTGAGTGGCAAAATAAATGTCTATAAACTCTGGTTCTCAGGCGTGAAGAGATGGCTCTGTGATTAAGATCATGTACTACTCTTGCCGTGGACCTCAGTTCGGTGCCCACCCACCCAGGAGGTTCACACTGCCCATAATCCCAGTCCCATTACTTTCTTCCAGCCTCCACAGGCAGCTGCACACATGTGGCACAAATAAACTCATGCAGGTAAACACATAAATAAAAATAAGTAAAATCTTTTTGAAGTCTGGTTCTATTTATTTAATGAGAACATTGGCAAAAAAAAAGTCAAAATCATCTTTTTAAAAAGTATTTATCTTGGCAATAACAGACGTTAAGTATCTAGTGCTGGTGGGAAAATCAGGCCCTAAGCAAAACCATTGTGAGAAAACCCATTAAAGCAACAACAGTGCAAGAATTTTCTACTTTATCACCTTTAAATGGCTGAATATTAGCAAGAAAAACAAGCTTTGTGGCATTTTTCACTTGCCTTATTCTCATCCCTCCTTTCCAGGCCCACGGTAGCCACAAGATTAATAATCTATGTTTTAGTGAGGGTTCTCTAGAGGAGAAGAACTGATAGAGTAAAGATATACTGAAAAGGAATTTATTAGATGGCCTTATATGATACAGCCTGGGTTGTCCAACAATGGCTGTCTTTGTGATGGGGAGGTGGAGAACACGATACCATTGATAATTGACAGTATGGCAGACATGAGAACTATGCATCTAGCCATGTCTACAGGGTACACAACTGGTAGAAAGTGGACAAAACCTGCTTGGAACCAACTTAGAAATTCAAGATGTTTATTCTGGTTTCTCTGTATGTCTTTATATGACATGAATTAGACCACACACAGTTCAACATCTGTCACTAGGGTATTGGCTGTGAAATATTAATTTAAGATGTATTACATTCATTTATGCTGTAGAATATTTGTTTAATGATGCAAAGACATGTTACATTTGTTTTATTAAATAAAAATAACCTGGGGACAGGAGGCTGAGTCAGCAACTAGCTGACAGGAAGTGGTAGGGAGGAACCACGTGTAGTGAGGGTGCTGAGCAAAAGGATGCCTGTTTTAGGGGAGAGACGTGAGCTAGGAAAGAAGGTTAGCCACTTGCTAGTCAGTCTCTGTGAGGGAGCAGAATTTCATCTCAGCTTTTGAATCCTGAGTTCTACAGAGGGATAGAGATCTGGATAAAGTTTCCTTTAGCTGCCTTGATAGAGCCTGTGCCTGAGGGAACAGAATTCCGGCCTGACTGTGGCCAGCGTGAGGGACCAAACCGCTGATGGCAGCTGCAGAGCTGCAATTGCCGATTAGGGCAGCAGTAACTTAAGGGGCGATCACTGAAACTCAGTGGTCAGTTTTTATCTTTAAAAAAATGCCTATATCTCCTGGTAAGCTAACAGGATGATCATCAAAAACATAAAAAGGATGCCGGGCGGTGGTGGTGCACGCCTTTAATCCCAGCACTCGGGAGGCAGAGGCAGGCGGATCTCTGTGAGTTCGAGGCCAGCCTGGGCTACCAAGTGAGCTCCAGGAAAGGTGCAAAGCTACACAGAGAAACCCTGTATCGAAAAAACAAAAACAAAACAAAACAAAAAAAAAAAAAAAAAAAAAAGGAAAACCAAAGGATTAGCTCTACGGGTTGCTTTGAAAACCTCTAAGATGTTTTAGAGGCCGCAGAGGACTCATGCGTGTGCAGGGCTGCCTATACAATACCAGAAGAGACTCAGCGAGGCTTTAGTTCTCAAGGAGAACTGCACGACAGAAAACAAGGGCTAAGGCAGAGTGGTCACCTTCCGCCACCATGTGCAGTCATGCTGTGACACACAGTCGAGGACACACAGGACACTTTCTATTCCAGCTCATCTGCAGAATCTCTCTTGTTTACTGTTCTCTTCTCCTTTATTTGAATTTATTGTGAATAGTTAGCATATATAGAACTATCTGGGAAAAAAGTCTACATTTATCCATATGTACCAAGTAAAATAATGCCTCTAGTCTTATTCTGTTAATTGTAAAAGGGAGTTAATGACATAACCTACAATTTATAAACTTCCTTTGTAATAGTGATGTTTAGTTCATAGTTAGCATTTTGAATGTTAAGAATGACCTTTGCAAAATATAAGCAATGTAAGATAGATTTTTTTAAAAAAAATGATTTAACATTACAAGACAGAAAGAAAATACCTATGGGGTATTTTCATACAAAACATTAAAAAGTGGGAAAGCCTTTCAGCCTGAGTGCAGGTATCATTATTTTTTTTTTCATTTAGTGCATTTTTATGATACACATTTTGTTATTCAATACACATGTAACTATGTATTAATCAATCAGTGTAATAAGCATTTCTGTATCTCCATCCATTATCATTCTTTATGTGTTAGGAGAGTTCCAAATTTCTAGTCATTTAGAAATGTGTCATAGAATGTTCTGTTTAATAGTCACCCTTTGGGGCTGAAGAACCAACACCATTTAGTTGTGTTTAGTGGCCCTTGCTGAGTGTCTTTCTGTCTCTCACTAACCCTGTCTTTCCATATCTAATAACTGGTATTGTATTTCACTTGTCTACATGGTTGATTTGTGGTCTCCATTAGTACTTTTTAGTGTGTGTGTGGTGGTGGTGTGTGTGTGTGCACATGCGTGCATGTTCATGTGTTTGAAGGTACACATGCACAGAAGCTAAAGGTTGATGTTTGGCATCTTCCTCAATCACTCTCCAGCTTCGTCTTTTTGAGGCACAGGCTCTCATAAGACCTGGTGTTCACTAACTTGGTTAGACTAACTGGCCAGCAAACCCCAATATCCTTTTCTCTCTGTTTTCCCAGGGCTTAGATTATAGACACATGCTGCCACACCTTGCTTTTTAGGTGGATGCTGGGGATCTAAATTTAGGCCCTTATGCTTGGATAACTGACCCATTTGTCCAGCTGTATGATATTTTGTTTGTGTTCTGACAAATGAAGTTTTCCTGGAGATCAGAGGAGCAGAGCAGCAGCCACTAGAAACCTCTTACCTCTATGAATCCTCAGACCATATAGGGGTCAAGATCCTGTCTCCACTCCCCTAGTGCTGAGATTAAAGGTGTGCACCACCACCTCCCAGCTCTGTTTCTCCTTTAGATTGGTTCAAACGCATGTAGCCCGGGGTGGCTTTGAACTCCTGATCTTCCTGCTTCCTCCTCCCAAGTGCTAGGATTAAACATGTGCTACCACTTCCTGGCCTCTATGGTTAACTAGTGCCTTAGCTACACCCTCTGATCTCCAGGCAAGCTTTATTTGTCGGAACACAAGCAGAATATCATACAACATCCAGCTTCTTTTCTTTATTTCTTTTTTTTTAATGATAGACATTTTCACTGACATGAGATGGTATCTCATTATGTGTTCTAACTAGATTTCTATCAACCTGACACGATTTAGAGTTATCTGGGAAGGTGAACCTCAATTGAGAAAATGCCTCCACCAGATTGATTTATTGGCAAGTAATAGGGCATTTTCTTGTTTCAAGATTAATGTGGAGGATCCTAACCCATTAGAAGCTGTGCTATTCCTGAGGTCATTGGCCTGGATAGCATCAGAAAGAAGGCCAAGAGAACCAGGAGGGGCAAGCCAGTGAGCAGCTCTCTTCCAAGGCCTCTGCTTCAGTTCCTACCTTGAGGTCGCACCCTGACTTCCTTCAAGGATAGACTGTGATGTATAAACCAAACAAAGCCTTTCTCCCCCAAGTTGTTTTTGGACATGGTGTTTATCACAGTAATAGAAACACTAACTAGGTCACTGTGGTTTTGATTCACGAAACTGACCATCTTTCATGTATCAGATGGCTCTTGCTATGTTGTCTTTTGATGAGTGTATAAGTGTTTAGTCAATTTTTAAATTAGATTGTTTGGAGCTTTGTGGTTTTCAGCATTTTCAGTTTTGAGTATATCCTAGATGTTAGTCTTTTCTTGGTTATAAATCTTATTTCCCGTTCTTAATTCTTAATTGTTTCTTAATTCTGCTGATCACCCATCTTCCTTTGCTGTGCAGAAGCCTCTGAGTTTTGACATAAATTCTGTAGAAGACATGTAAGTCCTTGTGCTCACAGATAAGCACTCGAGAAAGCAGGAATGTTAAGTTCACAGGGTTGTCTCTTAAAAGGGAGCAATGTATAATGTGTTTTCCACCCAGAGTGCTAGGAGCAGACATGGTTAATAGCTTGGTGACCTTTGTGTTATCTGTGTGATGAGGCCACACTGGATCCTCTTCCAGACCCTTATCTTGAGTTTGCTTATCTCAGTCAGTTGACAGAGCTGTCCCTCTACCCCTAGTCTCTTATTTTAAGCCTGTTTTCTCAGTTAATCTATAGAACCTACCTTTATGGAATATGCCTAAACTAAACTACTCAAGGTCGAGCCACATACTTAGTCATGTTGAACCCAACTGCCTTCATGCCTCCCATACATTGACAATCTGCTGGCTATTGTGGTCTCAGAGACCCCTGCAAAATTCCATCAACAACATGCATCTTAACCTTGAGACTATAAAATTGCTATAAGGAAATGTGAAAATTTCAAGACACTTTGAAAGGACTGCAAAAGGATAGGAAATAAAAGACAAGTGGGATTGCATCATACCAAGCTGCCATTCTTTAAAGCATTCAAACATGTATTTATAGTTATCAATTGTTATCCTATGATTTATGGGTTATAAACAACTTTAACACAACCATTTGATTCTTTGTTCTGATTAAGACTCCTGAACACAGATTTAAAATGTCATTCAAGTGCATAAAGGTCTTAAATGAAGAAGAAATAATGCACTGTGTTCAGTAGAGCATTTTAAATATTGCTGAATTTCCACCATCTTTTCTCATTTCTTTATTTAATTTTAGAAAACTGGTGCTTACTTAAACAGAAACACCACATTGGATAAAAACAACCAA